>NC_136494.1:133434404-133619404 GCF_053919585.1 Euprymna scolopes | reverse complement strand
TTTCTTGTGTAGAAATGTTTGTGTATTTCACCTAACAATTTCTGGTGCTAATGCACTTACTGATCCGTGCTATTTTTTAAATCTTATTTCCAAGTTAAATTAAAGTTTTATGATATGTTTTTTTATTCAATTGTAAGGTTAGAGTACAGAATAGGTACAAAACACCCTCCCCATGTTAAAAATGGCTTTTTAAATAATAACGGTATAATTTCAACACGGATCACTCTCTACATGAGTACCTAATATTTTTATTTTTTATTTATTTATTTTTCAGCCATTCTTACCATAGAGGGCGGATGGTGTTTTGTAACTATTCTGTGCTTTCAATTAACGATTTATTATTAACAAAAGATATTGGGAAATTATAAAAAAAATAAAAATATATTGGGAAAGTTGAATTTAACTTGAAAAAAACAAAAAAAAACAACGTGAACGGCGCGTTCAACATTGTAGCCGGAGTTTATTTAACAATAAGGTCACGTTAGTCGATTAATGGGTGCTAATGCACTTACTGATCCGCGGTATTTTTAAATCGTATTTCTAAGTTTAAAGTTTTATATGTTTTCTTGGTATTTTTTTTTAGATTAGGTCCATCTCCACAATTATCTTTTAAATGACGACTTTTATAGGTTTCCGACTATGCTGAATACGGAAAGCGCATTGAAATTTTGCAGAAGTAAGTAGTTATCAATATATAAATAGTTGTTTTATGCATTGTATTGTTTGGCGGCCATCTTTGTTACGCACGTATATTTGTTTATGACATGTGTGCAGGCGCGTAAAAAGATGGCTGCCAGAGATTACAATGCATTATACAACTTTTTTATATCTCGATAACTACTTATTTCTGCAAAATTTCAATGCGATTTCCGTATTCGGTATAGTCGAAAACCTAGAAAAGTCGTCATTTAAAAGAAAATTGTGGAGGTGGACCTAATCTAAAAATTTACCGTTTTTTATTCAATTGAAAGGTTACAGTACAGAATAGGTACAACCCCATGTTAAGAATGGCTTTTTAAATAATAACGTTATTATTTCAACACGGATCAATAAGTGCATGAGTACCCAATTTCTTTAATAAAGAAAAAGCATTCATATTTTCTCATATAAAAACAACGTCTGTAAAAAAAAAAAAGAAAAAGTGTACTTTCAATTTTTGTTAAAAAAACTCTGGTAAAAAAGAGGGAAAAAATAAAACATTAATCGGTACTCATGCAGAGAGTGATCAGTGCTGAAATAATAACCTTATTATTTAAAAAACCTTTCTGAACATGGGGAGGGGAGGGTGTTTTGTACCTATTCTGTACTTTAACCTTACAATTGAATAAAAAATCATATCATAAAACTTTAATTAAACGTGGAAATACGATTTAAAAAATAGCGCGGATCACTCTCTGCATTAGCACCGAAAGTACAGAATAGTTAGAAAACATGCTCCCTCATGTTAAGAATTGCTTTCTAAATAATAATGTTAATGTTTCAGCACTGTTCCTTGTCTGTTTAAGTTTAACTTTTGTTTATTAAATTTCTAGATGAAAGTACAGAATAATAACAAAACACCCCCTTCCCATATTAAGAATGGTTTTGTAAATAATAACGTCATTATTTCAGCGCGGTAGCTTCTCTGCATAAGTACCATATTTTGTTTATTGAATTGTTAGGCGAAAGTACAGAATAGTTACAAAATACCGTCCCCATGGTAAGAATGTCTTTCTAAATAACATTATTTCAGCACGGTATTTCCTATGCATAAGTACTATCTATTTTTGTTTATTAAATTGTTAGGTGAAAGTATAGAATAGGTGCAGAACTTTCTCCCCATGTTAAGAATAGCTTTCTAAATAATAACGGTATTATTTCCGCATGGTACCTTCTCTGTGTAAGTACTATCTTTTGTTTATTAACTTGTTAGGTGAAAGTATAAAATAGTTACAGAACAACCTCCCTTTCCCATGTTAAGAATGGCTTTCTTAATAACATTTAAGCACGGTACCTTCTCTGCATAAGTGCCATGTTTTGTTTATTAAATTGTTAAGTGAAAGTATAGTTTAGTTACAAAACACCCTCCCCATGTTAAGAATGGCTTTCTAAATAATGTTATTATTTTTGCACGGTATTTTCTCTGCATAAGTACCATGTTTTGTTTATAAATTGTTAGGTGAAAGTACAGTACTCATGCAGAGAGTGATCAGTGCTGAAATAATAACGTTATTATTTAAAAAGCCATTCTTAACATGGGGAGGGGAGGGTGTTTTGTACCTAAACTGTACTTTAACCTTACAATTGAATAAAAACACATAAAACTTTAATTAAACGTGGAAATACGATTTCAAAAATAGCTCCCATCACTCTCTGCATTAGCACAAAATATTATTTAAGCACGTTACCAATCCGTAAATTTCCTTCGAAAAAAGAACCCTGTACTTCCACCTAACAATTTATAGTTTTAATAATAAAAAGTTCAGATTTTCTTATATCGAAACAACTGTTTAAAAAAACAAAAACAAAATAAAACAAAAAACAAAAACAAAAAAATCACTTCGTCTTTTATGCTTCAACTCAACTTTTTTTGCCTGATATAATAAAGAAAAATAATTTTAATTAAAACATTTGCAAGATAAACAAATGAATTATGTTTTTTTTTTTACTTATCGAGTAAACAGAAAATGAAATCTTCTAATTCGTCTCATCAAACCGTGGTTTATGAAATGAATTGAAACGGAAGTTCAGTTATTTCAACAAAACAGGTTCGCACTAACGGCTTATGAAAAATATTTTTATTTTATTCAATATTTTTAATTGGCGATATTAATTTATTTTAATAACATGGAAACATCCCTCGACTCTGAAGATGGGTTGTCTGAAAATTTCCAATAAATTGGTAATGTAGTAGTATGGTTTTATCGACTTTGAACGAACCAAGAATTACATTTTATATATATATATACATACATATGTATGTCTACAAATATACATACATTATGTTGTAGATATGAAAGTTCAAGTTATGAAGTACAGTTACAATGTGTCTTCGAGTAAGCATGCACACAGTTATATATTTTCGTCGATACAAAATCTTTCACTGTATTACAGCTCTTCATATCGATCAGTCTAACAACTCTCTCAAGCTAGGATCGAAACCCGATTGAACTAACGATCCTCGACACTTCTAATCATTACGCTAGTTTGACTACTTAGTACCTAGGTGATATTATAATGATGAATATTGCCCAAACGACTAATCTCTACTTGTTTACACAAAAGGCATATAGTTATATGCTAGTGCCTGTTTTTTATTTGAATCACTAATATGTTCTACAACAGAATTAAAAGAATTTAACTGAGCATATTTAATATATAACCATGCTATTACAAGCAAGGTTATTGTGACACACCTGAACATGGTTATTCATTAGAATGCCATACCATTAAACTGTGGAAAGTTATGCATTTGGCTTGTATCGAAATAGATTTTTTTTTTACAAAAAGAGTCACCGTTTACATTCGCAACGGATTTGCCGTGCGTGTTCAATCTCAGACGAGGAGTAAAGGCCAGATCCAGAAACTTGTCAAAACATGGAGCCTCCCAAAGACAAAAGCGATTATTTTTATAGATACCAGACGGGGATAAGAGTGTCTTACGAAAATATTAGAGAAAAATTATTTAATAATTCTAAAGCCATTTCCATCTATAACGTAGCTTTCGATATTGTGAAGTAGACCTTTATGTCATCCCCTATCACAGGCTTTTGATATATCAAGTACAATTGCCTTAGAAATTAAGCCTCCGTCGAGAGATTCGCTCATCCCATGAGACATAACCGTTAGCACATCTGTTGTAGATCCAGCAAAACGGAAACCATATTGCATGTTACTGAGGAGGTTATTTATTATTTTTACTGAGAAAGAGATGTCCGATCACCCGAATTTTAAATACGGTACATGCTGGTGTTGGGAAGCAATTCTTCTTACGTCAACGCTTAGACAGCTTTTTAAGTAAAGGATCTTGTTCAACTTGAAACTTTTTCAGTACCATAATTGAAATTTAGTCATTGCCAGTTGCTTTACTGAAATCGAGGTTTTTGATTAGCTTGGCAACATCACGCATAGATATTTGCATGTCGAATTCGCGTGTCAGATACAGAAGGAATACATGGGGAAATACAAGGGTGGGTGTAAGCTGCCATGGTCGCCATGGGTGGACTGAGCTGTAAAATTCTTGATAAAGAGTTTGGCTTTGTCTGATGCTAACGAGATTATCTCGAGAACATTGGTCATGGTTGGGATATAGCACCCGCATCTGTTCAGGACCCTGTTTGCAATTTGTCAAAACTGCTGGGAATCAAGCCGCTGCTCAGCTACTTTGAACTTGCAGAACTGAGCATACAACTCTCTCGCGTTCTTTATTACTCCTTTGCAGTGGTCGCTGGCCGTCCTGAAAGCGGCTTTAGTCTCAGCACATCTATTCCGCTAGAAGCAACGTAAACAGTGAATTTTGCAGCATATCTGGAGAGAACCACGACTGGCAGTTGAGTTTTTGCTTGAATATTTTGAAGGGTTTTTAGCAGTCTATACCTACAATTACCCATTCTGTCAGTCATGATAATATAAAGGATACATTCTTTTCAAACATGGAACGCAGCGTTAGAACTTATACAAATATACAAATATAGAGTATCGATATACTGTGGACTTATTACATTTTGTTTTTTTATCTTAACTGATACAACCGAGTGGTCGGAAGATCCCAGTGGAGAGAGAACAGAAGATGAACATAGGTTAGGGTAAGTTGTAATAAAAAGATCAAGGACAGTAGCATACTGACGGTCAGTGCTGAGAAAATGGCATACGACATTATGATCCATGACGAACAACTGTTTTTCATCGCTAATTGAATAGTAAAATAGATTTTTAAAAACAAAATATCCAAATATAAATTGAAATGTATTAAATATGTCTATGAGTTTGGCCGGTTTCTCATTCGTACTAACACATAAACAAATGCTATAGATAAACATGTCCTTGAGAACATTTCTTATAAAACATAACAGCATTTGTGTTCAAATAAAACCTAACAGCATTTGTGCTAACAAATGGCACATGTCAAATTTTCAAAATATTGGAATACATAAAATCGACTCACTAAAATCAGCACAGATTTTGCCTGATCAGTGAAATGACTTGCGGCAAGTCAACAGAACTGGTCTTTTCTGAGACAGAAATTAAACGTCGTCTAAATATAATTATAAAATTAACTGTTTGTGACGACTTTTATATTGGTGATAATGTAGTTCATTTAGTCAATGGTATAATCTACCTAATATCGGCCCGTCCCGTCGCCACGTCATTTGATATTCAATGTATATAATTCAAGTAGATAGACCGTGTGGATTATTTTGATAGAAAATACAATACACGTCGAATGAAAATATTTGATAAAGTTTGTGGTTGGATATGAAGAATTCTGCTCTACAATAGCGCTGCGTGATTTTATTTCCGCGGGTTAGTCACAATTGGAATTCTGCATTCAATAAATTTTACTTCATTTGAAAAGTTCGCCCAATCGTGATTTTTTCTTTTCTTAAAGAAAAAGAAAGAACTTCCATTGTCTCATTGGAACATGACGTCGTGATTGTTCCAATACAGCGTCATACCTCATTTAAAATCAATAACGCGTTCATCGATTACATTTGCAGAAACTTGTTAAAATAATAATGGCAGAATCAATGCCCTCTCCTGCTGCCTCTCACGATTTCTGTTAATTTTATTATTAACATTCTCTAACTGTCTCCCTGAGGCGCTTTTTATACTCTATTGTTTCTGAAACAACGCCAGCAACGCTTCGATAATAACCAATCGCCCACTTCCCATACACACTTCACTTTAAATACTGTATTTGATTTTTCATTTAAATTAAAACTGGGCTGCGTGATTGGCTCACTGGGTTGTTACGGGGAGTGTGTCAATGAGGCAAACACTGGTCTGAGCTATTCAGTTGAATAAGACCCCAACACCATATACAAAGGTATGAACGCAAAACAAATGCAATCCTTAAGTAAACAAAAATACTGACATAAATTTTATGATTACCGAAACAAGAACTAATAATTTAAATTTTCCTAATTATATATATATATATATATATATATTCATATATATATGTATATATATATATATATATATATTCATATATATATGTATATATATATATATATATATATATATATATATGGGAAAATTTAAATCTGACAGATGTTAAAAAATCTGACAAACATTTAAAAACATTTAAAAATAAATGTCTTAATTTCAACAGTATTTCTCACAATTAATGGTGGCCGAATGGATTAGGTTTTGCTAATGAAGCCGGAGATTCGAACCTATCGACCGGGTTTAATCGTGACACCCTACACTGATGGTTCCCGGAAGGATGAAACACTAGTGCCTGTAGGTATTTAATAATTTTTATAGTATATATATATATATATACATATACATATATATATATATACATATATATATATATATATATAATTGAGTTTATATAAAGGGAGTTGTTTCATGAACAATAAATTTATGTTAGTCATGATTTGCAAAATTTTAACTCCCTTTCATATATTACTGCTCTTTTTCGAATATTGGGCAATTTTAGTAAGATTAGATTAATATATAAATATTTATATAAATATGAATTTTAATTAAAACTACGTATGAAATACGTTCGAAAGCCAATTTACAACGCAATATACAGAAAATATTAAAAAAATAAAAAAGTATTTTCTTGTAAAAAATTAACATATTTCGGAGGCAGAATTTTATATATATTTTTTTCGTCGTCATAAAGTTAAGTTTTAAAAAAGTTAATTAAGAGTCCGCGTGTTGTTACCTGTGGCGTTGTTTTTGAAATGCGGACAGAATGCAGTTTACAACGCGATTAAAAATTAGGGTCATTGTTTTCCGCATTAGAAGCGTTGATTGGATTTTAATAATGATATTTATATTCCCATTTAAAATTTCAATCCTTAATACTTAACATACATATTATTAGTGTATATCCCAACATATTATAGTTACTTGATGATTTTATTTGCCAATAACCGAATCTCTTGAAGATAAAGACCCCCGGGCGCCTTTTTCCTGTACACCCAATATTTTTATTTTTGTTTTTGTAAATGTGTGAAATCAAAACATGATCTTATTTTAGAATGTTTGTAATTAGAATAATTTATTTTCTATTCATTTCATAATGTGTTGCTCCGTTCTCTGTTGGTATTGTTTAAGTTCAATATTTTTATATAGGGTACAAAATGTATATATTGCGATGATTAAGGGGAGACTCTTATTTTACATTCATGATAAAAAGTATTGAAAATATGTGAGGCCAGATGACTTGTTTAGCCATCTGGATCGAAGGATTTTTATTTATATTGCTGAGACAAACCAACGCGGAAAAATATACGTTTAAAAGAATATGGTATTATAGCATATTAACAGTGAGATTTTTTTGAAAACCGGAGAGACACTATATATCCAAAATTAAGCTACCTGTGATCGATGTACAATGATAAAAAAACATCCTAGACACTAATCACATTCAAACATAAAAGAAAAATTCTGTTTACTAAGTGAATATGTCTTAAAACGAATGTGCATTGTCTCCAAGATTTTTAAATGAAAGTCCGAATGAGCACGACCCCATATAGTTAATGAGAAATGCTTACTTTTGTAGAATATGACGGGTTTTTAAGCAAATGATCATCTAATGAAGACTCATAAGTATTACTAAGAACCTTCTCATGTAAGTAACCAATCATTATTTTGCTATCTATGTGCTGTTGTACCCGACTATCAAATAATAACGTCATTCGTCTCACGTCGTCGGCACTGCAACTACATTTAACTTAATAAGTTACATTAGTGTTCGGGGGTAGAACATTTTTTCGAAAGGTTATCATTAATGGTTTCGTAGAGAATACAACACAAATTTTAAATATCAAGCTTTTCATTCCAAGCCAATGTACAGGATTCTTTCGAATTACTACATTTATTGGTTCATTATGGAATTTCCAAATCGATTATTGCCAAGCGTTTGTATTCATTTGTCTCACAGTAATGTTTCGTTAGTTATGTTTACAATCAGGGAATATTTACTAAATACATTCGATTGCTAATCCAACATAATTATTAAAAAATTACTAAAACATTTACAAAATATTACGGTGGTTATATTTACCCGTCTGGCTGAAACTACTGTCAATAATTTTCCCCACTTTTTATCTGTGCCTAAATCCAAACGTAGATTCCATGAGCAAAGCTTCTTTCTTAGAACTGCACGCCAGTGGAACTCTCTGCCGCTTGCCTGTTTCTCACCTGACTACAACTTGGACGTCTTCAAGTCCAACATAAACAAACTCCTGACAAACCGCCCCCTTAAGTAAGACACTCTATCAAAAACCCCAATACTAATGATTACTACAATACTATCTCATTGATTACTGTACACACAATAACCCTTATCCCTGAGTGGCCTCGGGCCTTGATAAGTGGTGACCCCCTATGTAAAAAAAGTACTTTTCACGGAACGAATATTGCATATTCAAAAATTAACGTAATCTGGTAAAATATTTTTAATTTTAATTTAAGAAAATTTAATTTTATGACTTGCTCAATGTGAGAGAAACCAGTGACCATATAAGATTGAATTCGAAATTTATCCCTGGTCACCTCTCAGCAGCACATGTCGGCGTAAATATTTAAAACCCAAAGCTAAAAAAAAAAACGATGAATAACAACAACTAGTGAAATACATTACGATGTCAGATTCAGTTACTTCAAAAATCGACTATAACACCAGAATAACAGTAACAATATATTATGTTATTCTGTAACATATGCATTTAACACTGATGAATTTAAACTGTTATGTATTTTATCAATTATTAATGACTGATATAAGACGCTTGTTTTTAACATCATATCTTTGATGTGGTTTGGTTTTAGTTTAATTATATGTTTTTAATATAAATAGAAATAATACCTGTATTAATAAACAACGAATATCCCCTCTGAACAAACCTGTACAAGTTGTGTAGAGTGAAGTAAGTATTGCATAGTCAATAACAGCAACTACATTGTAACGATATTGTTTGTGTTCAGATTTACAAGCAGTTTAGAACAGCTGCAAACAACGTGAAAAGCAATAGAAAATAATTCGTGTATTTTATCGTTTCTTTTTCGTAAACAAGTTCGCCCCCAAGTTTTACAAAAGTATGCAATCCATATCTGAATGACGTCTTTCACAAGATAATTATGGACTATATACAGGAGACATGTCAAAAGTAAAATCCGGAGCATCTAACTTACAATTAATATCAATAAAATTACAAAAAAACTGATGCACAGTGTGATAAGGCCCCCTTGCCATATATTCATTACTTCATTTTATTTTTGTCATAGATTCCGTCAGATATCCATTATTAAATTTTAATCTCGTGTGTATTATATATATATATATAGCCTAACTGTGGCCCGTTGGGTCAGTATTTTACATTAGCTATTGAATTAATGTATGAGCGTGACACTTGTGACGTAAAGAAAATAGTTTTTTTGTGACATAACGGAGACATTTCTATGAAAGTATATTAAAATGAAAAAAGAATATATATAGATTTCTATGAGACTTTCTGTTTATAATTGTTTATTTTTTATGAAAACAACTCATAGTCATTGAATTATAAGTGGTTTGCCATACCTGTAGGCAAGTGTGCACTGGACAGATACCATAATACTTAAAATTTAATTCAAATTTTGATATATCTTTCGATTTAAACGCGAACAAAAAAACAATTGGGACGCTGAAAACGTACACAGTAAGACAATACGTTTTATTGTCGCGTTGATTATTTCTTTATGTACACATGCGCAACTGTAAGTCGTAAACTGGATGTTGCGTTACAACACCCGTTACCAGGTCAGTTGAGTTTATAATATATATATATATATATATATATATATATATATATATATATATATATATACAAGGATCTCATACGTACATATATATATCCCTAATATATACTACTCTCATATATATATACATATTCTATTCATACACACACTCATATATATATATATATGTGTGTGTGTGTGTGTGTGTGTGTGTGTGTGTGTGTGTGTGTGTGTGTGTGTGTGTGTGTGTGTGTGTGTGCGTGTGTTGCTTAATACATGTTTCCGCGGGACACAATTATTTTAATTGGTGTAAGCCTAAATACTGAAATTCTGAGAAATACAGATATTTTTATAGTATTAATATACTTACTAAATATGATCAAATGTTCGTGGTTTTTATGTCAACAGATTAAAGACAATTTTAAATCGATATTCCAATATTTTAATTTCCATTAGGCTATGGCTTGCGGCTATTAGACTGTCGATTTTTAAGAAATTGGAAAATAAAAAGAATCACTTGCACAAAATCATAATATATACAATTATATTAATCCCCGCAGGGTCTCTGTTAACATATAAAGCGATGCAATTCTAAACACAGAAGTGTGTTAATATATGAATTATAACGGTTTTGATTTCTATGTACAACACAATCACGTTGACACACCGGTTCACGCCAAATAACCGGAGTTAAGCAACGTTGAGCATAGCCAGTATCAGATGAGTGATCATTTGGGAAGGCGAGGCGCCGTATGTACCGCGAGATAAAATACCATGTTGAGAAACTGGCGCGGTTTATCCTTCTCTCGAAGGTAGATGGGACACTCTTAAGCTGTGGTAGGCACCCCATCTAGTGCTGGCCTCATGATAAAAAAATACCGTTGATATCCCTGACGGAGCATCACTAATTCAGTTACCAACAAGATTCGAATTACACTACAAACTCGTGTAGTGAGTTCAATTTTCGGCTACCGCCGCGCTGTATAGATGACAAACCCAGACCAAAAAAAAAAAACCTGACGTTTAATCAATTCAAAGTAGCACTAAAAAGTTATAAGAAAATAGAAAACATAAAGAGAAATAAAAAATAATGAGATTCCAAAAATACCAATCAAAACCAACAAAATCAAGTTATGCCTCGAAAATCGAAATTTTTCCCCGAATAAAATACGTAAGTTTTCAAAAGGTCATTTTTATACTAATAAAATGCCTGAGATTATGCGCTATAATTGCGGACTACCCAATCACAAAAGTTTCAATTTAGATATCAAAATTTCAAAAGTGACTCCAGCAAAACTGTTGTTCTGCCAATAAATAAACATTTAGATTTTCATGTACAGTAACAAACTTTGTGTCGATTTTGGGCCAACAACATATGTAATCACTATGACTTTGACAACAGCATACTCTTTTCATCGCTTTTACTCTCAAGTATATATCCGACACAGGCACAGTTGATCAACCGAGAACCAAATCACTATATGCAAAAACACATATGATATCAATGGATATATACCGTAGAGTAAAAAACAAGGAAAAGAATATGTTGTTGTCCTAGCCCTAGAAATCACAAAGAAATCTTATTTTATCAATTTGGATTCTAACTTTAACTATCAGCGTTACTTTGTGGAGCTAGCGTGAATGATATAGTTTTGAAAAGAGGCGATGTGAACATATTCTTAAGAAATAATAAAAGTTAACTTTGTTTCTGTGTTATGGAACACGCTCTTTAAATTACAACGTTTAAACAACGTATATTTTCTGTGCAAACTGCCATTAAACAAAGCGCAAATATTTCTGTGCAAACTGCCATTAAATAAATCGCAAATATTTCACGGCTGCGCATGCGCATTCATGAAACAGTTGACAAACAGATAAAAATCTGATGGCCCCCAAGTTCCAATTTTAAATTTTGATCCCTTGGAAGCATTTTTTTTTATTTGCGGATGAAACCCGATTAAAATGTTTTCCCCATTTAGTATATAAGTATATACGTTTCCTTACACACATTAATTTATAGGTATGCTAGCAGATACACCCGGCGTTGGCCAGTATTAATTGTAACAGAATTTTTAAAGAATCGTAATTTGTTAAAGATAGAGTAAAAAACCGAAAAGAACCGAGGCATGTTCATGCAAGTATTATGCTTTTTTTTTCTAAACAGTTCACTAAGTTGTAAGTAAAAATACTCAGGCTGAGATCGAAAGCAAAACTAAAAGCATGATACCCATTAAGCCATCTTGACACTTTAAAAGTGTTTCTGAATCTACATATGTTTAACATAATAAAGCTCTCATGTAAATGATTCGTGTATAGGCAGTTGTAAAAGTGCTAACAGATCAAATTCGATGACCCCAAGTACAAAGTTTTCAATGTTAATCCATTAGCAATCGATTAAAACGTTTCCCACGTGTCTGTATACTGTATATTCAAAATTACAAGTCAAATTCGTTAATTACATAGGTTGAGAGATTTTTGTTACACACACGCATACACACATACACACATCCTATCTTTTATAGATATACTAGCTTGCTGCACGGCGTTACCTGTTCGCATAAAATTTGCTTAAATCTTCTGTTTTAATTAATGCAGAATTATCATTTATTATAAACAGAAATACCGTAGGTATTGAACGTAACTTTAACAGAAACTGAGTCCTGTGCATATGAGAATTATGTTTTCCAAACACATTTAATTTTTTGAAAGTAAAAACAATACTCGAGCTGAGATTGAAATCGAAACTTGAATACAGTGAGTCAAGTACGATAACCATTAGGTTAGCTTGATACCGGCTTTAAAATGTGTTTCAAGCCTACTTATTTTTAACATAAGGAGCTGTCATTTGAATGATTTGCGCATGTGCACTCGTGAAACAATTGATAAAAAATGAAAAACCGATGGCCCCACCACATACCAATATTTAAATTTTGACCCCTTCGCAATATTTTGTTTTGAATGAAATTTATATATACAGTGATGATCATATTTATTGGCACGGTAAAATAAAAGTTAAATTTTGTCTAATAAATTCTAAAAAAGGGATTAAATTAAAGAAAATAACAAAGTATATTATGTATTTTTAACTGGCCTTTCCGATGCAGCAATCGGATTTTAGAAAAAATAAATAACAAAGGAACAACAAACATAATCGCAAAAAACCCTTGTTCAAAATTATTGGCACGATTTATTTAATAATCAATTGTATAGCCTTTGGCCTTGATTACCTTCTTCAGTCGCTTTTCATAGTTTACAACCAAGTTGTTGCACTCTTCAGTAGTAATTTTAGCCCACTCTTCCTGACAATAATCCTCCAATTGAATAAGATTCTTAGGCTTCCTTTGCATTACCCTCAATTTTAATGTTCTCCATAAATTTTCAATTGGATTAAGGTCTGGGCTTTGTGATGGCCACTCCAAAACATTAATATGATTGTCCTCAAGCCATTTCTTAGTCAGTTTAGCCGAATGCTTTGGGTCATTATCTTGCATGAACCACCAACGACGACCAAGTGAGAGCTCTTTAGCAGAGTCTTTCAGGTTTTCATCCAATATTTTAACATAATCTTCCTTTTTTATGCTACCTGTGACATTAACAAGTCGCCCTGGTCCAGAGGCAGCAAAGGATCCCCAAAACATCAAACTGCCTCCACCGTGCTTCACTGTGGGTATGGTGTTCTTAGGCAGGAAAGCTTCGCCAGATTTTCTGTAAATATAAGACACTTTATTATGGCCAAATAACTCTATTTTCGTTTCGTCAGTCCATAGAACACGTTTCCAGAATGCAACATCTTTATCAATATGACGTTTTGCAAAGGCTAGCCTTGCTTTCAGGTGCATAGGCTTCAATAAGGGAGTCTTTCTTGGACGACATGTTTTTAAACCAGCTCTCTTCAAAACTCTACCAACTGTATGTCGAGATACATTCACTCCAGAGGTGCTCTGTTCATCAACAATCTCCCCAACAGAGATCCTTGGGTTTTGTTTTACGTGTCGAACAATTTTCCGTTCATCTCTTGGGGAAAGAATCATTTTTCTCCCTCTACCCTCTAAACTCATAACGTGGCCTTGCGATTTGAACTTGTTTATTATGGCTCTAACAGTGGATTTGGGAAGGCTTAGCTTCTTTGAAATCTTATCATAGCCCTCCCCATTGGTATGGCATGCTACAAGAAGCTTCCTGACGTCTTCGCTGTGTTCCTTAGTTTTAACCATGGCGATTGAAAATTATAATTTAGTCACTTATAATAGTTTAAATAAATCGCTATCTAAAAATTATCTGAAAAAAAATATTCACTGAATTAGCGTTATACAAGCATAATATGGCTATAAAAAAGTTCAGAAAGCACGTAAACCGGAAATTGATTGAGATTATACTGATACTAAAAGAAAGACAAAGCCGTGCCAATAATTTTGAACAAGGGTTTTTTGCAATTATGTTTGTTGTTCCGTTGTTACTTATTTTTTCTAACATCCGATTGCTGCATCGGAAAGGCCAGTTAAAAATACATAATATACTTTGTTATTTTCTTTAATTTAATCCCTTTTTTAGAATTTATTAGACAAAATTTAACTTTTATTTTACCGTGCCAATAAATATGATCATCACTGTATATATATATATATATATATATATATATATATATATATATATATATATACATATATATATATAAAATGGAATAAAAAAAACAAAATACTCGACTATTCGTCTGTTCAGTAAGTTTTATTCAAAAGACTCTTTCAAATGTGATGAATATGCCTTGAGCTTTCAATTAGTGTCGAGTATCTAGGATATAAATATGGATTGTTTTTCACCATTTTTAGGGCTCTTCCACTCGTAAATTAGTTGTAGGCTGTTTTTCATTATGAGGAATTATATTTCGATTGCCAGATAATGGCAGGTCATCAGAAAAAATATCCACTGTTTTAGTGTCAACCTCTAATTTTGTATTTTTATATATATATATATATATATATATATATATATATATATATATATATATATACACTGCTGATCAAAAATTAAAGACCACTTAAAAACTTTAAAAAGACACCTTTTTAAAGAATAGCTTTTAAACTCTTCTGACTTAAGGTTACAAATACTACAATCTAAAAGGCTATGAAAACAAAAAGCTACGTGTCAAATATTTTATTTAAAAATTTGTATTTTTATTAAGTTAGGCTTTTTACACATGATAAAGATTATAAAACCAAGGATATAAATTGTTAGATTTATGGTAATTCAAATGTTTTAGCTAAGTTAGAGATGAGCAATCACTTTGTAAAGATGTTACCATGCCTAAAGCAAGAAAACTAACCGAAGTTTAGCGCTCTCGACTTCCAGGATTCCATAAGCAAGGTGTGTCACAGCGAGCGATAGCAGCTAAAATAAATCGCATGAAAATTGTTATTTGCAAATTTCTAAAGAACACTGAGAATTATGGAAAGCAAAATCCTTTGGTAACCTCCCCCAAATTTCTCCTGCGGTCAAATTAAGACGGTTACAGATGCTGATTGCAGTCTAATAACCATCAGACAACACTTACAACAAAAAGGCTTAGTAAATAAAACGCATAAACACATTTCCCGACTGCTGGCACGACGTCCTAGTTTGTAGAGGCGTGTGTGGTAGGGGGTGGTAAAATGAAAACAAAGCGAAATCATAACCCTGTTAAAATATTATAAAAACAATGTTAAAACTATTAAAAAATCGTGTAAAAAAAAACAATTTAAAAAATGAACATGATGCAATACGAATGGTCTGGCGGTGCCTGTGTGTTTTAAAAATCCCAAAAAAGTTTGAAGGGGGGGGGGCTCGAACTCGAATCATTGACGCGAAAGCGCAACAAAAAAACGTGATGAATTAAGTAAAAAGTGAATTAGGTCAAATATCAATTCCGCAGTGAAGTTTGTTCTGGTTTAGTTTCAGTAGTCACATCACACTCGAATTATTAATGAAAGTTTTTGTTTTCTCGAATTCAAAATGAATTTATTTGTTTTTATTTTAATTTAAGTGTAATGCAAGTGAATTCACGATATCGTTGCCTTGTAATCTTTGTGTAAAAATAAATGTTGATTTGAAAGTACTAATTAATAAAGGTCATAGTTAGATGTCACGGTTAGAGTCGTCAAAACCGGAAGTAAAATCCGGTTAGTCTCGCAGATTGCGTCTTACACTAACGAAAAAAAAAAAGAAAACAGAAAACAATAATAGTAATCGCGTTTTTTTTAATTTTTAATTTCTATTTTATTATCAAAAAATAAACAGAAAGCATATTTCAGGGGAAAAAAAGATATAAAAAACGGCAAAATTAACCTTGTACGATTCCAAACCGGTGTATTTCCGTGTACTGTTCCTTGTGAACACATCCGCTGCGGTGTAAATGGGGACAGGGGAAAGGAGGAATGTAATAGAGAGAAAAGATGTTGCAACTTCCATTGAATCTAAGCGATTTTGGCAGTGGACTCTCACCGGAATAAAATATAGGAATGTACCATTGTCGAGGAACTGCAGAGGTAATAGGCATATAGCAAACCTCAGATAATGTGCTAGAATCTATACGCATTAGATTTGCATGTAATGTCATGATTCTTAATCCTATTAAGGTCAAAGTTGGAGGGGAAAATTGAGCTCATTTTATTTATATAGAGAAAATAGAAGAGAAGAAGAGAAGAGGAGGAGAGATTAAAAACCATGTTTATAATATTTTAAAACCATGTTCATAGAATATTAAAAACCATGTTTATAGAATATTAAAAACCATGTATATCGTATATTAAAACGATGTTTATAATATATGAAAACCATGTTTATAATATATTAAAATCACTGTTTATGGTGTAGTAAAACCCATGTTTATAGTATATTAAATACATTGTTTACAATATATTAAACACCATGTTTATAATATATTCAAAGCCATGTTGATAGTATATTCAAAACCATGTTTATAATATATTTAAACCCCTGTTTATAGAATATTAAAACCATGTTTATAATATATGAAAAACCAGGTTTATAGTACATTAAAAACATGTTCATAGTATATTAAAAACCATGTTTATAGTATATTAAAACACTGTTTATAGTATATTAAAAATCATATTTAAAATATATATAAAAACCATGTTGATAGTATATAAAACCCTACGTTTATAGTATATTACAAATTATGTTTATAATATATAAAATCCATGTTTATAATCTATTAAAAACCATGTATATAATATATTAAAACAATGTTTTAGTATATTAAAAACCATGTTTATAATATATTAAAAATCATGTTTATAGTATATTAAAAACCATGTTTAAAATATAATAAAAACCATGTTTATAGTATATTAAAAACCATGTTTATAGTATATTAAAAGCCATGTTTATAGTATATTCTAAACGAAGTTTATAGAATGTTAAAAACAATGTTTATAATGTATGAAAAACCATGTTTGTAATATATTGAAAATCAGATTTATAATATATTGAAAACCATGTTTATAATATATTATAACAAGGTTTATAATATATTAAAAAACGTCATTTTACTATATTATAAACCATGTCTTTAATATATTAAAAAACATAGTTTAATATATTAAAAACAATGTCATTAATATATTAAAAACCATGTTTATAATATATTAAAACCATGTTTTTAATAATATCAAAACCATGTTGATAGTATATAAAAAAACATGTTTATAATATATTTAAAACCATGTTTATAATATATTAAAAACCATGTTTGTAATATATTTAAAACCATGTTTATAATATATTAAAAAGCATGTTTATAATATATTTAAAACCATGTTTTTATATATAAAACTCATGTTTTATATTAAATCCATGTTTATAATATATTAAAAACTATATTCATAATATATTGATAACCATGTTAATAATATATTAATAACCATGTTTATAATATATTAAAAACCATGTTTATAATATATTAAAAATTATGTTCATAATATATTAAAAACCATGTTTATAATATATGAAAAAACCTGTTTATAATATATTATGAACATGGTTTTTAATATATTCCAAACCATGTTTATAATATATTAAATCCACGTTTATAATATATTAAAAACTATTTTCATAATATATTAAAAACAATGTTAATAATATATTAAAAACCATGTTTATGATATATTACAAACAATGTTTATAATATATTAAAAACCATGTTTATAATATATAAAAAACTCTGCTTATAATATATTAAAAACCATTTTTATAGTATATTAAAAAACATGCTTACAATATATTAAAAACCATGTTTATAATATATTAAAAACCATGTTTATATTATATTTAAACCCATGGTTATAATATATTAAAACCCATGTTTATAATATATTAAAAAGCATGGTTATAATATATTAAAAACTATGTTTATAATATATTGAAAACATAAACCGAGCAAATCAGGAATTTTAGTTGATAAATAATAACACATGAATAAATAAATCAGCTATGGGCATGTAGTGATACATGTAGTGATGACGTAATTTAGAAGTTAATATACTTTTTTGATATACACTTAGTGTTTACTCAGTTAGGAGTCAGAGTTGGCGAGACACAGTGGAGCTGTACAGACGAGGAGACCAGCTAACGATCGCGGCTATGGCCTCTGTACGCCGATAAAATTGGCCGACTTATGATATAGTCAAAAATATAGAATACGGCAAACGTGCAGCTTTCAAAGCGGCGAAATATTCTGGACGTAAACGTTGCTAAAATACAACCAGAAACTTCTGGTCGTTTTGTTGGAATGGATGTTCTTTTGCACTTCATATAAGCCCATGGTAAAGACCATATTTTGTTGCATACGTCGATTTAGTCATTCCTTATATATATTCATTATCTAGACGACTATAGAACATATCCGTTTTTGTGCCGTTTACACCTTCACATAGCTTTATTCTTTGAATTTATTACTACATTACTACATGACATAAAACTATTTTAAAGTCACCGCTTATCAAGGGCCAAAGTCCTCTCGTGTATAAACATTAATGAGTGTTCGATAGCATGATATAAATTTTGAATATCATACTTACTGAGATGGATATTGTCGTGCGAGGAGCAAATCTTCGCGCGACAACATCTATCTTACTCAATTACGAGGGGTGTGCAATAAGTAATACCCCTGACCAACTTCCTATAGCAGTAGAGCAACGAAACTTGGCACAGTTATTAGTCTTTCTCTACATAGGAACCACCCAGAGTTGTGCATTTCTCCCATCGTTTGATGCAGCTCTGGAGACCGTTTTTTGTAGAACACGACTTCAGAAATCAAGGCTGAATCATCTGGGAAATGCTTTCCTTTCAAAAACAACTTTATGGCTGGGAGGATGCGGGAGGATTTCATAACCACACGCCCATGCTTGTGATCTGGCGACATGCGAGTTGTGGAACGGAGCGTTGTCCTGTAGGAGGAGGGTACCTTTGTTGATCTTACACCGCCTCTTGATTTTGATAGCTTCCCTTAATTTCCTCAAAAGTGAAGCATAATAGGCTCCTGTAATTGTGGTACACTTTGCCAGAAAATCTGTCATCACTACTCCGTCCTGGTCCCAGAAGACAGTGAGCATGACCTTGCCAGCGGAGGGCTGCACCCTTGCCTTCTTTGGAGGTGGTAATATTTTAAGTTCAGTTCTATTTTTAGATAAATTTTTAACTATAATGTAATTCTATTTTATCTCATTATCACTTGTGCTAAGATATTGTTAAAACCGAGCCAGTAATTCATCTAAACGTTCTCAAACACATGTAAACGATTGTGAGAATATTAAAGATTACTGTTATGTTTTAATTGAATTTTTCATTAGTTTTGTTAACGGAAATCAAATGTTTAAAGGGAGGGGATTCTTAGTAATTCATGTCAAAAGAAATACACATTTTAAATAGGAAAATGTACAAAGATGCTTTATAAATTTTGCAACAAATAAATGCATGGGACATTTGACAATGGCTTTTCAATAATTACGCGTAATAAATATTATTGAGAACATGAATAGCACTAATCAGCTAATCTTATGAAGAAAAGGAGAAGTAGTCGATAACTCAGTAAAGATTTTTTTAACTATTTTTAAAAACGTTTCAGGTAAAATAATTTGGAACGAGATCATATTTGATAATCATAAAACTTCCAATTTTCATTAAATCTAATTAACAGAAATGTAACGCCAATCATGCAAGATTCTCAGAATTTCTTCTTATGACGCTAGTACTGTTCAAATATATATATATATATATATATATATATATATATATATATATATATATATATATATATATATGAGCCAATAGGAGTGGAAAATAAATTCACAAATACTATATATTGGAAAATATAGAATGAATCATTTATTTAATAAGGATATACATACATTTAGTTGGAGGATAACGAGACTCTTTATACCAAGGTATTTCGAATCCGAATGCTTCTCATCAGAAGAGTAGAAAAGGTGCTAGTTTACATAATTGGGATGGGACGTCTAGTGAGGGAATCATCATGAACAAAATAAATAAATAAATAAAATTATTGTGGTTGTTAGGAGGAATTATATTGAATTTAAAGGAGGAGCGTACTATATAAAGTGTAGGGTAAAAAGGAGTATAGGTTTTCTAACATATCTTTAAATAATGTAAGTAGTTTATGTATTTAAGATTCAGAGGAAGGTATAGGGGTAGTTGGGTTGTGGTTCTATTTCATCCGTATGTAAGATGTATAGTGTCTATGCAGGGGATTCATGTTAAAGATTGTTATCGACAGCAGTAACCAAGACAACAGCAGCACTTAGAGACGGCTTATGTTTTCAGGCGTAATATTTGATGAAGAATTAAAACGATGGTGTATATACTAAGCAGGATTACTTATAAGGGGAATATGGCTGTATTTTATTATTCTATTGTCTTCTATATGAGATCCATTAAAATGTGTTGAGCTTTATATTATCCTGATAAGTCTCCTCTTATAGAATTGAATTTCCTCTCTTCTTCTATCTACCCTCGTTATATATATATATATATATATATATATATATATATATATATATATATATATATGTCGCCAATCATGCAAGATTCTCAGAATTTCTTCTTAAGACGCCAGTATTGTTTATATATATATATATATATATATATATATATATATATATATATATAACTACTTCATTTACTCACATAAAATTAATATACGAAAGTATAGATTTATGCGTAAACTTTAAGTATTTACTTCAAAAGTGCTCAATACGTAGGTAGAGCTAGTTAATAATTTATAAAATATATATGGCGATTAAGCGACACTGAATATTCGGCGTTTCATCCACTCTAGGATTCGTCAGGCTTATGCGCGAATTCTGTGGTTGTTTATCGTTTTTATATGGTCCTCTTCTGTTGAGGATTTTAGTTAGCCAATCAGCTTTCTAGTATCCACCGCGCCCCTTTCTATCAGCCAATGGGCATGCATATTATCGAACAAAGGATCTGTTTTCAAACTAGTTTAGTGGTTTAAGGCAGATATTTTCTTTTTTTTATATATAAATATACATATGTGTACATACATATATGCACATATATATACATATATATATATATATATGCATACATATATGTGTGATCGTTTATGTATATTCATGTTTATTTAATTTATTTATTTGTTTATTTTCTATTGTTTTTGTTAGTTTTAAAACTATTTTGTATCGCTATCCTAAAGTAAATTTTATTTTATGAACACAGTTATTTGCTATTTCTCTTCTAAAATAAACGAATAAATAAATTAAATAAACATGAATATACATAAACGACCACACATACATGTATGTATATATATATGTATATATACATATATATGTGCATATATGTATGTACACATATGTATATTTATATATATATAAATATAATAATAAGCTTAATCGCCATATATATTTTATAAATTACTATATATATATATATATATATATATATATATATATATATATATATATATATATAAGTTTCGTGGATCAATTTTAAATTCTGAAAAAACAATATATAGAGACATATATTCGATTTAAGAATTTATTGCTTGACAAAAAGCATGTGTTAAAATTTATCGAACAATTTTATGATTGCTATTCGTAAAGAAAAGAATTCGTTTGTAATCAGCAAATTTAATTTCTGTTTTGTTTGCCCGATGTGTATAGGTGGTGTATTGAGGATATTGAGCAAGAGTGAGGCCTAAAAAGGAAAAAAAGAAGCGACCGGGGGAAATCAAATAAATGTTAAAACTTTCAACAAAAATAATTGAGTTAAAAAAAAGTAAAACAACAACCGGGTGGAGAGAGGTATTTAAAAAAACTGATAGTAAGCAGGTTTGAACCCATAACGCGAATGATGAAAAAAAAAACGTGACGTCTTAGTCGATGTCCTCATCGCGCGACTTGTACTCGAGAGCGTTGAAATTAAGCATAGAAAAGAAAAGATGACTTGCAAAATCCGACACCTCCTTTTACAAAACTATCGAATTTAGGGCGAAGGAATTAATATTTGGGCCAATTTTTCGATATTTGTCGTCCGAGATGTCGAGCTTCAAACCGATATCGATCTTGTTAGGATCTGTCGCGTCTTTCGAACGTTTTTGGTAAAAATTCATACATACATACATACATACATACATACATAGAAACGATTGAGATTTATATTAATGATGATAAATCAATTCTTTGTGCTAAACATTAAAAACGTTAAAAATTATCATGTACATTTTTATTGCTTAAGTTTTAATAAAATTATTCTTTTCATATATATATTTGTACAAAAATAAATCAGCGTATAGCACTATCAGGTTTCTGTTTTGTCTGTATTTACAAAAAAAAAAAACAATATTAATACGTTATATTAAGAAACGGTTTAATTCAGAGAACTAAAGAATAAGTTTTAACCAGCACTTAGAATATAACTTACAGTGCCTAGCAATCTATTCCAGCATGCTTAAGGAGTATTTAAATTATTATTAATAGTCCGACACCCTGTTGAAATACAACCATTCTGATATTCATCTATTACTCGAATATATTTAGTAAGCCAGTTAGAATATAAACGAAATTAAAAGATTATGCTTTATTAATTTTTAAAATATAATGTAGTATATTTGAAATATTATGGGTAAAAATGGAATAATAAAAGGTGACTTAATAATAATTATACCTATTAAGGAAATTACCCAGTGTATATGAGGTGTGTGGGAGGGTTAATAGTAGGAGAGGTAAATTGTGTGCTCCTTTTCTTTGTGGGAATTGTATTGGAGAATTTAATCATGAACGGTGAGGAATTGTTCGAATGTTTTGTGAAACAAACAAACTGCAGTTAGTGTTGAGTTGAAATGAAATTTTTAGTTTTCCTATTGCGGCTGATGTGACACAAGGAAAATCGATTTTACTTTATAAAAAGATATATCGATGTTGAATTAGTTAGAAGAACTAGTATGATGATACTAAAGCAATCAACAGAAACACCCAAACATACACTTGCACTAGAATATCACTGTATATTGCATACACAAACAAGTATTAAAAAGTTCGCATGATTTGTATTGACACTTTCTGCCTTTTATCTTCTGCTATCTCATATCTCGTATATGTTACGGCATTAATATATGATAATAATCATTAATCAAGTTTGACTTAACTTTTATATTTGTAGCATTTATATCATTCATTTCTTTTGATTACATGAGATCTGAATAGAGAACAATCATGAAGCACTCACAACACATTTTAATTATTTGCCTTTAGTACAAATTGATGTTAAAGACTTTTAGATGCATACACGAAACTATAAAAGACTAGTAAGTTTGTCCGAGTAATGATTGAAATAGAAAAAGAAAATGCTTTCTTGGTGTTATTAGTTTTAGCCGATTACAACAGTTAAATCACTGGGATATTTGCTGTCTATGTCAGGAATTAGTTGCAAATTTGATATGAATCATTGGTAAAAATAGGCCCTATAATAAGATTTATTATAGGATTTCCACGTGGGAACATACACATTCCGTTATATTTGTGCACTTTTCTGCAAAGGGAGTAATATTTTTATTTCTTGGTGGTGATCTGGTTTTATTTCCAAACGATGTTTAATAAACCCATGTTTCATATTTCGTTGCTTTGAAGAGCCGTATTGGTGTTAGGGTAACGTTGTACATCGTAGGCCCAACACGTTGTATCAGAGTACATCGCAAGAACAAATGACAAGTAATAAGTATCAATATAAAAGCCAAGTACGTCCAAGGATGTAGTACTGCTGCCACATATGGGCCGGAGCTGCTAAAATAGCCATCCTGCCTTGACAGAGTACAAAATATACTTCGTGGCTTAGTGGGGGATGCCCATTTCTGTTCCCTGCAGCATTTCTCCCATAGAAGAGAATTTGCGAGCCTATCTTTGCTTTGTCGTTATTCCCATGGCAAGTGCTCGTCTGAGCTTCAATCTCTGGTCTCCCCTCGGCAATCTTTGACGAAAAACACCCGTCTAGCTGAAACCACTGTCAATAATTTCCCCCACTCTTTATATGTGCCTAAATCAAAACGTATATTCAATGAACAAAGCATCTTTCTTAGAACTGCACGCCAGTGGAACTCTCTGCCGCTTGCCTGTTTCCCTCCTGACTTCAACTTGGATGTCTTCAAGTCCAACATAAACAAATTACTGATGAACCGCCCCTTAAGTAATGATACTTTATCAAATCTCCAATACTAACGAATAATACAACACTACCCTATTGATTACTGTACATACAATAATCTTTATCTCCGAGTGGCTTCTGAGCCTTGATAAGTTTGCAACGTAATTTATTTCTGGTTACTTTCCCGAATAAAACGTGACCACGTTCCTTCTCTCTCATCTCTGTACTCTCGAATGTCATCCAGGTGATCTTAAACGTGTTCTCAAGCGTGCTCGCGAACGTGCTCCTTTGTCTATTGCACACGTTCTTTTTATAGTCTTTTTCTTTATCTTGAAGGTTATGTTATTTCGCACTGTGACATCTGGTTGGATATTTAGTGTGATATCTGCCACTTTCATAAATCGATAAGCGTTCCGGACTGGGCTATAAGAGCCCGTATATAAAAGCATATATATATATATATATATATATATATATATATATATATATATATATACATATATAATATGTCAGGTCATGTCATATGCTACTGGTACCATGTAACCCAATGGTCGGGTCACCGGCGACTAAACTGGTTCCCCAACCAGACTTGTTTGGTGAGGAGGGCGGCTAGTCTCCCTGAAGGATTAAAAACAAGACATTCCAAAGGGCGAATGAACTATTTTTCTGGGTCAACGGCCAACTAGCACCGTGTATATTTGTGTGTGTGTATATGTGTATTGGGGTAGAGAGGGCTCCCGTGCGCCGTGGTGAAGGCAACCTTTCTAGTAGAAGCAAATCTCTGATTTAAAAAACCATAAAGCGGAAGACCAGTACCCGTATTAAGCTGGTCTGCAGTTTAATTTGTTGCTAGCTATCTTGCTCTTGCTTTTGGCTGGATCTCAACATTTTGAACCGAGAGAGAGACTTAGCTGTCGAACAAAGCTAAGACTCTGTAACATCATATTTGTATAGATACTCCCTCAGACATTTGGAATCATGGATTTTAAATATCTGATGGAGTGGCACTCGTCCGACAAGACGTTGCAATCATCATATATATATATATTCACATTCGCCTTAGGAAGCCTTCCCTTTGTAAGCAAAAGGACTGCTTGTTGGGTTTGAACGGGAGCAGCCTCTAAAATTCATCCCCATACGATTGCTCTTGCTCTCGTCCCTTTTTTTTTTTAGATTGTATCATTAAGGAAAACAAATTACTAAAAAATAAATCCCTCGATTCCAATTTGATGAATGAGGGCGAAACATGTCAATTGACTCGTTTTGATATTTTTTCTATTTCCCTACTTTTATTTTTTTAGTCGCTATCAATTTTCCTTTTCTCCTCAGTCTTTTTTTTTTTCAATATAAAATTCCGAAGGAATACGTCTTCCCTTCATGATTGTCTTAATAAAGTTTTGTACCCCCAAGAAAATCATGAAATATATATATATATATATATATATATATATATATAGAGAGAGAGAGAGAGAGAGAGAGAGGGGGGGAGATATCGCAAAATTAGGCTGCAGATCCCCATAATCGAGATAAAAGATAGGGAAGAGGATTTTTGTAAAAAGAGAATGTACAATACAATAATTACACCTGCTGTTTCCAGCTGCGTCTTTATAGTTGAAGTAACCAAGCCAATGCATTAAGTAGATATCAAAAACTCTTAAATAGATGGATTTGGGCTAGTAGATTTAAAAGGAGTGTTGCGTGCACCCTATCAAAGACATAATCAATAGGGTACATTCCTTGTTCGAATGAAAACGGTAGAGAAAAGATACGTAATGAATGCTGTACTATAAAGTTTACTTAAAGCGTAGTTAAGCCTGTTTTCTGCTAATGATGACGATGGTGTGGATATACATTCCCAACTCATACATATGCTTGTCAGAGTATTTATGTCATGTTAGGCAGCATCATAACATTTTAAAACGATTAGATGAGATTGAGAAGTGTAGATTACTTACTCTTAATTCTCTGACATCTGTAGATTTTACAAGGAAGAAACATTTAAAATATCGTTACCAAAACATCTAAAACAGAATGATCGCATTATCACGCGTAAGTGATAATTATAATTTCATTTACGTAATGACTTTTTTTTGGGGGGGGGGAAATTTCAGTATCATCGATTCATCACACTTTTGAAATTCGTCCTGATTATATTTGATTTTAGGTAAAAATCGATCAACGCTGAACATTTGTGGAAATGCCAGCGCCATGACACAAGGTTTTTATTCCGGGATAATTACAAAGGACATTTGAGGCAGTTTGTAGTGATTAAACAACGAAATGATTGATGTAACAGTGTGAAACATGCAAGGGTTGCAATGGTTTTTCATAAAGAAATAAAATAATAAAGTGTTGTAAAGTTTAAATAATTAACCAATGCACAATAAAAACTGGCTGTTATCCATATTAAAAAGAAGAAGACCTCTAAGGACAACGTTACATTTAATGAGAAAGATCAATATTTGTAGCATTACGATTAAAATTCTCAACATATTTTTCTACGAATAAAAGTGTTCTGTTTCTGTACACTTGAAATAAAAGATTGATAATCGTTACTGTTTACTATTGCCTGTACTATGGCATATAACAATTTATGCAGTTTTATAACTCATCATCTGTATTATTGGGATTCATCGGACTACTGTTCTAATTTTGAGTGTGATTTTCACAAAGTTTCGGTCGATATAACCTCCGACTTTCTTCACGTATATCTTGTCGAACTCGAGAATGTTTCTATCGAACTCGGGAATTTGGACGGCATTTCGAGCAGAATCCTTTATTTACTTCAAGGAAGTAGAGTGATCTTGTTTCATCAACCATGACTGGATAGAGCTCCTAAATAATTCGCAATTATAGTTTTGGATCGCCCACACTGAGAATTGAACCTTCAAACTTCAGGAGAATATCACTTTTTACAATAAATTTTTCCAAATACTCTAACCACTGCACCACGGGTCCTTGCTCAAGATACAACTGAAGAAGGCGTAGTATCGACCGAAACGTTGTGCAAATCACACACTCCAGATGAGAACACTAGTTCAACGAATCCAAATAGTACAAATAACCAATCCTCATCTGAAAAATTCAGAAACGTCAACTCAATATCAATATGCAAACGTTTCTATTCAAAACTTAAACACAATACAGTTTTACTGTATGATTGTGTAAATTAACATATTTCAGAAATAAATAGATTTAGCCAGAAAGAAATATACAGTTACATCCAACCCCTGTCGTAGTTATTTATGAGAATCCAGAATTATCTTGTCTACTTCTGTAACATATTTCTGTTAATACACGTTTATTTTACCGGGTTTACTTTGTTATTACCGGCCTGCAAGGCGACAACATATATATAATTAAATGTAAATTAGTATTTTTGTTTCCTGTCAGGAATTTATAAGAAGGTGGTAGAGTAATATCAAAGAGTCAGTTGTCCAAAAATTGAAATCTCAACCGCATATGGGGAAACATCACACAAAACATTGTCCTCTACAATAACAGAGTAAAAATAAACTTCTTACTCATTCTCTCTCTCTCTCTCTCTCTCTATATATATATATATATATATATATATATATATATAATTATATGTATAATTATATATATAAATATATATATATATACTATATTACTTTTTTCATGGAATGTGTTCGATTTATATCTACTTTTCGTTTTCTGCATTCACAAAATGAAAACATTTTTCTACAACAACGATGAATGCTTTCGTACCCACACTTGTCTTAAATCATTAAAGACTATCACATCATTTGAAAAGAAAAGAACGAATTCCAGTTGCAATGAAGACGAGTAATCTATATCAGAAAAATAATTATTACTAAATGTCTTTTGTAAGGCCACGATGAGAATGTAATTCATGAATATACCTTGGTATCAATAAACTGGAACAGATTTTCCTGTCTGTTTTCAATAATACATTATAGTGGGCGAGTATAATTAAAATGTTTGCATGCTTAACGTTATAACACCAGTGTGTTTAAATTGGGATCTTCTATATAAATAGAACAGTAGATATATGTGTTTTTGTCTCTGTGAGAATATTTAACCGATAGACTCTTATGTTACTGGTGACATAACACTGAAATTAATAGGAAATAATAAGAAAAAACTTTCTTTGCGTGGATGAATGACGCATAAACCTGTTAGCAAGTTGAAATAGAAAATGCTCATTTCAACTTGCCGACATATCTTTATTACTTTTGTGCATGTAGAAATACGTTCATAGCTAAAAGTGGTTTTATGTTAAATATTTTTATCTGTTTTCCGATAGCTCAAACGGTAGGGAACACAATTGGAGCGCTAAATGTTTAGATTTTGATTCTAAGGCAGCCAACTCATTTTTTTTAAACTTTTGAAATCGGTACTATGCATTAGGTACAATATATTATTTTATGGAATAAAATTTTTGGAATTTGGAATATGCAGTGATATTCTCTATTTTGGAAGATATAGGGAGAAAAATTAAAATATCATCAATATATCTATAGTAGGAGGTACCCTTGGGCAATTTATATTTCATGGGTCCGGTTTCGATGAATTCTAAAAATAGACATGCCAAAACCCCACTTAGAGGGTTACCCATGGGCAGTCCAAATTTTTGTTTGTAGCAGAGTCCATCCTATATCTTCCAAAATAGAGAATATCACTGATAAATTAAACAAGATTGAACCCACTATTAATTATACGTATGAAAGAGAAAATAACAACTCCATACCTTTTCTGGACATCAACATCATAAATAACAATGATCATCTAAGTTTTAAAGTCCATCGGAAAGTCACGAATAAAAATGATTACATACACTTTTACTCTCATCACGATGATAAAGTAAAAAGAGGTATTCTAATAGGATTTTTTCTTAGGGCCCTTAGAATATGTAGTGAAGAATACATCGTGGAAGAATTTGAGTATATCGAACGTACATTCATGAACTTGCAATACCTTCAACATTTTTTGGCAAATACAAAAAGAAAAGCACTAAAAAATTACCATAACCGAAACCGAGACCATTCCTTAAATAGCCAGACACACAACAGACAATTAACATTACCAACTAATAAAAACAACGACACAATCTATAAGAACCTAAATAAGACAGGCATTCAAATAACAAAACTACACTCTTTAACAATTAGGGATCTAACACGTAAAATTATAACTAATACCAACATTAACACCAAAGCCGGAATATATTCCATACCCTGCCTTGATTGTGGAAAAATATACGTAGGAGAAACTCAACGTAATTTAAATAAAAGAATATATGAACACAAAAGAGATGTAAAAAACAACAATACACTCAACGCCATATTTTGTCACATCATGGAAAACGACCACCATTTTGATTTTAACAGAGCAACTTTCCTTAAACACATACATAACAGATCCACACGACGTTTAATTGAGTCAGCTATAATCTCCCATTCCAGCAATATAATTAAGCAAAGAAAAGGTTTTTTCCACGTTGCTCCCTTTCTGTCGAAAATAATTATTAAAGAAAACAACTTAGACACCGGTTAAACGCGAAAAAAAAAAATTCGTAATTTCACTTAATTTTATTTTTATTTTACTTATTTACTGTATTTTATCATTATCTATTTTTAGACTCCATTTTATCACCTCCTATTCTTATTTTTAGATACCATCTTTTAAGTTACTGCGCTATTTTATCCCAATTCAATTATTTCTAATTTAAAAAAAAAAAAGATTCTTTCGTAATCTCGTGTCATTTTATTTATTTAATCTATCACCGCTATATTTCCAAACACAATTTTTAATCTCTACGATATTTTATCTTTTAGACGTAATCCACTACACTAGTTTACTCTAATTAGTTCTTCTCTCATAAAATGTATATACATGTATATATGACATCTAATTTACATAAGGAAAACACGCTGCTCTCCCCCATCATTATATATAGCCCCAATCCTCCGACTCTCTCGTCAATGACCATCCCTCTTGAAGAAGCCCGCATAAATCGGGCGAAACGTTGAGTATCCAGGTCCTTCCACCTCCATTTTATTTCATATATATATATATATATATATATATATATATATATATATATATATATATATATATATATATATATATATATATATACCAACAAACTGTGGAATTAGTTATACTGGGGTCAAATCTAATCGAAACGAGTGCAGTCGGGCACGCACTAAGAGTGCTGAAAAGGTATGAACACACAGTTTCTTGTAATTTGGAGTAAATTACAGAGATTTGTTCAACTATTCTTAAAGAATGAATTATTTGTAATATGCATTGTAATCTGTAATAAAATAACTAGGAAATAATTGATCTGCGGCAAACTTGACAAAAATATGAGATAGAATAATACTTTTTATTCGCGATTTTTTAAAGTACAGACGTTTATGATTTCTCTAATGGCTAATGTCGAATCCATCGGTGATATAAAGATAAAATGATTTAAGAAAGATATAAATCCAAACTTTTTACTCTGCTATAATTTTCAAAGGCAATTTATTTCATTTAATCTCATGGAACGATTGTTCGTCAGCATTGTAAGATGATCGTAGATGAGATGTAATTTCCTCGTAAAGTTTAAAACAAGAATGGAAAGAATACAAAGACAAATCCATTTTTTAATGAAAAAATAAAAGCATATACGAACTTGAAATGATAATGAAAAAAGAGTATTATATTAGTGTTAGCTAACAAGGGAATGTAAAATTTATAATATAAATATCGGCTAGAAAATATCCTTCATTGGTAATATGTAAATTGTGCAGAAAAAAATAGTTACGCAGGCAAGACATATCCTACACATGCAAATAGATATAAATAGCTTGTAAAAGGGGGATGGACGAATACTGACAGACATGCAAACAAACATTTAGTTCGCTTGTAACCGTACACACACGCATTTTAACAGACGTACAGAGATTCGAGTCGAATACTTGAGCAACAAATATCTAACTACCAGAATCTTTTTATTATATTAATTGCACTAATAAACAATGAAATACTTATTAACAAACAAATAAGTACGTGTTTTCTTTAGTGCCGGCCAGAGAATCGTGAAAAGCAGAACGCATTTCTCTTAGTCAACACACAAGGGAGTTACTCTATAACTAGTTATGATAAAAGTAAAATGACAAAAGATCAAACGTTATAAACAATATACAATATTTAAACACTCTTAATAAAGAATTGATACATCTTTTTTTTTTTTTCTTGAAAGTGCAGGATTAATTGAATTGGAAAAACCGGTTTGTCATTATCAGAAATTTAAATTATTTTCGAAACTAATAAATGTCGATCTGATACAAACAAACGTTATGAAACTAGAAGTTTTTAACTACAATAACAAATTCGCTTGTGATTTTTTTTTACATATGCATCACCATTTATCAAGACTCAGAGGCCACTCGAGGATAAGTGTTAAAGAGTGTACAGTAGTCAATTGGACAATATACTAATCATTAGTAATGAAAATTCGATAAATTTGTTAACAAGTGGAACGGCTCATAAAGAACTTGTTTACGTTAGACTTGAAGACAACCATATTGTAGTCAGCTGGAAAGCAGGAAAACGGAAGACAATTCCACAGGCGTGCAGTTCTAAGAAAGACGCTTTGTTCATGGAATCTATGTTTAGGTTTAGGCACAGATAAAGAGTATTTTCAGGTAAACGAGTATTACTTGTGAAAGTTTGGCGAGGGGTGACCATAGATTGAAGCTCAGTCGAACACTTTCAACCAAAACAACGATACAGCAGAGACAAACTCGCAACATCTCTTCTTTGAGATAGAGGTTGCAGGGAAGAGAAAAGGACATATCCTACGAGGCTACGAAGTCTATTTTGAACTCTATCAAGGCAGGGCAAGTTCTTTCTAGCAGCTCCTGCCCAGATGTGGCAACAGTATTCCGTCCTTGGACGTACCTGGCTCTTATATAGATAGAGAATGTCATCAGCAGTGAGATATCTGATACCCGTGTTCTAACTTTTATAAGACGACAAAGATACGTACTGCGTAGCACTTTTTAAAACATCTTCCATTTTAATTGGAACTCTTCAAAATATAATTCCTATTATGTTCATATTGTGGATTTTGTAGAAATTGATATAATATGATCCATAATAGACAAGCAGGTTACATCGTGCAACTTTGTTCGAGATATCAAAATCAAAAAAGTTTTATTGCTTAAAAACTTTAACAGAAAAGATAAAGAAGGTGAACAAGGGAGAGAGAATAGGGAGTTATTGAATAAAATTAGAAAAGTTTATAGAAAGTAACCGGCAAAAGTGTAGCATTTCTTTCGTATTTGCTTTCTTTACCATTTCAGAAAATCAGTTTATACAGAAAACGCCTGATGAAATAACTATCCTTACATTAACTATTACACACATAAATATTTACTCAAATTAATTAATTATTCAACTTAAATCGATTTTGGACAGGATAAAATAATTTGAACTTTATAGAATAACACCAACACTAAATCTAAAGTTCATTTACAATAGCTATTACATGTGTCGAGCTCCACATTTCTTTGGATTTCTGGCTCCTATATTCTTCATATCCGATTGTCCACACATCATCAACATAAAAATATTTAAGATATTCTAGATTGTCCAGTATTTACATTTAAAGAGCGTTGTCTCTGAAACATGAGGAATCATTGTTGTTTTCTAGACGACTTTGAGTAGACCGTGTATGGAAATTTATAATTTTCATACATTATTGATCGATGTTTTACTGTAAATTTATGCATCTAATTAACCCTTATCCCTTCGCAATTTTACCATTCGGAAGTGATGGTTAATTAGAATAAAACTTGGTTTAGTGCAAAATCAATGAAAATGTTACCCCGGCGGCTGCATAATGTGGTTGCGAATTCTGGCGAGCAATATATTATATTGGAGTAAAGCCCCTGGCAATACCTTTCCTTTTCCTATAAATTTATTGCAAGAATTATTTAAATATTAAATCTCGAACTTTGCAATAATAGTTACATTTCGGATGGATTGTAGGCAGATACATTTCTCTCAAAGAAGTACTTGCTGAAATGTTTCTCCTAAAGCTGGTTAATGAATATATGAACAGAATATCTTGCCTTCATAGTCAGAATTCATTACATGGAAGTCGCTGCAGAAAAGGCCTTAAACTACATGATGTAAAGAACTGAAAAAGAACAACATCAAATAATAAATAATAATAATAAATATTATGCAAATTAAAATGAGGAAAGCGTGAAACTTTTTCTTTACGCCAGACACACTACTCATCGAATGTGAAAACTTAAGGACAAATTCAAGAAAACAAACGTTACATAAGTAAACGAAAGTTCCACTTTCTACTCTCAGTACACCTCATAATGAGCATTACATTATATTTAAAGTGAATCTCTTAATATAAATATACATAAATTATGAAAATATATGACTATAAACCGGCACAGTTTTCTGCGTTTTACCACAGTAGGGAATGATCAGTCAAGATAGAAACGAGTAATATATTGTATACCTTAATTTCCATATATATATATATATATATATATATATATATATATATATATATATATATATATATATATATATATATACAGAACTTAATATTAGTTCTGCTCAGGTAGTGAGCACTGTTGAATTAAATGCTGAAATTGCGGATAAGTATGCCAATTTTCCTACGCACGTTAATGCAAAAAGATTGATTTTAGAATGGACGTCGGAAATTCAGGAAATAAATATTATGCTTCAAATTCAAATAATTTTATTACCCATGTTAGACATTTACGCACAGACAGACAGATAGACACACGCACACACACATACACACATATATATATATATATATTGGCAAGAATAAATTTTAAGCTTTTTGAACTTTCAATCGAGTTTGTTTGCTACTATGCTTGTTTGTGTAGAACATAGCGTCGACATCGCTTGAGCAACCCTCGCAAAACTTGGTTTAAATATCGGCCATTGTTTAAGCTTATACTGATTTCATTTCGGAATATTTAGGTACAAGGTCGATGTTGCGGGAAAGCTGAATGTCATACTTTCGGTCATAACTTTAGCTCTCTTCATATTATAGTCTCGCATCTCATGTGATTTTGAACTTTAGAGTGTTGTTCGCTTTATACTCGACGTTTGAACTGGGTGAATTTCAAGCTTTTCAATTACAGTAACAATCATTACTATCATGTTTATTTGACGGGTGATCTGATAAACAGTTTTTAGTTATCAGTAATGGGGCAGATTGCTGAAACAATCTTTCACTTAGGGATACAAGCTGTGACGTAATCCCCCATTGAGGAGCTTTAGAATTACGCTGAGATCGCTTATCAATGCCGGGTGACGCCTGATAACCCAAGGATTTAAGATAGAGAAGATAAATATATATTTTTTATTTCATGTCAACATAAGATATTGTTTGGGACCAGAGAAATATATTTTTGCAGCTAGAAGTTGGTGACAGGAAATTTCACGTATCACCTTGTCTGGCCTTGGTGAACTCAGGGTCGGATGTCAGAATTGACATCTGGCCTTGGAAATCGTGAGACCTAAAATTCAGATTTCAGTTATGGGAATTGTGCCCACGTAGGGATCTGGGGCTTTCGATTTCGTGGCGAAATCTTATTGGCTGGGGGGAAATTTCCACCCCATACATACCTTACTATATATATGACTGTCGTGCGAAAATTAGTCAGATTAGTTAGAGATCAGTTGGAGTTGGGATTCGAGAAGAACAAACCGTATAGAGACGTGACCCTCCACCAGCGTCTGTCGCTGTCGGTGAAGAGATTTGAGACTTGGAAAAAAACTTACAAAAAACTGAATGAGATTTGTAAAAAACATTTGTACATAAGTTTGAAAATTAACACTGTAGATTAGTCTACATGAGTTGTCTTTCTTCCTGCCTGCTGCTTCGATATTCGTTTTCAGCATACCAGATTTCATGTAACAGAGAAGATTAGACTACACGAGCCGAGAATTCAGATAGACAAGGGTCCTTAATCACATTCTCACGAGAGGGGTTACAAACACAAAAATGGGCACACAGTTGTTTCAGAACTCCCTCTTTTAGAAAAGCACGTTAGCCAACTTCAAAGACAAAATGGCCGTCATTTTTCAAGATGGCGGCCATTCGTACCAGTATGAAATACTATTTGTACTAAATATTTTCAAAGTAATGACATTCTGATTATCTGTACATACAAATATTTTTTGACACTAGGAATCGATTTCTGCAATGAAAAGTTCAATATAGTTAAGCGTTATTGTGATATGATGAAAATAATATGAACTAGCACTCTCAGTGAAGTTACCGATGTGGTATCTTACATTGTTGTGATAGAAACAGTATATTAAAACAGGCTGAAGTGGCTTGCTTGAATTTTTCCTGGATCGTTGTTTTGTTCTTTACATTTACAGCTATGTATTAGTGTGCACTTCAGGGTGTAGCGATATCATTTGCATGGTCCCCGACATTCACCCATGCAACGACATTTGGTTAGCTTCTGGTAGGACTGAGCAATGGGTGGGAGGGTTAACCAGAGAACTGCTCAGGCTTCACCTTTTTTGCCAGCCCCAGTTCCCAGGACTGTCAGGTATACTGGTCCCATTTGCAAGCAGCTTGGAATGCAGATCAGCTAACATACTGAACGTGATATGCACTAGTTGGTGGGATGGAGTCATAGGGCCTTTGCTTCCGGGCAAGCAAGTGCAGTCTTGCCTCATCAACATTGGTAGAGTTGCTGTGTCATAAATAGTGACAACAAATTTCTCGAGAATGTTGAGATCAGCATCTTCTATGGTTGGTCGTTACTGAATCAGTTTGCTGAACACTGGGCCCGCTTCAGCACAAACTGACAAGGATGTTTGTGACACATGCTTTGATCAGTACAGACATTGTCTTCTGTTTGGCTGCATGAATTGCGCGTGTGAAAATCCTGGAGTCAGCTTCTTCATGGTTGCAAGGTTGATGGATTAGTTTGACAAGACGTTCTCTCCTTTGGTAAAACTATGACATTGTCAGAACACATGGATACAATCTTGTCTGCTATATGCTCAAACAGTTCTGTCTTACTGTCACTATATCTCAGAAAACTAGACCAGATTGGTGGCACCTTAGTTTTGTCTATCTACGCCGACTTGCTGTGCCTTGCTTTGGTGTAACTTCAGTCTTGAGGCTTGAAGTATTGTAGACATCAAACACCGTGTCTGTTCGCTCATACTTCGAGGAATAACTCCAAATCCTTGGCACTACATAACGGACCGCATATTCCTCAAATGTCTTTGAGGTATTTGGTGAGAGAGAGAGTGTACAAGAGCCACACCATCAATAATGATGACCTCACATTCATCTGGGAAGAGAAGCAATGCATCTTCCATAATGCCAACAACGTCAGACTTCTTTCCAGGATAGAGGTTTCCTGTGTCACTAGATGTTGCATGAAGAGACGGATTCTCATGCTTGAAGAATTCTAACAGATCACATTATCGTGCTTGACAGGATATGAAAAGTTGTGAGAACAGATTGCAGTCATTTTCAGTACCGTTTCTTGTCAGTGGAAGCTACAGCTGCTTTCTGATAGAAATAAGTTTTGTTTATTTTGATGGGCTTACAGAAGGAAGACTATTGAAAAATCTTTTAAGGCAGCTTGACCTTTATCAATGTCAGTTCTAACAAGCTCTGTAGCACTGGGATGTGCAACCATCTTTGTGTCCGGTGTAAGATCTTTGGACTCTTCCTGAACAGGATTTCTAGATCCTTCATTGCACTAAACAAATTATTGACCTTGTCAGTGAATGACGTCTGAGACTTGCTAGTCTGCTCATGATGTATGATATCCTCATTGCCCAACTTGGCCTGGGAAGCCAACTCATATTGGTGAACTAACTAGCTAACCTCTGGTCCAGACACGATTCATCGCCTCAGTGCAGATGGATTCTCAGTAATGAAAAGGCACCACCCTCACCTTTAACCACTGCATTATCCTTTTCATAGGCTTGGTCAACGACTTTACCAAAAAAAATCTCTGTGAGTCTTGTGGACCACAAACTTTCCAAGTTGGAATTCACGGAACACTGTGGTAGTCGTATGCTTCCTTTTGGATTTTATAGAGACAGAAACTCCCTCATATTGTTCCTGATGTTTTCCTTCAATTCTTTAAGGAGTTGGTATTTTGACGTTTTGAAGTCTGCCAGTTCGTCGAACGAAATAAGGTCAAATAAGGACGATATCTTCAAAAAAAGGATCTATTTAAGTTCAAACCCCTTCAATGACTTTTCGCACAACATGTATTTCGAATAACCTTACCCACACAATAGGAGTGTTATCATATACAACGTTTATATATATATGCGATATAAGCCACAATGTTTACTAACGTGCATATTAGTTCTGACAAATGGAATTTTAATTAATATTTGTTTTTTCTTAATCCACTTGTTGTTCAGATACTAATATTACGATGGTTCATTTTTTTAATACTGTTTCATTTCCTGGAGGTTTTTAATCGTTTTTTGCCTGAATACGTATGTAAGGAGGATCGATTCGATTTAAAAAGATATGCAACCTATTTCTAACATGCAAGTAAATGACTGGTATTGACGTGCAAATCTTTGTAATATACAGGATGTCCATAAAGTCCGTGTGCAATTTTAAAAATGAATTGTTCCAAAATCAAATCCTTTTTACATGTTATTTCTATAAAATTATAAATATTTTAAGGCGCACACGGACTTTATGGACACCCTATATATATATATATATATATATATATATATATATATATATATATATATATATAAATATACCGTATTTTTTAGTAATTACGCCAACCCAGGGGTCATTGAACCAACGGAAAAAGTGCTCTTTATATGGGTGGTTTCCAAAAGAACACTTTTAGCTAGTTGGCGCAATTATCTCGGACTCGGTGCAATTACCCTAAAGTCCGGTGCATATATATATATATATATATATATATATATATATATATATATATATATAAACCCCGTGCCAGAATTATATGCAAATCGATATTTTTTTCCAACTCCGATAGTTTTCAATGAAAATTCGTGAAACGTCGCACTTTATACCGCAACACTAATGCATGCACAAATATAAAATTTTAAGCTTATCTGCGCAATAACGAGAAAACGGCAGCCATTTTGTGCTTTAATTCAATCTGATAAGTCTAAAATTGTTCAAAGGCTCCATAGTAAGATTTCCACCTGTGATCATCGAACAATAAAAAAATATTGTAATAACCTTCAACTTTGCAACGGACGTTCTGACAAAGGGAAAATTCGTAAGAAATCATATCTGTCAAGTCGAAAATGAGCAAGATCAAGAGAGAAGTTCACCGTAACCCACTTGAAACTAGCAAACAAGTTTTTGAAAATGCTGACGTTCCTGATGTGCTCAAATCAACTCGTTACGGTATCCTGAGGACGATTGCAAAATTTGGAAATCCAGAGGTCCGCCCTCAATTCAAGGATATTCGCAAGAAAAAGAGGGTGAAGTGGGCAAGAGATCACATGAAGGTGAATTTTCAGACTGTTTTGTTCACCGATGAGTGTCGAGCGACCCTTGATGGACCCGATGTGTGGGGGGAGGATGGTACCATAATGAGGGTCAACGTCCCCAAAATATCAGGCGACAACAAGGAGGTTAGGGTGTGATGTTCTGGGTTGCAATCATTGGCAATGAGCTAGTAGGACCATTCAGAGTCACAGATGGAGTGAAAATACCGCCAAAATCTGCATTGACTTCATTAAGGAACACTTGGAACCCTGGCGCAAGAAGAGGAATTTGGCATTCCGGAAAAAGATGGTATTCATGCATGATAATTCACGGTCTCATTTTGCAAGGATAGCCACTAAATATTTGGAGAGAGTTTTGCCAGACATGGAAAAATAATGCGATGGCCAGCCGGTTCTCCAGATTTATATATCTGTGGAGCATCTTGCAACAAAATATTTACTCCGAAGGAAGGCAGTACAACTCCAAGGATGACCTCTGGAATGCTATTCTGACTGCTTCCAAAGACATTTCATCAGATGAAATCGAAAGTTTGACATCTTCAATGAACCAAAGACGTTTTGCTCTTGTCAATAAAAAATGGCAATTATATAAGATATTGATTGTACTATGAAAACGTATTGAAGTTGTTTGTTCTTTATTATTGTTGCTCTCAATTGACAAATTCCTAGAATAATCAATGTTTTGATGATCTTTTAGCACTTCACCATATTTTAGCATTGCTTTGCATATAAGTTAGCACGCTGAAAAAATACAAATCACCAAAATGGTTGCCAGTTGTTTATTACTGTGCAGATTAGCTTAAAATTTTCGATTTACGCTATGTTAGTGTTGCCATATAACGTGCTTAATTTCACAAATTCTCATTGCAAACTATCGGAGTTAGAATAAAAATATTGATTTGCATATAATATATATATTCATATATATGTATATATATATATATATATAAACACTTTGAAAAACAGTTAAAAACATATTTAATTAAACCTGTTAAAACACTTTGAAAAAGAGTTAAAAACATATTTAATTTTAAAAAGGAAGCGCAAATTAAGTAGATAGTCCTTAATCCGTGGAATTTTGAAGAAATACTTTCTTTCTCGTCAGAGGGTAGGATTTAGAAAATCCAAAACCGTTGGTTAAATTTCCATTCCCACAAGTAAAATCCAAAGGAATCCCGTAATCGGAAGATGGTCCAAAGTAATCCAAAAGGCATAAATCCGTAGAATAATTCATAAAGGGATACAAGGAATGAATTCAAATAATATTATTAAAAGAAAGATAAGATGTTCGTAGAAAAAAGAAATTAAAAACGACTATACAAAAAATAGCCCGGCCTTGGCAGTCGATTTTTGATTTTACCGCTATTGGATATTTTACCCTTCACCAGACTATCCATTCACATGAAATCACCTTTTTCTTCACCATATTCCCTTTGGTTCACTATTTGTTACCATCTAAGATCTATGACTTACGTGTAGTTTAATTAAATACTTTTGGAAGCAAAATCCAATCCCGAATTTTTCTAATTCCTACCCTCTGATGAGAAGGAAAGTATTTCTTCGAAATACTGCGGATTAAGGGCTATCCATTTATTTTGGGCTTCCTTTTTAAAATTAAATATGTTTTTAACTCTTTTTCGTTATTAACATGTTTCATTAACTACTTGTTCTTATTATAAGCTCTATTTCTTATTTTATTTTATCGAGCTTTTATATCTAGTTGAGATTATTTTATGAATACTAGTCTCTCGCTCCTTGACAGGGTTCAAAAGAGAGCTGCAAATCTGATAGGCCCTAAACTTGCATCTAAGCTTCAGCCTCTGTCCCATCGACGAAAAGTTGCGTCCCTCTGCCTGTTCTACAAGTATTCTAATGGTGAATGCTCTGATGAACTGCAAGCACTTGTGCCCCCACGACGTGAACACCCTCGACAAACCCGACAAGCTGCAAAATCCCACCTCCACACTGTAGAGATCCCTAGATGTAAAAGATCTTTCTACTTCGGTAGTTTCTTCCCCAGAACCGCTAGTCTTTGGAATTCCATTCCAGGTCACTGCTTCCCCAACTGCACTGACATGCAGAAGTTCAACTGCAACGTGAACCAACATCTTGCTGCCAAAATCCCTACATAGTACCCCAATAGTTGTTTCCTATGATAGTAGCCCCCTACACCAAAGTAGCAATGTGCCTTGTTTGGGGTGAAAATGTAATAAAAAAAAAAGAAATAAAAAAAAGAATATTAAGTCTTTAATATTTATAATATACTTTAGTTTTACCATCTTGGATTATTTTCGTAAACTTAAGTGCAATTCATTATATATATATATATATATATATATATATATATATATATATATATATATATATATATATATATATTGCTTTGATTTTATAAGTTGGTAATTATATTATTAGTTCTATCACCTGATATTTTTATAATTACATATATAAGAGGAACATAAACATTCAAATAACTTAAAAAATAAAATTGTTCTGACATAATTTTATTAGATTTGTTTTTAGCAAATAAACTTGTATTAAATATGAACGAAAAACAAGCATTTCAATAAAAATTTCCTTAGAGAGAACATTTCAGGAATTATGTTTTCTTTAATATTTTGTTAATATTTTTATCATTACATGCAGTTTGTATATTCTAATTGCAGAAATAAATAAAAATTGAATTAATCCAAAATTTACGACTTTCGACAAAAGTAACTAAAATTATTCAATGTGTGAAATTTATTATTTCTAACATAAACAACGAAATAAGTTGGTTAATAATTAATGTAAACAAGCATATCAACATTTTTATGTGTTTATATTTTGGATATAATCGAATTGTTAAATACAATATAAATACAGTATAAATACAATATAAATAAAAAATACAATGATAATTATTTGTAGTAATGAAAAACGATTATTAATAATGCAAAGATTTGTAAATATCTATAGTAAGAAAATGCTTACACTATCTTCTCTATTTCACGTGTATTAAACTTAATTTGGTTGAGTTATGATGAGGATTCCATTGTTAAGGCACTGACGTTATAATTCAGTAAATAAATTTTTAGCCGTTTTCTATTCGAGAGATAATTAGATGAATAAGGTAAACAATTGGTTTCAAGAGAAAAAGTTTTCTATAAGTCTTACAAAATAACACATCTTCAGTGAACTTAGACTAACAGCCAAAAACCTTGGAAATATGATACACATAGGTCTTAACTGCACACATTAAAGACACTTCAATCAGCTAAAAATGTATCAGTTGGACGATCCAAATTATACCCCTTACGGAGAAGTGGCCATTGAGATTATATGGGACACTTTCGATATCAAACAATCTCAAACAGCTACAGAACGTTGACCAAGATGAAAATGGAAATTGACAGTTTTGGTAATTGGATAATAGTTTTTACTATACTGTACAAGCACCTTATTACTTAAATAGATTTCCTTGTACACATAAATACATTAATAAAGTAAGTGGTAATTGTATGTGATTTTTTTTTAATATGATATCTATAGACATATACAAACATATACATTACATATAATTCATAATGATCAGTTAATTAGTTTTGGAGTGAACCCAAGACAATAAAAATACATAATCATATACGCATAATAAAAATTCATGATGATCGCTTAATTAGTTTAGCAGTGAATCCAATACACACACATATATATAAACATATAAACATCTTTAAAATTCATAATGATCAGTTAATTAGGTTTGAAGTGAACCCAAGACATACATATATATAAACATATAAACATCTTTAAAATTCATAATGATCGGCGAAGTAGTTTAGAAGTGAATCCAATGCAAAGAAATATATAATCATACACATATAATTAAAATTAATAATGATCGGTTAATTAGCTTAGGAGTGAATTCAATACATAGATATATTTAATCATATACACATAATTAAAATTAATGATGATCGGTTAATTAGTTTAGGAGTGAATTCAATGCATACAAATATACAGATATATACACATAATAAAAATTTATAATGATCAGTTAATTAGTTTGGGAGTGAATTCAATACATAGAAATATATAATCATACACACATAATTAAAATTCATAATGATCGGTTAATTAGTTTAGGAGTGAATCCAAGACATAGAAATATATTATCATATACACCTAAATAAATTAAAAATAATCGGTTAATAAGGTTAGGAGTGAATCCAATGCATAGGAATATATAATCATATACACATAATTAACATTAATAATGATCGGTTAATTAGTTTAAGAGTTAATTCAATACATAGAAATATATAATCATACACACATAATTAAAATTAATAATGATCGGTTCATTAGTTTAGGAGTGAATCCAATGCATACAAATATATAAACATATACATATAAATAAAATTCATAATGATCGGTTAATTAGTTTGAGAATGAATTCAATACAAAATTCCATTACTGGATCTATTTTCGTGATTATTGGAATGTAACAAATAAGCCGAAATATAATATTTGGAATATGACATTTTCGTTATATACAGCAAAAATATTGTTTCTGTATTTTTAGTCGTGTGCAAGCGACTCTATAAGTCACTCCGTCGGTCGGTCGGTCGGTCGGTCGGTCAGTCTATTGGTCTGTCCGTGACACTTTTGTGCTTGGCCTTTTTGGTAAAGACAAAGGTCTGTTGTTAATACATGCTGTTCTTAGCTCACATTAAAAATAGGCCTTGTGCCTAATTTGCTCGGTGGGGGAGCAAATAAATACCCTTTTCTTGGCCATTTGGCCAAGATTAAAGTGTAGAATCTATTCCGGCAGATACTGCAAGCAAAGACCATATGTGGGGGAAACCCCACATATAAGACCTTGTTCAATGTAGAGGAAACCATTCATACCAAGTGTCACTATGCAGCTCCCCTACTCCCCAGGGAGTTCGTTCCAATTTCCCCTTCACTCCTCACATTAAAAATCGGCCTTGTGCCTGATTTGCTCGGTGGGGGAGCCAATAAATACCAACCCTACATGTAAGACATTGGGGCAACCCATCATACCAATGGTCACTATCATGCACCGCTACTCCCCGGGGAGCTGGTCCCCATTTCCCCTTCACTCCTCACATTACAAATCGGCCTTCCGCCTAATTTGCTCAGTGGGGGAGCAAATAAATACGCTTTTCTTGGCTTTTTGGCCAAGATAAAAGTGTAGTATCTGTCGGAACAGATACTACAAGCAAAGACCATATGTGGAGAAACCCCACATATAAGACCTTGGTCAATGTAGGGGCAACCTTTCATACCAATTGTCACTATCCAGCTCCCCTACTCCCTGGGGAGTTGGTCCCCATTTCCCCTTCAATCCTCACATTAAAAATCGGTCTTGTGCCTAATTTGCTCGGTGGAGGAGCAAATAAATACCCTTTTCTTGGCCTTTTAGCCAAGATCAAAGTCTAATATCTGTTCCGGCAGATACTTCAGGCAAAGAACATATGTGGTGCCAACCCCACATACAAGACCTTGGTCAATGTAGAGGAAACGCTTCATATCAATTGTCACTATCCAGCTCCCCTACTCTCTGTGCTATGTGATGGGAAAACAAGTCGGGACCAAACTGAGCCAGTACGGTGAGGTTGAGACAGTCGCCCCAGCCTGCAGTCGACGCAACATGTTGACCGGGGACTAAAGAGTGCGGATGGTTCTGGACAAGGCCAGTTTCGACAACGTTCCAGCCATGCTCAAGTTTGGAGAGCAGACTATGACGCTGATCGTGGAGGGGAGAACCCCTCACTGCTGGCACTGCCAGCTAAGGGGACACATGGCCAAAGACTGTCCTAAAATCAACAAGCCAATCCCCAGCGAAAAATCTCCACCAAAACACTAAACCCCCAGCAGAGGTACAAGCCGCAGCTACAGCCGCAGACAATTCCGACCCGGTAGCAGAATCAGGTTTGGCAACGGTCATAAGGAAGGGCAGATGCATCAAAAAACTGCCCGAGCCAATAACGACCAAAACCTAAGCCGAAATCACCCCGAATGGACACTCAGGCGCCCTCTTCCTGAAAAAAGATTAAGCTCCAGGACTCTGAGGAAGAGATCGCGTCGGAGAGATTAGAGACAGCCACAGACACAGAGGAGACAACAGAGACAACAGCAGTCAGCAAGACAAAGAGGAGAAGTAGCAGGAGAACCATGGGAGACACCCCCACCTGCAAAGACAATAACAATCCAGCCACTCCCTCCAAACAGTCAAAGCAACCTCCCGCCTCCCTCCCCAAACCGCCAAGAACAAGAATAAGTCATCCCCCTCTCAGTACAGACCAATAAGTCTCCTGTGTGTGATGAGTAAGTTGCTGGAATCCATATTAAATAGAGAAATAGTCAACCACCTCAGCAGGAACAATCTTCTTAGTGACACACAATATGGTTTCCGCTCTGCAAGATCAACAGCAGATGTGCTGACGGTTATATCCCACAGGATTCGTGAATCTCTTGACAAAGGCTTCCTTTCTAGGGCAATTGCTCTTGACATATCAAAGGCCTTCGACAAGGTATGGCATAAGGGTCTACTTCACAAGATTTCCAGCTACGGTATAACTGGAAATGTTTTCTCAATCATTAAATCATTTCTCTCCGATAGGCTCATAAGAGTAGTGGTTGATAGACAAAAATCGGAGGCCTGCAATATAAATGCTGGAGTCCCTCAGGGGTCAATCCTGGGCCCAACTCTCTTCCTGATCTCCATCAATGACCTCCCTAAACACATACTTAAATTATTCGTGGACATCTATGCTGATGACACGACCACCTATGGCAACACATCAAAGGCTGTAAATGACAAAGTTCTCTTTGATTCTCTCTCTTCTGATCTCGAACGCGTGGTTCAGTGGGGGAAGACGTGGCTGGTTACCTTTAATGCATCCAAAACCAAACTCCTATCCTTACATCATCACCGCTCTGATCCCCATCTGGCATCAATTGTGATGGATGGCTCTCGTCTGGGTGAGGCCCCGTGTTTTGACAAGCTTCTGGGTTTGACCTTTACTCCTGATCTGAAATAGAACACGTACATAAAGTCTGTTGCCAAGGTCGCTGGTGGGATCCTTCTACCGCTCCAGAAGATATCTCACTACTGATGCAATTCTCTATCTATATAAAAGCCAAGTACGTCCAAGGATGGAATACTGTTGCCATATCTGGGCAGGAGCTGCTAAAAACAGCCTATCCTGCCTTGACAGAGTACAAAATAGACTTCGTGGCTTAGTGGGGGATGCCCTTTTCTCTACCCTGCAACCTCTCTCCCACAGAAGAGACGTTGCGAGCCTGTCTTTGTTGTATCGTTATTTCCATGGCAGGTGCTCATCTGAACTCCAATCTCAGGTCCCCCCTCGCCAATCTTTCACGAAAAACACCCGTCTAGCTGAATCCACTGTGAAAAATTTCCCCCACTCTATATCTGTGCCTAAATCAAAACGTGGATTCCATGAACAAAGCTTCTTTCTTAGAACTGCACGTCTGTGGAACTCTGTTCCGTCTGCCTGCTTCCCACCTGACTACAAAATGGATATCTTCAAGTCCAACGTTCGAAATTGCTAATGAACCACCCCCTTAAGTAAACACTTCATCAAATTTCCACACTAACGTAATGTACTTGCAATAACCCTTATCCCTGAGTGGCTTCCGGGCCTGTATAAGTGGTGATCACTTGTAAAAAAAAAAACACTACCACGCAATCCATCCCCAGAAAGGTCGAGCAACGACCCCAAAAAACCGGCAGATACTGCAAGCCAATACGATATGTGGTGTCAACTCCACATATAAGACCTTGTTCAATGTAGGGGAAACCCTTCATACCAATTGTCACTATCTAGCTTCCCTACTCCCTAGGGAGTTGGTACCCATTTCCCCTTCACTCCTCAACATTAAAAATCGGCCCTGTGCCTAATCGACTCGGTGGGGGAGCAAATAAATACCATTTTCTTGGCCTCTTGGCCAAGATCAAAATGTAGTATCTGTTCTTACTACATGTTGCACTTATGTTTGTAACTTTGTGATATAAAGTGTGGGATCGCTTTTCTGTATTAATTTAATGTAAAATGATCACCCAATTTTCAACCAGTCAGTCTCACAGCCATTCAAGTCATTCTCCAGATCATTCAAGCTTTTTTTTGAAGGAGTCCAGTTTTTTTTAAGCATTCAAGTCATTCTTAAGATCATTCACTTCATCTTTAATTTCATTTAAGTCATTCTAAGTCATTTACTTTTTATTTATTTAAGTCATTTCAGCACATTTTTCGGTCATTTTAGTCTATCTTTAAGAATTTCATATCAATCCTACATTCACGCATTAATTTATTAAACGAGAGCACGCGACTAATGGCTATTGGCCTTGTTTTTATATAAAAGTGTTCTTATATAATTATTACGTAACATTTAAAGTCAAGAATATCAGAATGTAACAAAAAATAGTGATGGAGCTCGAACCCACAACATTGGTGTTAGTAATCGATGACGCTACGCATTGCCCCAAACAGACAACTGCTTCCATGCACTTGCAAATTTACTAAATAAATAAATCTGTTACAGATAGTGCGCATGCGCAGAACACCGCAATGGGCACTATGCTCGTTAAGTTGTCCCTTCTTTCAAGTTTGAACTCCTTTTTTTTAATCCCTTAACAATTGTTTTAATCAATTAAATACCCCTAATAAAATTCTGCACCCTATATGCAATCTTTTGAGCTACTGAGCGCCTTCAAGCGACCATCTGTCTAGGAGGAGATACAATTTAAAAAAACGGAGACAGACACACACACAGGCATAGTGAGATTTATATATTAGATTATCTGTATTGTTCACAAAGTTTCAAATAAGTTCAACAAAGTTTACTTTTGAATGCTGTGTATTGGTTGATTATCATTATAAAACTTTCCTGCTTAAATGCAATTTTGCATTCTGGTGCCAATTTTCCTCCGTGCAGTTGTTGTCATCGGAATTAACGTGATTACACGAAGATATATGCTCATAAAGAACGGAGCTTAATTAATAGTTAGTCTTAGCTTCTTGTAAATATCCCCATCTTGGTGCTGATAGGCAAGCACACGTAACAAACTTAGAAAGATGAAGTACAAAACAATCCATGGCATGCAATATGAGCCAAGACATGAACCGTTCCGAAAATAGTTAACTACAAGAAAACAAAACAAAACAGACTTTTATAGATGACTTAATGACTAAGAACCGGTTGGATGAATATTTATTATATAACAAGTTTCACATTCTCTGCATCTTCTCTATCTTTGTATTCCTATGCTGCTCTCTCTCTCTCTCTCTTTCTCTCTCTCTCTTTCTATTTAAGTCGCTGTTTGTCTTCTTTTCTTTTCCGTCTTCTTTCTCCCTTCTCTCTTTTCTCGTACACTCTTCTCCTTTTTTTAAGTACTTCCTCTATTTGCCATTTCCCACTACTTTAATCAATCATCCTTTTTTAACTTCATTTTTCTTTTGGGAAATCATTCGCTCTGCACGAATGCATCTAATGACGTGTACACGAACGCATCTAATGATGTTTGCATGAAACATATATTGCTGTCATCCAGTTGGCATTCCGTTTTTTCTTGCATAACTAGTAAGTGCACGGTGACTAACAGGTAAGATAAGAAGCAATTGATGCACGAGGCTCGTTCCAAAAATAAACTTCAATTTTCTTTTAAACTAAAAATGTTGAAAAACTACGAAGAAGTATTAAAATGAGTGACCTTTTGAGCTCGCAAATTTATTTTTCCACAAAGTCCTCACCATTCTCAATGTACTTTTGTCAATGATGAACGGTGGCTTTCCATGGGCGTCCGGGCATGAATTTTCATACGTGAGTAGTTATAAAATAAATCTTCTATATTTGTGTTAAAACTATTTTAGAGATGCGAATACGATAATGGTATCATTAAAAAATGCGACCTTTTATGCTCCAAAATTTGTTTTTCAACATATTCACCATTATTAGCAATGCATTTTTACCTGCATATAATGATGTATCTGTGCTTGTAAAGCACGTCTATGACAGGGATTGCTCTCTTTGATCCTCATACCGTCAATATCTGCAACTGAGATATGAAACTTTCAGGTCATAAATGCATGTTTTTTCTTAATAATGTTATTTGTAGTCCCACCTGTTTCGTTCGGGTGGAATAAAAAATAAGAGGCATATATTTTGGAACAGCTCTTGTAACTATGTAAGAATAATGTATAAATATACACCATAGTTGTTTAGATTTTAACGATAACATTTTAAACTTACAGATCTTCTCCTACGTCATATCCTGTACATTAAGTTATGGCTGATCGACGAATTTAGCAGTATGTCGCTTTTGTACATATCGATTTGTTAGGGCGACCCTTTGACAAGCAGTGAAAATTTGTTTTGGATTCCTTATGAATAACAAAACATACAATCTTCTAAATTCGCTGAAAAATCGTACGAGGAGTCTGAACTATTTTGAACTGGTCACTAAATTCTCTGTAATGCCTATATATATATATATATATATATATATATATATATATATATATATATATATATATATATATATATATACATACAGAATTCGCGCATAAGCCTGAAGAGTCCTAGAGTGGATAAAACCCGGAATATTCAATGCAGCTTAATCGCCATATATATTTTATAAATTGCTAACTAGCTCTGCCTACGTATTGAGCACTTTTGAAGTAAATACTTAAAGTTTACGCATAAATCTATACTTTCCTATGTTAATTTTATGTGAGTAAATTTAGTAGTTATATACATATATATATATATATATATATATATATATATATATATATATATATAAACATTGTAGTTTGTAAACCGATAAATATAATTCTGATATTCACAGAAACAAATGCATCAGCCATTGCTTTCACTCATTACTATTATTTCAGATTCTATTATTATTTGGCAGATGGTTGCTCCTACTAATCGTTTCTAGATATAATCGACGAACGCAGCTGTCAAATACAAACTTAGAAAATGGTGACCTAGAAAAAGACTATGTTTTTAGTTTATAGGATGACCACATGCAAATTTTAGTCGCCATTATGTTCGAGTAAAGAGAAATATGATGGACCCTTACGCATCGGAAAGAATCGTCGCCGTTTAACGAAATTAGATCGCTTCCCATTCACCCCCACCATTCAGAATAAAACATAGTCTGAAATTACACCCAAATAACCTATTCTTTCTTAAAATTAATTAAGTACAAGAAAAGTATTTAAAATGTAAGTCATTACTAGTGTGGATCGAGATTAAAAATAGCTGGGACAAATATATTGTCGGCATGAACGTTTACTGTAACTCAATATTTTCAATGAAAATGCACGTAAACTATTTCACTTTTTTAAAAAGATAAATATAAACGAAGATGAATACAATATATTATCTATTTTTGTTGCAAAGTTTACAACAAATAAATTTAAGTACACAATGTTTCTCATTTCTGAATTCATTTAGAATGGAATACAATGAGCATGTGCATAAAGCTAACTTGCAATGATCACAGCTTTGTTTACATGTGTTTTGTTTTTTCTGTGAGAGGATACGTCGAATGAAACTTTTCCAAACGTAGCAATGCAGTACACGGTCTTGTCACTATAATAAAGTTTAGTAACGGACAACACTTTTACAAAGTTACTGTGTTTTGACTTTGACGCGGCTTCGTAATAATTCGCTATTTTCCGACTGTTTACGTATTTCTGTGTATGTGAGAGCTATCTTGGATGTTTATAAGTGCAATGCGTCTTTTTAAACGCTAATTGCTTTTGTCTTGCTTACCGAGACACTAATTTGAAGCTTTAAATCGAATAAGAACGAAATATAAGTTGTTCCTGGTAAAGTTCAATGAGCTTACAATTGATTTAAATGATCTAGTTATTATTGATATCGATCTGATATAATGAACAACTAACCATCGAAACACCTAAAATATAGACATAAAAGTAGGCTATATATTGCTAGTATATATATATATATATATATATATATATATATATATATATATATATATATATAAATATATATATGTGTGTGTGTGTGCGTGCGTTTGTTTGTTTATGGGAAACATGTTTAATTATATTTCATCTTTTATTGATACTATTCCTTTAATTTATGAACCTCTATGTAACTACAGAGCATATACAAATAAATGAAAAAAGCCGAAACGCCTATTTTCAAGATGTTTACCATCCTACCGTTTATTTGTTTAAGTACGTTTAAATGCACAGTTCTTGATAGCACCCGTTTCATAGCGCAGGAAATTCATGTAATTATTATGTCAATTTTTTTTTTTCCGCCGTTAACTCACCAGAGAGAAAAAAAAGAAATAATCAACTTTAAAAGAAAATATAAGAGTATGGGCATTAGTACAAAATCTAAAATTGGAAGAGAAATTGCAATTATTTTTCAATTTTTTACTCCATGTTTGAATTATATATATAGCATTTCAGCTCGGCTTTGGTGTGGCCCTATGTACTGTTCATAACTTTATGTGCATCCTGACTTGAGGTAGTTGCCTGTCTAGCCACACTGATGAGCTGTAATACAGCGAAACAGTACTGTATGTGGATGACTAATATGTATATGTATATATATATATATATATAAAGAGAGAGAGAGACTGACAGAGAGAGAGAAAAAGAGAGAGAGAGATTGAAAAGTTTGACCCATGTACAGGTCACCTACATCTAAAATTTCAAGTGTTTAGACTCAAAATTCGTGGAGTCTGCAAAGATGGCCTCATCCAACTTGGATCTTTTGGCAGCCCAATTATTGCCAAAAAAATGATTAAAAAGCTTGTTGCATGTCTGAATGCCTCTTATGTTAAAGTTCAAATGTTTAGACCCAAAATGGGATGAATAGTTTCCTAGAAACCGCAAAGGTAAAATCTAATGAACTTTGACCTCTTGGTAGCCACATTTTTGGCCAAAAACCGATTAAAAAGCTTTATCCAAAATGTCAAATGTTTAAACCAAAAATTGGCTGCGTAATTTGGTAAAGACCGCCGAGGTCAAATTTTTTAAAACTTTGACCCCAATTTTGACACTTCATATTCCCAAATCTTAATGCTCCTTATGTAAAATCTCGAATCTGATGACTGAAAATCGGCAGAGTAGTTTGCTAGGAATATGTACACAAAAAAAACACACGCACAGACAGACAATGTCACTTATATATATATATATATATATATATATATATATATATACTAGCAAAAGTACCCGTCGTTGACTGGGTTCAAAAACAGCCTACAGAAAATGGACTCTGATTTATGAAAGTATGATAGGTTATTAAAAGGAAGGGTTGTAAAGAGATAGCTTTGAATTTGGGGGTATCAAAACCAAAGCAAAATATGATGAAAGTAAAAATAAAATAGATAAACACGATAATTCATTATAACATAGCTGTTCACACTGAAACACTTATCACAATATTCTGTGGATCTATATTAAAAAACTTTGTTAAACTTTGTGACATATTTCCATTCTATGGAGGTCAGGTGCGAACGAACACCCCATAATTTTATTATACCATATTTCTTCAAACTAAAACATAGTTATCAAAGTATACTTATGCAGATAGATATGAAAAGTCTTTATTAAAGTTTGTGCCTATTTCCATTCTATGGAGGACAGGCGCGAACGCAGACCCCACAGTTTTATTATACCATCCCTATTAAAGTTAAAGCATACTTATCAAAGTATTATTATGTACATCTATATTAAAAACACTTGTAAATGCTATTTTTTAACTTTTTTAATTTTTTATTCCCATACTTTGTGGACCAGGCGCGAACGCAGATCCCACAATTTTAATGAACCACCGTTCTGCCAGATCAAACATACCCATTCCTGTGTCTCGATACATCTTCTATCATTATATGTGATCAGTTTTTTTTTTTTAAATAGTCAACCATATAGGAGCCTATTTGTGACCACATGCACACACATTCAGCTTTATATATATATATATATATATATATATATATATATATATATATATATATATATATATATATATATATATATATATATATATATATATATATATACCTGTAATAAATATTTTAATGTTTACAAAAATAGTTGGGAAACTTCAAATTTGTGAATATTCAAATTTAAAGTATGTTTCAGTCGAATTTCAATTCAATATTTTGGGAAATGGATCGAGCTTTTTGAAACCGTGACTGAAATAGATTTTAAATACAGAGTAAACGTTTTTTAACAATTAAATAAATAGCATATGCAAATAGCTCTAAACGGCCTAAATATCAATGTTTACTAAATTAATTTAAAGACATGCATATATAGAGTAATAAATAGATAAATAGATCGATAGAAATTTAAGCTGCATAAAATCCGGCAAGTAAGAGTTGACAGAAATTAATTCTTCTAGTTATACATCAAGTGAATTATTAGATCGTGGAATATAGATATCTATAAAAGTGAAAGTGTGTGTGTGTATCTGTCTAACTGTGTATCTGTGTGTGTACATTTTCCTACGCAATAACTCTGTCAATTTTAAGTCTACAGACTCGAAATTTGATATACAGGGTACTGAGATTTGGGAAAATCGATGTGATCGGTTTTCGGCCAGAAATTTTGCGATCAAGAGATCAAAGTTCAACGATTTGACCTTTGAGAACTCTACCAAACTCCTCCGACAATTTTCGGACCAAACACTTGAAATTTTAGAGATAGGTCTATTGGACATGGATCTAACTTAATAGCCTAATTTAAGCCCAAAACAATAAATTTTAAGGGGTCATAATAGGGGTCAAAGTTTAAAAAAATTGACCACTTTTTTTTTATCAACATACATCTCCAAATACCCGGGTAACGCCGAGCACCCATGCTAATGATAATTAAATCTTAAAGGTAAAAGGTGTTACTCATTATAAGATCTCTTCTTTATGATATTCGAATTATGTTCTTAAAAGCCTAGTGCAAGATAAGCTCTTCGTGTTTCTGCACCTCGTTATTGTATTGAAAGACGTTCGACTGTATTTCTTGTATGGAAGCAAGAACTTCTTATTACAATGTAAAACGTGTTCTTTTTGCCTTCGTATACCTAGTGTACATTAGAATTTCCATGAACAGAGTATTTTCCCACAATAACTCTCATTTGTGAATACACAACGCCGGAACTGATTCTCAGCTAGCTAAAACATAGTCTTCGTCAAATCCAAGCAACAATTACTTGCTATAAAACAACACAATGTGTAATCAGCTTTGGTTAATCCAGTTAATTATTTTTCATCGTCTGATAGAATCTTTCAACATTAACCCTCTTCAAAGTGTATTCTTTGATCTTTAAAAATTGTGACTCTTAAATAAACACACAGATAGCAAACATTTTCATTTTTATATTTCTATTGCGTGGTTTATTAATGCGGAATATCAAGAACACTTTGAGGTAAAGAAAGAGACGAGCTATCGTTTTGTGTTTTGGAGCCTGTCTGGTATAATGATTTGTGTAAATTTCCCCGGGTCACAATTGTTTGCATAATTTGTTAGTTGATTTCATTAAGGAATATATCACATTACGATAGGAATACTCTAGCCGAAACATTTGTTGATTAATTGCGACTCATAATATTAATGAAAGAAGTGTAATATTACTAGAAATAGTTTTTCTCTTCGTTTAGAAATAAATCCGATGTATTTACTTGTCTGATTCAATATTGATCATAAATATATCGATTCTTTAAGGAAACATAATACCATAGATCAATAGTTGTATTAGAGGAAGTTACAGATTGCTCTAAAGCAAGTCTGTTTTAAACGTAATAGGAATCTTAAGTTTTATTTCTTATTTAACGTAAATGAGAAAACTCGATTATACACCGTAATGACATGCACTCACATATGTTATATAATAACTATCTAGTCATATGTAAATAATTTTCATTAATTATGAATTTTTTTAAACTAATTCTATACATTCTCATCAATTATTCAATAAATTATATATCTTATACAAAATTTGAATAACTAAGTTATTAGCAGGGAAATGTCATTTTACCAAATTTGAGTTTAAACAAACTTACCGCGCATGCGCAGATACGTTCTATGTGTATGATGTCTTATTAAATGTGATTCTGTATATTTGTTTATTATAATTAAAGTAAGCGGAAAACTAATAAAACTACATTCGTTTTAAATAAGTTAACAAATCGGTTGTCTTTTTCCCCTCTTCATTAATAAGTGAGGCCGGATATATGGAAAATAGTCCACAGACGTTTCGTTGCTTTGCTTTTATTATTGATATATAAATGGTATTTCTAAGTTTATTTACAGCTTTTTCTTACTGGTTGAAGATATACTCTTCACTTCCATCGCTACTTGAACCATTAATCTTTCAACTGTTCTTCAATCGATGAATGATGCATCTGCTAACATCATTTTATATAGTACTCAGTTTGTCAGTAATATTTACAGCAGGAAGTTTAGCCTCGAAACACAAGCAGATAACTTGCTCTTCTTTTACCTTAAATTGTTCTTATGATTCTGCATTGATAACTTAGGCAATAGAAACATAAAAATTAAAATGCTTGCTTGATTTATGTGTCTTATTTTAGAGCCATAATGGATTTGCTTTCCCTTATAAGTCAAAAGTTTTTAAAATAAAAGAAACTACACTTTGAAGAGGGTTAATGTTTAAAGTTTAAACCACTGAAAAGAGTTTCGCTTTTTGTGCAATTAAACTCCAACAAATGCCATGAATAAAGTTGTTTTTTTTCTAATCGCTTGTCATTTGAGGAAATCAATATCGAATTAACACTTATCGATGAGTTCTCGTTGTCTTTACTTAATGTAATAAAAATATAGAATTAGTCACAGAATCCCTTTATAACAATAAGGGTCTTTATTTTTTCCGTTCTGTTTTTAGTAATCCGAAGTAAAAACATTTCGTCTATATCAGTAACACCTGTTAGTTGATTCACCGTTAAGGTAACCCACAAACAGTGACTCACACGAGAAGTAAAAATGGTCAGAAATCCAATAAACTATAATCCTCAACGCATACAAATTCACCGACACGCATGCGGTCACATCGGTTTGGTTTGGTTGGCGTGATATAAAACTCTTCTGACGGTCCAGAAGATAAGACCTAATAGAAACAGTACTAATCCACTAGGGTATGCAGAGATTAATGTAACGTTGAGAAAACTTACCCGAACTACAGTTCCAAAGAAGTCTAAGGATTGTTGTCAACAAGGAATCAATAACAAACGGTATTTCACATAAAACAAACTAAAAAGCGCCATACCACGACCTGATACACAGATACTGGTTAAAAATGCAAAGCATTACATTAAAGACTACTTTAAATAATAAAAAATATGTATTTACGAGGCGGACGTGTCAGCAGGGATGACCAAAGGTAGAACCATATTGGTGCAAAAAGATGCCAAAAATGAAACATCTCCAGTAACTACAGGCCTGTAACATTTACCTAAAATATAGAAAATACTAAATGCACAACTGAGGGAACAAATGTACTATTCCCTTCATAAGTGCGGTCTACACCAGGAGGAACAGAAATGTGCCAAAAAGAAAACAGCACATGCCCAATTATAATAGACCAAAAGATACTGAGGGAGATAAAAAGTAGAAAAATATACACATGGCATAGATCGACTACAAAAACGCCTGAGGTAGAATCCCGCAAGCATTGAAAATAGAATATATGTACAAAAATAGAATGTACAAAATACCAGACAAAGTTATCAATTTAATTAAAAATGCAATGAGAACATGGAGACTTGGACTGATAGTTAACAGATATTAAAATACAAAGAAGTGTCTTGCAAGATAATTTCTCATTTACCACTACTGTTCAGTCAGTATGCTCATGAATATACTAATAAAATATCAAGTCGGATAGAAATGTTCTAATAGAGAATAAAGAATGAACCACCTTATGTACATGGAGGACATGAAACTGCAAAAACGAGGAAAGAACTAAAGGCACTAATAAACGCAACCATAAGCTTTAGCTGAGATATCGGAATAGCATACGGTAAGTAAAAGTGCGCACTGATTATCATGAGAAGCGGGAAAGTTAAAACAACGGAATGTATAGTACTTACCAAGAAAACGGAGGTGAGGACACTGAGTGAACATGATAGCTACAAATATCTGTGAGCAACATATTTCAAAGAGAAAATTGGAAAGGAATACCTTAGAAAAGAAAGAAAATACTTCCAAACTAAACTATACACTAAACTCCAAATTAAATGTATAAACACATTGGCATCTAGTAAGATAATCAGGATCGCTTATATGTTGAACCAAGTAAAATCTAACGCATCCCTAGCAGAAGACCAGGAAACGCATGACTATGCATAATGCATTACGTCCACAATTATACTGACCAACTCTATGCAAACAGAAAATACGGAGAAACAGGGCTGATGTATATAAAACCTGTGTAAATAACACAAAAAGAATTAGAAACTGATATAATGTAAAACACCAAAAGAATAATTACTGCAGCGAAGGCCACTGAAGAAACAGAGAACACTGAAAACATAGACGATGAATATGAAAAATCGAAAGAGAAACAGCTATACTTATTATTCTTAAGTGTGAAAAGAAAAATGAGACTACTGAATCCCTAATATCAGCAACACAATGAAACCTAATATCAGCAACACAAGATAATGCAATAAAAACCAGCCACATCAAAGTAAATATCGACAATACACAGTAAAAAGAGTAAATGCAGGCTCTGTGGACAAAGAGACGAATTAATTAACTACATGGTAAGCGAATGCAATAAAGTGCCCCCCAAAAAATATAATAGACAAGATCAAATAGGGAAGGCAGTACACTTAGAATTATGCAGACAACTGCATCTTAAACACCCAGACAAATGGTGCAAGTACAAACTGGTACCAGTACATAAAATTATAGAAACAAAATCCTATGATATATGAATATACAAACGGATAAATTCATCCAAGCAACAAGACCGGACGTTATAATTGTTAACAAGAAGGAAAAGTACTGCCAGATTGTAGCTTTTACTGTTCCAGCAGACCCTAGACTGAAGATTCAGGAGACGGAGAAGCCGAGCAAATACATGGAACTGGTTAGATAGCGAAAAAGGATATAGTAAATGAAAAAAAGTACAGGTAATACCATCAATATTAGGAACGCTCGAAAAAATACCAAAAAAATGGAAAAATTAATGGAAAAGATTGGGATCAGAGTGATGCCTTAGAAGATATAACAGATGACAATAATCAAAACTGCTGAAATATTAAGTGAAACCTTTGAATGCGGAGAAAAACACAAATGAGCTACAGGCAAAAGCCGGGCGTATATAAACTACTCCATGAATTCATGAAAACTTAAACTATGTCCTCCATCTTCCGCCCCCTCTTTTTTGTGGGTATGTCACCAAAACTGGCACCACACTAAATAAATAAGAAGGGTCAAAAAGGATGGAATGACCGAGGAGATAAATCATTAGCCAGACTTCCGCTTGTTGAGTGCAAAGAGCACTGAGACCGAGGGGCTTATTGCCACCTAAATTCAAGTGAAAACCAATGATCGCTTTCAGCAAGCAACCAGTGTAAGCTGATGTTGCGATAACGCAAATTAATCTGCCAAAATTTTCGAAAGAGGTGGAGGGTATTAGAAATCTGGGAAGACTTCTTTTCACTCAGACTCCAGAGAACGCCACAAGTTGTTCTCAAAGAGAAATATTTGATGATGGTGTGACATGATGATGATGATACTACTACTACTACTACTACTAATAATAATAATAATAATAATAATAATAATAATAATAATAATAATAATAATAATAATATCACTCAGACTTCAGACAACACCACAATTGTTATTAAAGAGAAATCTATGATGATGGCATGTGACTACTTCTCTTAAGTAAATAATATTAATAATAATAAAAAGTTGTGTTACCTAGACTCTAGGGAATACCACAGGTTGTTCCCAGAGGAAGCTATTAAATGCCGGCTTGTATTAAAACTCTTAGTTAGTGAGTAGTAGTAGTAGTAGTAGTAGTAGTAGTAGTAGTAGTAGTAGTAGTAGTAGTAACAAGCCGGACTTGTGGAAATTCCGCAGCGGCATCTTTTATATGCCATATATTGCTGCTGGACATTCAGTGGATGCAAACGCCACTATATTATTGTAGCTCTTTGTTAAATAAATAAAATAACACCACACCAAATAGTAACGAGGATTAAGGATGTTTTTTTTTTTACACAGTGATCACCACTTACCAAGGCCCGGAAGCCACTCAGGGATAAGGTTTATTGCAAGTACATTACGTTAGTGTGGAGATTTGATGAAGTGTTTACTTAAGGGAGGGGTTCATTAGGAATTTGTTAACATTGGACTTGAAGACATCCATTTTGTAGTCAGGTGGGAAGCAGGCAGACGGAACAGAGTTCCACTGGCGTGCAGTTCTAAGAAAGAAGCTTTGTTCATGGAATCCGCGTTTTGATTTAGGCACAGATATAGAGTGGGAGAAATTTTTCATAGATGGAAAGACTAGGAAGTGAAAGCACTAGCCAGGCATCTGCTATTTGAGTGAAAAGAGGACTGGGGCCTTGGTGAGGCTTATTGTCACCCAAACGATTGCTGCCAATGAGAAATCAATGGGAAGGGGTCATTACGGTAACGTAAATTCATCTGTATAAGTAATTGAAAGAGGTGGAAAGTACTGGAATTCATAGGGACTTGTTTTCATTTAGACCCCAGATGAAACCACAAACTACCATTAAAGATAACGCTTTGATGATGGCTTGTGTGACTAATCCTAGTGATTAAAAAATAACAAAATATTATTAATAATAATATTAATAATAAAACACAGAAGAAAAGGCATGTATCGTTTTAGTTACGCAAAAATAAAGTTTTAAAAGCTATATCGCAGTTTATAGATTTTAGAAAAAAATCCAAATTAAATAGTGACCTAATGGGCACCGACACGCTTTGTGTGGAATACTGATGCTCTATAATATGCATATATAATTCTATTTAATATTATAATCAATAATTATTACAAAAATATTTTAGATATGATTTTTTAATTTATCAACTTTAGAGCAATGCATACGTGCATTTGCAATTAGTACAATTGTGTTACGATGCCGATGTCTTTTATAAAATAATAACTTAACATAGATCGTCGCCGGGTGCTGTTTTAATTAAGCTTTCATTTTTATACCCTGGTAATTCGCGAGACGTCATTAGCTCTAAGTCGCTATCGTCTGTGTCGGCGTAATGGCCAGGATTCCATGCTATTGCTGTTCGCTTTGTCATGCTGCGAAGCTGAAAATCAATTCCAGCCACAAAGCAAAATACAAGAGTTCTTGTTTGTGAGACGGATTTTTCTCTCTTTCTTGTTATTATTCCCACCACAATTGTTTATAAAATGCCTAGAATAGAAAAAAGATACACGGATCCAAAATGTAAAGCTTATTATTACTGATATTCTTAGCTGATCTTTTATATTAGTGTCCTTGTCGCTCGCCTTTCTGGACTCTAATTATTAGCTTAACATAAACACTTGTTTCACACTTATCTAATTTCCCTTTTGCCTTTTGACTTTATCATGTCATTTTCCAGCTCGCCAAGCCAGTTTCCGTCCTTGATCTCACATTGTTCGCTTCTCCTTCGAATAAAACACGAGAATTAAAGTTATTTGATTTGATTTGATAAAGGTGTATAATTCTAGTTATAATTATATACTGGATTTGGTTTTGTAAATCCTAGTCTTACATCTAAGTTTTAAGTTGTGTGCAATCCGTCACATTTTTTAGGAGAAAAAGTAAAGTTATTGATGTTGCTAATTGATGATAACTATTGATGTTGCTAATTGATGATAACTATTGATGTTGCTAATTGATGATAACTATTGATGTTGCTAATTGATGATAACTATTGATGTTGCTAATTGATGATAACTATTGATGTTGCTAATTGATGATAACTATTGATGTTGCTAATTGATGATAACTATTGATGTTGCTAATTGATGATAACTATTGATGTTGCTAATTGATGATAACTATTGATGTTGCTAATTGATGATAACTATTGATGTTGCTAATTGATGATAACTATTGATGTTGCTAATTGATGATAACTATTGATGTTGCTAATTGATGATAACTATTGATGTTGCTAATTGATGATAACTATTGATGTTGCTAATTGATGATAACTATTGATGTTGCTAATTGATGATAACTATTGATGTTGCTAATTGATGATAACTATTGATGTTGCTAATTGATGATAACTATTGATGTTGCTAATTGATGATAACTATTGATGTTGCTAATTGATGATAACTATTGATGTTGCTAATTGATGATAACTATTGATGTTGCTGATTGATGATAACTATTGATGTTGCTAATTGATGATAACTATTGATGTTGCTAATTGATGATAACTATGGAACATGTTGATGTTTCCTTTAAAACATCGGATCTTTGATTCACATCTGCGAGGCCTAAGTCCATGTTTTTTTTTGTTTTGTCTTTCGTGCTCGCATGGTACGAATGATTGTTGAACAGCATCAAGTCTATGATTTATACCAGCCAGTCAAAACATATTTGTTATTGAAATGTCCATTTTCTACAAAAATATCAAATGAATTATATCGGAATACATCACAGCATAAGTCAGCATTCCCGAATCCCATATTATTACGATACTATGTACACCGTCATACAAAGTTATATTTTGTTTAAAACCGTAGCATACCACAGGTCTCCAATCAGTTTCCAAACTTTTGTTCATGTGGGCATTTTTATTGATAGTACACTCTACTTCCCTTCAAAGTAATCTCCATCAGCTGCAATACAATTGTTGTATTCTTCCAACAACTTCTAGAAGACTCCATAGAATTCCTCTTCTCACAGCTTCTTTCATCTCCTTAATTGTTACATAATGACAGTCGCTAAAATTTTCCTTGCGCTTAGGGAATAACCAAAAGTCACAGGGAGCAAGGTCTAGACTATATGGACGTTGAAAAACTATCTTGATGCACATGTTGGTCAAATACTCTTTGACAAAGATTCAGTTGTGAATTCTCGCACATCTTCCACATCTTCAGTTCATCACGAATAAATGTGTGTAGATTTTCCACACTAACATTTAACTGTGCAATTCTTATTTCTATAGACACAGGACGGTCATTATCCATGAAATTAAAAATGTGTCGTGTAATTCACAAATTAAGTTGCAACAATTCTGCAAATGTATGAAATGAAATTAAAATAGAAGATATAATAATTTAAGTATTTAAGAACATCCGCGTAAAACCGTTTTGTATTGGACAGATAAGTAATTATAGCTCAATCCCTATGTTCATGGTTTGAGCATTGTATTAGTAGACAGCATATTAAATTCATCGTCGTCGTATGTATTCACATAAAGCTTTTAAAGTGACTTGAACATTTTCGAAACAAAGTCGATTAATTTCTCTTTTGTAATGGTTTATTACTTTTGAAACGCCCCTAGTTCTTAGTATATTAAATTCGAGTTGAAATTATTATTACTTGCATTGCGTCTGTGTTATTGTTGGAAAATAGGAATTGGAATTAAATATTTATAAACAAGAAACAGTTTAATGTTTTCGTTTATAAATGAGGCTTATGTTCAGCGAAATATTCCCATGGAGAGCAATGCTACACACACGCGCGCGCACACACAGACACACACACATATCTTGAAGAAGCCCGCATAAATCGGGCGAAACGTTGAGTATCCAGGTCCTTCCACCTCCATTTTATTTCATATCGTCGGATTTAATCCAGCTCAACAATCATATATATATATATATATATATATATATATATATATATATATATATATAAACCAGATTTTTGCAGCATTTATTTTAAAAGTGCTCAATACAAAATAGATCTTTACAATCATGAATATAAAAGTTTGAATGGCCGTGAAAATACCTTTGTGTTTTAATCTTTAGAATTTTACATCATTCTTACCTTGTCAATCAACGTTCATTTTTCTTTAACGAGAGAAAAAAATAATAGAAAAGAAAATTTGGTCTGGACAAGAATAGGGAAAGGTGGCCTGTGAACAAATATAAAACATTTAAAAAATCGATAACCAGAATTTTCAGTCAGTAGCCTCAGGATTTTATTAAATCGCGTCAACGTTAGCATTCACAATTCTACATACACGGATATATATATATATATATATATATATATATATATATATATATATATATATATATATATATTATTATTATTATTATTATTATTATTATTATTCCATTTTCACCTCAAACAAGGCACAGGATTACTTTGATGTAGGGGGCTAGTATTGGAGACATAAGTTGCAGGAATGCTATGTAGGGAGTTGGTCAGCAAGATATCTGTTCACATTACACTTGAACTTCTGAATGTTAGTACAGTTAGAAAAGCAGAATCCCGGGAGAGAGTTCAAAGGTCTAGCAGTGTTAGGGAAGAAACTATTAGAATAGTAGGCTTTCTCACATCTAAGGATCTCTACTGTGTGGGGGTGGGATTTTGCTGATTGTTGGGAGCATTTACATCGAGGGGGTACACGGGCTTGTAGGTCGTCGGAGCATTCACCATTAAAATACTTGTAGAACAGGCAGAGAGATGGAAGATTACGTCGATGGGACAGAGATTAAAGCTTAGATGACAGTTCAAGACCTATCAGGTTGGCGACTTTCTTCTGGACCCTGTCCAGGAGCGAGAGACTAGTAGCAGATGCACCAGCCCAAATGTAACAACAGTACTCCATACATGGGAGAATGGTTGCCTTGTAGAGATACAGGATACTTTCAGGCGCAAGAGCTTTCTAGCAGGGTAGAGGGAGTCTACCTTCTTTGCAGCAGCCTTGGCAATGCTCTCAGTATATATGTTCTAGCTCATGTTCCCTATGAACGTAAGGACCACAAATTTGAAAGATTCAGGTAATGTGTCTTTACTCATAGCTATTAGTGTTTGAGAAGGTTTCTTGTAATTATTGAAGAAAATAAGCTTAGTCTTGGCAGCATTGAATGTGACCATCCATTTTTGTCCCCCATTCAACCACAGATTTGTCTTCCTCTTGTGTTGTTGCCATTTCCTTGGATATGAGTTCAATTGTTCTCCCCTCGTGCCTGTTATAGAGCATGGTGTTATCAGCAAATATACCAATCTCAGAAACAGTTTTATCAGGGAGGTCATTTATGAATATTAGGAATATTAAAAGTCCAAGGATGAACCCCTGAAGTACACTCACATTTATATCACATTGTTTACGCGGGCGTGCAATAAGTAATGCCCCTGACCCACTTCCCATAGGAGTAGAGCAACGAAACTTGGCACAGTTATTAATCTTTCTCTACATGGGAACCACCCAGAGTTATGCATTTCTCCCATCGTTTGATGCAGCTCTGGAGACCGTTTTTGTAGAAAACCCTAGGTTGGTCCTCCAACCACGACGTGACTTCAGAAATCAAGGCTGCATCATCTGGAAAACGCTTTCCTTAAAAAAAAATTCATGGCTGGAAAGAGGTGAAAGTCAGAGGGTGCAAGGTCAGGAGAGTAGGGAGGATGGGAAAGGATTTCATAACGACACGCTCGTGCTTCTTATCTGGCGACATGCGAGTTGTGGACCGGAGCGCTGTCCTGCAGGAGGAGGGTACCTTTGCTGACCTTACTCCGCCTATTGATTTTGATAGCTATCCTTAATTTCCTTAAAAGTGAAGCATAATAGTCTCCTGTAATTGTGGTACACTTTGCCAGGAAATCTGTCACCACTACTCTGTCCTGGTCCCAGAAGACTGAGAATGACGTTGCCAGCTGAAGGCTGCACCCTTGCCTTCTTTGGAGGTGGTGGGTCCAAGTGCTTCCACTGCATTGACTGGGCTTTGGTCTCTGGATCATAGTGATGGATCCAGGTTTCATCCTGTGTAATCAGTCTTTTGCAAAACTAATGTTCTTGGCATATCTCCAAATTCATCCTCGAGCACTCGACGCGTTCTCACTTCTGGAATGGTGTGAGCAACCTGGGAATCTATCTGGCAGACACCTTATGCATATGCAAATGGTCATGAATGATAGTTTCCAAAGACCCTGTACTAATCTTGACATCTTGGTTTATTTGGCGAATAGTAATACGCCGATCTTCCAAAATGGCAGCCTCAACTTGACGGACAGATGCCTCATCAATGGCAGAATGGGGGCGACCAGGCGTTGGAGCTGTTTCCATAGACTTCCGATCAGGTTTGAATTCACGATGCCAGCGTTTTGCAAGGTCATATGATGGGGCATTATCACCATAAGTTTATTTCATTTCATCAAAAGTCTCCTGTGGTGTGCGTCCTTTCAAATACAAAAACCGGATCTCTACTCGACACTCAACAGGCTCCATTTCACACCTGACTCAGTTCAAACACCTGTAAAACAGAAACCGCAATTAGTTCAGAGCTGCAATTTGCCACAAAACCCGTAGAGATATAAATCATTGCACATGCAAAATTTCAGCTAGTTCAGACAAGTCAGGAGCATTACTTATTGCATCCCCTCGTAGATATAATACTGTCGAGGACAACATGGATTCTTCTCTTATTTAAGAAATATCTAATTATGTTAAGTACTCGTCCAGTGATACCGTAAGGTCCAATTTTCCTGAGAAGAAAATCATGCAAAACCCTGTCAAAGGTCTTAGATATATCTAGGGCTACTGTTCTACCTTCATCTGCTTTGTCCAGTGAATATACGTTCATGTACACACACACCCACACACACACGCACACACACATATCAGAATAATGAGATGAATTAGATCACAGATTAATCAACTTTTTGGTTTCAAGCCTTACAAAATGCTTTTTGGGAGGTAATATTTTTATATAAGGCAACCACAGCCAAATAGACTTGCTCAATATATTAAATGGAGCAAATAAAAAATTACAGTTTTCTGTATTTAAATTTTGTTCAGAAAAATATAATTTTCAAAACAAAAAATTCTTGTTTGAACAAAAAATACAACAATTGAAGTAATTTCCCTAATCCATGGATTTTCGAATTAGGCCTATTTCCTCAGTCATTAACAAAAACACCCTTAAACAAAATTATAGTTGTAGTGATAACTATGAAAAAATTATTAAAAAACACAAAAAAATATTAGATAACAACGAAGAACCAAATATATCTGAACTCAAACACACTAGATCTTGTAATTGTTTAAACAAGCCTAAATGCCCACTTAAACGCAATTGTTTGATAACACGCACACGCAAACATATATGTACATATATATAACTATTCATATATTTATAAATATATATATAAATACACATAATATATATATACGTACATATAAATATATATGTATGTATATATAAATATATATATGTATATATAAATATATATATATATGTATATATATAAATATATATATATGTATTTATAAATATATTGATATAAATATAAATATAAATATATATTGTTTTAAAAATATATCTATACTCCTATGAATTTGCGTTTTTTTGTGTATCGATCTTCCTATTAAAAACCCTGTTTTCTATTTATTTAAAAAGAAAATATAACTTTGTTAGAGGTGGCTTGTTAATTTTAATGCATCTAAAACCAAGCTTCTATCTTTACATCATCAACGCCCTGATCTCTGTCTGGCATCAACTGAGATCAATTGCTCTCCTCTTGGGAAGTCTCCATCTTTTGACAAGATTGACCTTTACTCCTGGCGTGAAACGTAACACGTACATCAAATCCGTTGCCAAGTTCGTTGGAAAAATGGTGGATCCTTCTTTTGCTTCAGTGGATATCTCACTGCTGACGACCCTTTCTCTACTCATATAAAAACCAGCTACGTTCAAGGATTGATTACTGTTGCAACATCTGGGCAGGATTTGCCAAACGAACCTCATCCAGAGTTCAAAATATACTTCATATATATATGACACTATGGTGTCATGAATGCATGCAGCGAGTTGCATATTGCAGTGAGAGGAAGTGTTTGATCGGACGGGATGAGGTGGATGAGTACAGAGAAATGCAAAACCTTTGCTAGGAAAATAGGACCAACCGCCGATATGTTATTATGGGCCTGTTAAAGGCAAAACAGATGGTATATTATCTAAAAAATGGAGACAGATTTGGAGTTATCTCTGATATTTCAAAGGAGATGGTTGTATGAGAAGTGACATTAGAGGATAAGGGCCACACACAGTGCTGGACAAAAACAAACCCCAGGTGACTGCCAATAGATATCAGTGTGAACACCCCCCCTCGGGAAAGGGAGACAGAGAAGTGTTGAGTGGACGAGACGATGAAAGGAAGAGAGAAAGAATGCTTTTAACCACTCTTCGAGGGAGAGGTGGGGAAAAAGGGTTAGATTCAGAAAAAGGAATTCTAAAATGAGTAAAGTCGTAGCTAGCAAACTGAACGGCTGGGCTTGTCAATTTAGGAGCCTGTATTAATGGGAAATATGTGACTTTACTTGTCTGGTCTTACATCGTTCACTGCTATTGTCAGTCACCTCAATTTAGACAGTAGCTGTTATGAAGTAATGAAATTAATAAATAGTTTGTTATTGTTATAAACCAGAGTTCTGTTTGTTTGTGGTGAGGACTCACTTTATTTTGCAGCAAGCCAGAAGGACCAGCGGAGTGATTGGTGTACCGGGAGACTGCACAATGATAGAAGACGATTCGGTCGACAGGCGAAGCGCCTCACAATGAAAACATAGTGATTGAAGACGATCAACAGGCCAACTTTTGATGGGAAAACGTACGATCGAAAGAACACTTATCATGTCGGGTGCAGTCCGACAAGGTTAGAGACACCCGGTGTGGTTAGTGCAGTATTGGTCCCGTTATATATATATATATATATATATACGTATGCACACACACACACACATACACACACATCAAATAAATGCACATATATGCACATATATACAGGTGGCCGCTGGCAGATCGTGGGTGTGACAGAAAGACTTGACACCGCTCCACAAATCCAAACTTCAGAAAGAATGCTGGGATTTTGTACTCTTCTCTCCCTGCCCGATTCTCCCCCGATCTGAACCAGCTGGATTACTTCGTTTAATCATATGTCAAGAATATCACCAATATGGACGACGAGTATTCGCCGAGCTTCTGTCGGCGCTTGTTGAAAAGGCATGGTCCCAGTTCCGAACCCGTATCGAGCCGGTGATTGAGGATGAAGGCAGTTACATTGAATATATGTCAGCTCTACTACATACTCAAGTTACTTGAATTGATTTTTTCAATAAATGTTCCAAAATACAACCGTGGTGTTGTTTTCTTTTCGGCGACAACTTTATCGTTCCACCCGAAACATTTTAATATATGAAAGAACTATTTAATGTTTACACGCTTAAAACGAATGAGAAATACTGGCTATTTTTCGGCTATAAATTAACCAGTAAGAATAGATTGGCCATAAAGCACAAACACGAACTTTCAATTCTCGTATTGTTTTATTATTTTCTATTGTACTTTTTATTTTCTTTAAATTGGATTCGTAATTCTCTGTCTCATGTTTCTTTCTCAGAAAATCTTATTGTAGGACATATGTACTATTAAAGCTTAAAACTGGTCCAGAGAATAAATAATATATTTCACAATGAAATTCATAATCCGTAGCATAAAAAATTCACTCCTCCTTATAACTTATACAATCATGTTTCCAAACGACAAGCTGATAATAGCATTAAATCTAATCATTTACTTTCGAAATGCATTGTCTAATTAGAATACACAGATGGATATAGATTCTGGGATACCTTTCCTAAAAAAATTAGTTCATGTTCATCCTGAAAATACGGAAGTAAGCGAAATTCATAAACCTTTGTTGGTAAGCAAAACGATTTGTAATTACAGCAATTTTTTACTTCTCGCCCTCAAGCAACATCTAGTGGACAAACATCTTTGTTTCTATTTTATAACTTATAAAATCCGTTTATTTAACAGATTATTTGTCATTGACCTATTAAATAATTTCGAAGACAAAGAAATATATATATATATAAGTGAACGTGTATGTGTGTGTTTGTGTCTGTGTGTGTGTTTGTGTACATTTCCCTACGCAATAACTCTGTCAATTTAGGCCTACAGATTCGAAATTTGATATACAGCGTACTGAGATTTGGGAAAATCGATGTGATTCGTTTTCGGACAGAAATTTGGCGATTAAGGGGTCAAAGTTCAACGATTTGACCTTTGAGAACTCTACCAAACTCCTCCTACAATTTTGGGTCCAAACAGGTAAATTTTAGATATAGGTTCCTTGGACATGGATCTAACTTAATAACTTTATTTGAGCCCTAAACAATAAATTTTAAGGGGTCAAAGTTTAAAAAATTTACCTCTTTTTTTTTTGCTCAGCATACACCTCAAAACACCCGGGCAAAGCCGGGCACCCATTGCTAGTATATCTCTCTCTCACTCTCTCTCTCTCTCTCTCTCTCTCTCTCTCTCTCTCTCTCTCTCTCTCTCTGTATATATATATATATATATATATATAAAAGTGAACGTGTCTGTGTGTCTGTGTACATTTCCCTACACAATAACTCTGTCAATTTTTAGTCTACAGACTCGAAATTTGGTACTGAGATTTGGGTACATCGATGTGATCGGTTTTTGGCCCGAAATTTGGCGATTAAGGGGTCAAAATTTAACGATTTGACCTTTGAGAACTCTACCAAACTCCTCCGACAATTTTGGATCTACGCGCTTGAAATTTAAGATATAGATTCCTTGGACATGGATCTAATAACATGATTTGAGCCAAAAACAATAAATTTTAAGGGGTTATAATACAGGTCAAAGTTTAAAAAATTGACCTTTGTGGTCTCTTCCAAATTACTCAGACAATTTCTGGTCTAAATATTTTAAATTTTACATAAAGGGTATTCAGAAATAGGGCAAGCTTTTTCATCAGTTTGGGTCGAAAATGTTTAGTTACCAATATATAAATGTATGTATGTATGTATGTTTGCATGTCTGCCTTAAACATTCAATAGAGGCGACAGATTTTACCAAGATCAGTATCGTTTTAAAGTTCGACCTTTCATACGACGAATATCGAAAAATTGGCTAAAAACATTAATATCTTCCCCTGCAACTAGGCACTTTTCTACATGGGGGGGTCACTTTTTTTTTCGTCGATATTTTTTAAAGTTATCTTCTCCTTTAGATTGTGTAGACTTAATTTTTAAAAATATCGCTTCCGGTTTGGCGATGGTCGTAACAGCATAAACGTTATGTTTTACCCCGTTCTTTTCCTCCTTTGTGGTACGGGTTCGAGCTTGCCTTCCTACTACCACGTTGTTTTTGCTCAACATACACATCCAAACACCCGGGCAACGCCGGGCTGAAATACTAGTATATATATATATATATATATATATGTAATGTTATGACCCTTTAGGCTGTGATCATAGCGTAGTATCTGTTAACTGTGGCAAGCGGGGTCAAGGGTCAAAACATTATTATTATTATTGTTATTGTATTATTATTAATTGATTTGAGCGACGGATGGTCGCTGGATCAGTTATTATGATTAGAAGAATAAACAATTAAATTGCGGAAGAAATGATTGACATGTGAATCGCAAAGGGAATGTGAAAATAGAAAATATATGTAAACATTATTTTGAATAAACAAATAACTAGCTGTGGACATAAGGTTGGTCTGAGGCACGTAATTAGGTGACGTAAGAGAACACGTGATGTAGTTAGTTTGGGAGAGATTCAGAGAGTTAAGGATTGACCACCAGAGCGGACAGACGTTTAGACAGGGGTGGACAGACAGCCAGGGAGCGAGCTGTAAGAATAGAAAATGTAGACAAACTGCAGATCCTGTGAAAATCATTTGAGACAACTGTAATAAATTTATAGTATAAAAATATAAAGATTTGTTTTATGGCTTCACAAATAAGAACAGATGTCTCAATTGGAGTTCTGACTGTTTCATGGTTCGTCACGGAGAAGCGGAAAGATACAGAAGAACTCTTCAAGAAAAAAGGTATGAAGCATATATTATTCTTCTTCCATATGAACTGTAAAAATATCCGGTGCGATAAGTCTGATACAACATGATTCAAGTTACACGTCAATATCAGGTCCTCCTGACTAAACAACATACATACGATTTATACGTTTATTATCCGTCTGTTAAAAAGTACAATATCTTACATCCACTAGATAACACATGACACGTTTTTATATATCATCTCCTCCAATGATTATATGCAAAGTAAGTGACACTAATTTTATTCAATTTTCACATGCTTTCAATATTTGTGTTCTTCTTTGTTGAACGAAACTATGTCTCGTGGACATTCTTCATGGGGTTTCTTGGCAACAAATAAGCATGGAATATTCAATATGTATGTAATTCTTTACAATATCACGATGCTTGCTTCTGACAGGAAGAAGTGGAGAGATCCAGAGAGAGAAAGCAAGACAGAGATTGAAAGGGAGAGGGAGAAATAGAGAGAGATAGATAGAGAGAGAGAGAGAGATAGGGGGAGAGAGACAGGAGAGATACATAATCATTGTCGAATTTTAAGAGTTCAATATTTTTATCTCTGTTTTCAATCGTTCCTTCTTGCTTCTATTTCTGTCATCAAGTCTATACATCCTATGCGATGACTATTTCCTGTCGATTTTATACCCAGGAAAACCTATGCAGATCACATTTGATCTTCGATTCCTGGAGTTTGTCGTCTATGAAATGGTATATTTTTCAGGGAATCTATAATAGAACAAGAAAAAAATCAAAAATTTGTTATTTTTTTTGTTGTGAAATATTGTATGAATATGTCAATAAAACCAGATACTTTAGAAATATAACAAAATAATAAAGAACAATAATATGTAGAGAAAAATATATTTGCTATTGTGTTCTTGTATATTTTTGATTTGCCCTGGAAACGGACATATCCCTTACAGCCTTATATATATATATATATATATATATATATATATATACACGAGGGCCGTGAAATAAGTAATGCCCCTGACCCACTTCCAGTTGTCTGATCTAGCTGCAATTTTGCATGTGCAATGATTTATATCTCTAAGGGTTATGTGGCAAATTGCAGCTCTGAACTAATTGTGGTTTCTGTTTTACAGGTGTTTGAACTGAGTCAGATGTGAAATGGAGCCTGTTGAATGTCGAGCAGAGATCCGGTTTTTGTATTTGAAAGGATACACACCACAGGAGACTTTTGATGAAATGAAAGAAACTTATAGTGATAATACCCCATCATATGACCTTGTAATTCAAACATGATCGGAAGTCTGTGGAAACAGCTCCCAGACCTGGTCGCCCACATTCTGCCATTGATGAGGCATCTATCCGTCAAGTTGAGGCTGTCATTTTGGAAGATCGGTGCATTACTATTCGCCAAATAGCCCAAGATGTCAAGATTAGTACAGGGTCTTTGGAAACTATCATTCATTTTCATATGCATAAGGTGTCTGCCAGATAGATTCCCAGGTTGCTCACACCATTCCAGAAGCGAGAACGCGTCGAGCGCTCGAGGATGGATTTGGAGATATGCCAAGAACATGAGTCAAAGTTTTGTAAAAGACTGATTTCACAGGATGAAACCTGGGTCCATCACTATGATCCAGAGACCAAAGCCCAGTCAATGCAGTGGAAACACTTGGACTCACCATATATATATATATATATATATATATATATATATATATATATATATATATATATATATATATATACGGTCGGTGCAAAAATAATGTCGTTTTTATATATAAGTTGAACATCAAAAAACAACATTTTTTGCACCAACTTTATTCATAAATTGACAAGAATATTTTTGCGGAATTAATATTTTTGATTTAAAATGATGTATTTTCAAGAAAGTTTTCGTTATAATCCCTTTATTTTATATATCATTTGAAGAGGCGTTTTTCGCTCTATCTAATCGTTTTAATTACACTCATTTTGCATAAATTATGCCCCCATTTTCAGAACATTGAATACAAGATGAACAAAAAGCAAATTTTTAACAATTTTCTTATTTCAATTCAAGCTAGGCCAAAAAAACTACTGAAGCAACTCGTCATATCAACGAAACGTTTGGCCCAGTAACCTCTACTGAACGCACAGAACAATGGTGGTTTAAGAAATTTCATGGCAGCAACGAGTATCTTGAAGATGATGACCGTAGTTGTCGGCCATAGGATGTTGACAACTCTCAATTAAGAACCTTGGTTGAACCAATCGACTTACAACTGTTCGAAAACTTGCTTCTGAATTAGATGTAACATATACGATGATTTTCAACCATTTGAGAGAGATTGGAAAGACAAAAAAACTTGATAAATGAGCGTCTCAAAAATTGAACGACAACCAAAAGAAACGCTGTTAAGAAATATCAAGTTCCCTTCTTTTACGTAGTAAGAACGACCCGTTTCTTTACCGGGCTGTGACTTGCGACGAAAAGTGGGTTCTTTACAACAACCAGCGATGCTCCGCCAGTGGATAGACGTCGACGAAGCTCCAGGACACTTCCCGAAGCCAAAGTTGCACCAAAACAAGGCCATGCTGACTATTTGGTGGTCTGCGACCAATCTCATCTATTACAGTTTCTGAATTACGGCGGGGAAGTACTGTTGTCAGAATTGAACTCTTCCATCTACCCCTCTTTCTCTCTTTCTTTTCTTCTTTCTTTAACCCACCCCTCCATGCAAGTAGTTGTAGATTGCTACTGATAGCTCGTGAATGTTTCTTTGTTGAAGATTGGTTGAGTGATTTTTTGCCGATTTAAGCGAAAATGGAAATGAAAAAAGGAGTTGCTGCCTTGGCCTTTGGGAATGAAAAGTCGTTGTTTGCAAATGTCGGACCTGGATGTAATAATACATTGTGGTGAGACATCAAGAGGCTTTAGTTGAAGGTACTATTTCGTCAGTTAAATTTTTGTCTAGGTGACGAAAATAAAGAGAAAAATGCCGGCTGAGTTCAGACAGAAAATTCTTCAAAAATCAAGTCAAAAGTCTTGTCTAGAGGAAAAGAAAAAAGTGCAAAAGTTAAACCCCAGGCGAGTGAAAAGGTGACGTTGCAAACAACAATAATTCGCTTGTTACTCAGGAAATAGTCGAAGTGAAAAGAAAAATGTATAACCTTCAAAAGTGCAGCAAGAATGCCCTCTATAATAAGAGAAACGTTTTCGTTCGACTAACTATATTCGAAACTATATCAGGTCAAGTAATGTTTTTCCCAAGTAAAAGCCGAAACATATGAGAAAAAGAAAGTTGAAGATATTTGGAAAAAAAAAGAAAATCCAAAGAGACATTTTTTTATTTTCATTCTCTCAAGCAGGAATGACAATTCTTTCTAAAAAAGATGTTCCGTATAAATTATCATATAAATTATCGTATAAATTATCATATAAATTATCGTATAAAGTATTGTAAAAATTATCGTATAAATTATAATATAAATTATCGTATAAATTATCATATAAATTATCGTATAAATTATCGTATAAATTATCGTATAAATTATCATATAAATTATCGTATAAAGTATTCTAAAAATTATCGTATAAATTATCATATAAATTATCGTATAAATTATCATATAAATTATCGTATAACTTATCGTATAAATTATCGTATAAATTATCATATAAATTATCGTATAAATTATCATATAAATTATCGTATAAAGTATTGTAAAAATTATCGTATAAATTATCATATAAATTATCGTATAAATTATCGTATAAATTATCATATAAATTATCATATAAATTATCGTATAAATTATCGTATAAATTATCGTATAAATTATCATATAAATTATCGTATAAAGTATTGTAAAAATTATCGTATAAATTATCATATAAATTATTATATAAATTATCATATAAACTATCGTATAAATTATCATATAAATTATCATATAAATTATCGCATAAATTATCATATAAATTATCATATAAATTATCGTATAAATTATCATATAAATTATCATATAAATTATCATATAAATTATCGTATAAATTATCATATAAATTATCGTATGATTTATCGTATAAATTCTCATATAAATTATCATATAAATTATCGTATAAATTATCATATAAATTATCGTATAAATTATAATATAAATTATCATTTAAATTATCGTATAAATTATCATATAAAATCATATAAATTATCGTATAAATTATCATATAAATTATCGTATAAATCATCATATAAATTATCATACAAATTATCATATAAATTATCGTATAAATTATCATATAAATTATCGCATAAATTATCATATAAATTATCGTATAAATTATCATATAAATTATCGTATAAATTATCATATAAATTATCGTATAAATTATCATATAAATTATCATATAAAATCATATAAATTATCATATAAATTATCGTATAAATTATCATATAAATTATCATATAAATTATCATATAAATTATCGCATTAATTATCATATAAATTATCATATAAATTATCGTATAAATTATCATATAAATCATCGTATGAATTATCATATAAATTATCATATAAATTATCGTATAAATTATCTTATAAATTATCGCATAAATTATCATATAAATTATCATATAAATTATCGTATAAATTATCATATAAATTATCGTATAAATTATCATATAAATTATCATATAAATTATCGTATAATTTATCACATAAATTATCATATAAATTATCATATAAATTATCGTATAAATTATCGTATAAATTATCATATAAAATAATATAAATTATCGTATAAATTATCATATAAATTATCATATAAATTATCGTATAAATTATCATATTAATTATCATATAAATTATGTAATATATAATAAATCATCATATAAATTATCGTATAAATTATCATATAAATTATCATATAAATCATCGAACTAATCATCATATAAATTATCAACTTCGACAAAAACACCCAGCATTAGTCAACCTAAAAGGTCCAATTCTCCTCCACGACGATGTCTGACCGCACGTTGCTAAACCGACCCTGCAAAAGTTAAACGAATTGGACTATGAAACTCTGCCTCATCTGTCATAATCTCTAAATCTCTCACCTACCGACTACTACTTTTTCAAGCATTTCATAAACTTTCTGTCTGAGAAATGCTTCAAAAACCTATGCGATATCAAATACGCCTTCAGCAACTTCATCGCCACCAGAACGCAAGATTTTTACGTTACTGTCATAAATCTGCTTGTTTTACGTTGGCAATATGTGGTCATTCTGATGGTACTTTCAATCGATAAATTGTTATTTGAGCCAAGATATGTTCATCTGAACTTTAAAGTTAAAAACACAAGAACTCTCTCGTCTACCTGATATATACAATTGTACAAAAAAGTAAAGCCACACATATTTTTGTAGCAAGAAGGGATAATATATCAAGTATGAGACTGATTTAAATAAAATAAACTTGTAACTGACTACAAAATTGCGACAGAAAATTTAACGGGTTGTGAAGTGTACGAATGCATCAGACAAGCTGATGCGAGTAACGTAATTCGTTTATCGGAAAATATAAATCGAATGATGGGATTATGAATTAGGATTACAACCACAATGTGCAGCATTCCATTGATAAGCGCATGTGCCATGAGAAAAAAACTAAATAAACCAGAGAGTTACTAGGAAAAAACTAAAAAAAAGCATGCAGATACGATACCATCATACATGTTTACTTAACATCAGATGACGGTCGTTTTAATTGACAATGTAATCAACGGAGTAAATAAACACTATCACATGTATACAAACACACACACACAGACATATATATATATATATATATATATATATATATATATATATATATAAGAGAAAAGAAATAAATAAACACTATCACATGCATACACAATATATATATATGTATATATATATATATATATATATATATATATATATATATATATATATATATATATATATATATATATAAGTAAAAGTGGTGGCGGATGTCTATTTAAATAGACATTCCGACGAGATATTTGCGGGCGTCGCTTCTGTGGTCGAGTGGAAGAACTGCCGACTGTACACCAGGACGGTTGTAGGTTCAATACTTGGCTTGGGAGAGATGCTAGTCTAGCGGCACTGATGAGTTGTGATAGAACGAAACAGGACTGTATGTCGATGACTACTAATATATGTATTATATATATATATATATATATATATATATATATATATATATATGTAAGACAAAGAAAATAAATAAACACTATCACATGTATACACACTATATATATATATCATTCAACCACGGTAGTGGTTGAATATATGCTTAAGTCCGAAATTGAATGAATCGAGACACATTCAAACCCCCACCACTAATTCCGTTCGCAACCAAATTTCAAACAGGTTATATAGTTGGATAGAACACCTCATTAGCTACATTTTGAAAAAAAGATTTCGAAAATTGGTTCAGTAGAAAAAAAGTTACAACAAAATATGTGGGTTCACAAACAGGAGAGTAAGTACATAAGTGACTAACGCTTTTTTTTATTTTGCATAACTTTTTTGTATATAAATATTTTTTACTGCGATTTTGCCAATATGATATGTTAGCGTAACGGTTAGAGTACCGTGGGTTGGTGGAAAGATTTTAGGTTCAATCCCGTGTATCGTTTTTTTTTATATAATTAAAAAACCGAACTTTTTTTTTAATAACTAATTTATTTTTAACTCTCCTTATGATTTTATAGCAAAAAATGGTGAATTTATCGATTAAAAATATAAGTGAATTCTATGATATACATATTCTTTGAATGAACTCAAATTTTTCGTTATCACATTTGATGAAAAATGTAGTCCCATTTTGGCAATGCCTCTGACCTGTGATGCTTTTAAACCCGCGACCAGCACTGCGATCTCATCAGCAGCAGCCTGAGCATAAATATTCCTATTTTTAAACCCCTTTAAAAGAGGATTCAGCATACCGTTCCATAGTAAAGGTGATAAAATCCCACTTTGGGGGTTTCATTTAACTACTTCCCTTTTAACAGTTGCCCTCAGTAGTTCTACTTGAACTGTTCTGTGCCTCACCATATACTCAATCTATCAGATGAGTACTGGTGGCACATTGAGTTCTCGTAGCGACCTGAACATACTACTGAAGGGTATGTTGTCAAAAGCTCCAACGATATCTTAAAAGACACCGAGTGCCATCTTCTTTTTTGTTAGTTTACGCTCTATACAGATCACGAATTCATGAACCGCAGTCTCGGTAGAGACCCTGGCTCGGAACTACTGTGATTGAATGATAAATATTGCATAAATGTGTGTTTGAGAGCTAATATTTTTTGACAATCATTAATAAATATTATAAATTTATATATTAATACAATAGCAATGCCTGGAAAAATCATGGATTATATGGAAAAATGCGCGCATGAAAAGTAATATTCTTAAGATTTTATTAAACCTGGAAAAGTAAAGGACAAGAAATTCAACCTGGAAAAGTAAAGAACAAGATATTCTAGTAAAGAAAAAAATAAAATTTGAATATTGATAAATATTTTATTTATTATTTGCATATGTTTATTGTTGAGTAAGTAAGAATTAAATTATCCTAATTATGATATAATAAAATTATTAATTTTTATGTAAATTATAAAATTATTAATTCCATCTACTAACTAACTAACTAATGAATTAATTTTATTCAAACAATTTTCACTACATAAATATATGCAAATAATAGGGGGAAATAAGTTCAATCCAGTGATTGACACCCTTTCTAACTCAACAATAAACAACAACATATGCAAATAATAAATAAAATATTTATCAATATTCAAATTTTATTTTTAGCTGCAATATTTTAAGTCTAAAAAATTCTTATTTTTTACTTTATTAGAATATCTTGTTCTTTACTTTTCCAGGTTGAATTTCTTGTCCTTTACTTTTCCAGGTTAAATAAAATCTTAAGAATATTACTTTTCATGCGCGCATTTTTCCATATCAGATATATATATATATATATATATATATATATATATATATATATATATATATATATGAGAAAGAAAATTAAAACTGTAAATTTAACTTCACAATCAAAGTTTATTGTTCGACTGAATACTCCAAAACAATTTACAAAGTCCTTATTCTGCGGAGTTTCAAAGAATGCTATTTTTATTATTATTCTTCTCATCAGAGGACATAAAGAAATCAGCAAATTATATTTGTAGCAATGCTAAAATTTGCTAGTTAAGGCATTAAGTGAAACCGCAATTTATTGTAGTTATAAATTGCCAAATAAAAAATGAAAAAATATTGGATATGTAAAAAAACTAATATAAAAACAAACCGCGCATAATATTTCAACTTGAATGAAACTCCTCTAGAGTTGATCCAAAATGCAAAATAGTTCTTTCGATATAATGTATTCCAAGATAAATCCAGCGTGACGATGCATATAATCCGATTGGTAAGTTTTCAAAAATCTGATTGGAAAGTTTACAAAACAGCTAAAATAATGAAAATTGTTTTTTTTTTCTGGGCAGTGCAGTAGTCCAAAAAGAAGTCTGACCCTAGTCAAATGGGACCTAATGGTCAGAAGAGAGAACTCCAAAATGAGAACCTTCATCCTCGGCTTAAAATGCTTTTAACCCGATGATGAAGGTAAGCATTCTATCTAAAGAACTATTCTGCATTTTTTATCAATTCTAGGGGAGTTTCATTCAAGCTGAAATATTATGCGCGGTTTGTTTTTATATTAGTTTTTTTATATATTAAATATTTTTTTCAATCTTTTATGAAAACAAAAGAAGAAGAATATTTTGAATAAAAATGGTCAATAGTAGATAAGGGTAGGAAGTATAGGGCTGGTAAATCAAAAAGATGCAATCTGTGTTTACTAAAAGCCTTCTACACAGTGAATTCTAAAGAAGAAATATTAAATAAAACGCTGGATGCTATACAGGGATGTCTTAATAGGAATAGACTTTTGCTATCACGTCTAAAACGGGAGAATAGCGTCAAGAATGAAATCTCATTCTTGATGTTATTCTCACGTTACCTACGCACAGTTAAAATATTCCAAAATATAACCGCCAGATAAAACGCGTTGCTCTATACAGACTTCTTTCTCCAAATTTACAACATGACAAGGAAGAAAAAAAAGGGGGTGAGAAACAAAAGAACACATTGAAGATGAAGTCTACCTCTGAAAAAATATTTCTGATAAATTTCACACAAGTAAAATATTTGATATGTAGTTTGCTTGAAGCATTGTGTGGGATAGGTATGTAAAAGAGATTTAGAAGGCTGTCACAATGCGAGGAATGAATTATAGTCGCTGTTGGTAAGAGGAGACGAGAACAAGTGGCGATTTACAAATCAATAAGTACATATATATATATATATTATTATTATTTTATATATATATATATTTATTCAGTTGTATGGTAAAATGTCTTACTTGTTTTCATGCGACGTATTCCATTATTAATTTCGGAAAAATTTTCCCTTTTCAAATGGTGTGCGTAACAGGTCGATTACAAAGCATGCTGGGTGAAGGGCCGGAAGTTGTGTAGCTATGTGAGGACTCGGGCCAAATGTGAGTAGGGGATTTATGTATGGTATGATTAGGTGATTAACATGTTTATAAATTTTCTATTTTTATTTGTCTTTATTTTTATTTTATTTATTTATTTATTTTTTTTTTGGTTTATAACTTGTTTTAGCGTGAGCTTTTTTTCTTGTTCTCTGTTATGTTGTCTTTATCATTATTACTATTATTTTTTTTTCTGCTGATGTGTGGATGTCTCTGCTTTTCTGGGTCACTTAAGCCGCTGCTGGGCTGTGTCCGGTCGGCTACTGTAGGGGCGGGCTGTGAAAGCGGAGGGGGGTCGGAGTCGGTAGCTGGGTATTTAGGCTAGTGTTGCTGGGGGTGGGAAGATAGGCGAGGGGGAGGGAAGGGGAATAGGGGTGACATTCTTTGGGAGTTGTTAATTTGTTTATATTCGTTAGTGGTAGTAGATTTTTAAATTTATTTACTTTTTTTATTTTTTTATTCTAATTGGTTTGTATTACTTCGGCTAACTTTTAATTTTAGTTGGTTTGTATTAACTTTTGATTTTAGTTGGTTTGTATTACTTCAGTCACCTTTAATTTTAATTAAATTTCTTTTTTTTTCTTTTTAAATTAAATATATACTGCTGTTTTATTTATTAAGTTTCCTTTATTATATTATTGTTCATTTATTTATTTATTTATTTTTTTTTTGTATTATTTATATGGGAGGAGGTTGTGGTAATGTCCTGTTTGGAATGTGAGGCGGGCTGTGAGCTGTGTGCAGTGGTGTATCTGTTCTAATGGGTTATGGTTGTAATGGTAAGTGTTAGGTGGGAGCCGTACGTAGAGTTATATATTTTAGTTTTAGCTGGTTTGTATTACTTCAGTAACTTTTAATGTAAATTAATTATTATTATTATTATTATTATTATTATTATTATTATTATTATTATTATTACTTATTTTTATTTTTTTAAATATATACTGCTGTTTTATTTATTAAGTTTCTTATAGTATGTTATTGCTATTTTATTTATTTATTATTAATATTATTATTATTTTTCTTTTTTTCTTCTTATTATTTATATGGGAGGAGGTTGTGGTGATGTCCTGTTTGGAATGTGGGGTGGGCTGTGAGCTGTGTGCAGTGGTGTATCTGTTCTAATGGGTTATGGTTGTAGTGGTAACTGTTGGGTGGGAGCCGTGTGTAGAGTTATATAATGAATGAAGATCCGAGCTCCAGTCTGTTATTGAGTTCTGGCCGTAATTTGGATATTAGTAGCGATTCTTTTATGCGAAGATTCCCGATATTGCGTTCTGTGGCTAAAATATCGACTTTAATAGATTTGCTAGTGTTTCTGCAGGTGTTGAGGTGTTTTCGGAATGATGATGCTTGTGTTTGTATGTGTTCTTTGATTCTTATGTGTAGAGATCTCGTGGTGCTGCCCACGTAGCATTTTCCGCAGGCAGAGCACTCTAGTCTATATACTACGTGTGTGCGGTGGAAGATTGTTGCGGGGTATACGGGGCAATTTGTTAATGTGCATGGTTGTGGGTCCTCGCTTTGTCTGCGCTTAGAGAGTTTCTGTCTAAGGGATGGCCCAGAGTGGGCTAGTTGCATATTGAGACCCTCTCTCCTGATAGCCCTGCGGATAGCCGCTGTGATCTTGTCGCTGAGGTGGGTCATTTTAAGGAAGCAAGTATTGTTGGGGAAGCCTCTTACACGTTTTCTCGTGTTCCAAAGACGTTTAATGACAGTGCTGGGGTATCCGTTGGTTACTAGGACTTGGTGAACCGTTCAGTTCATTCTGTCTTGTCTTTTGGCTTGCTACATTTGCTTTGGATGCGGGGTATCTCATTCCTAGCGTATCCGATGATGGCCTTAGTAGGGAGGGCAGACTTGTAGTGTATAAATATACTTCGGCTGGCTGGTTTCCGGTAGAATTTAGTGATGACGGCTCCTTCGTCTGATATTTTTAGGTTGAAGTCTAGGAGTGATAGGGATCCGTCATCGCTGGGGTGTTCGATGGTGAATTCTATGTGTGGGTCGGAATCGGAGAAGGTCGCGTAGATGTTCTCAGCGTCGGTGCGTGATGATGTGAGGATCAGGACATCATCAACATATCTCGAGAGGAATATGACCGAGTTGCACGTTCGAGTCTGTCCATGTATGAGATGGCCAATATTCCTGAGAGGCTGGAACCCATGGGTAGTCCTGCAATTTGCCTGTATGTTTGGCGTTAGTAGGTGAAGTATGTGTTGTCTACTATTATAAGTAGGAGTTTGTGGATGTCTGAGGGAGTCAGGCCGAAGCAGTGTAAGTTGCAGAAGGAGACGTGGTCGGTGATTAGGTCTACTGCTGGATGTGCAGGTACCGTGGTGTAGAGGGCAACTACATCGAGGCTGAAGGCGTATTTACCTCGTTTTAGTTGTTGTGGTTGGAGGGTGTTTAGACGGCGGAGTACTTCGTCGGAACTGCTGACGTGCCCAGGGAAGGAGGAGAGTAGAGGTTTTAGTAGTTTCGAGAGTAGCCAAGAGATCTTATATAAGGGCCCTTCAATGTTTGCAACTATTCGTCTAATTTGCGGGATTGTTGATTTTTTTGTGTGTTTTGATGAGATGGTAAAACGTGGGGAGTCTGCTGTTTTTAGTAGTGAAGTTCTGCTTGTATTTGTTGGGGAGTTTTCTGATTCTACATATGTCGGCCCATGCGGTGTTGATGTTGTTTTCGATTTGCGTGGATGTAGTGTCAGTAGCTGGCATGTATAATGTATCGTTGCTTCGGTGTGTGAGTGCAAGGTGGTCGTATATGTCTCGAGCTGTGACGCAGAATTCCTTACCCTTGTCGGAAGGTAGGTAAACAAAGTCTTTGCACTTGAGGCTCTTAAGTGTGCAGCGTTGTTTATACGAGATGTTTTGTATAACGCTTCCTTGTTCGTGTTTTATGATGTCGAATATATTTCGTTTTAATCTTGCAATCTTAGTATCTAGTTCCTGGTCTTTTGGTGGAGGATGTAATGGGTGGTCTAACTGGTATACGGGGAAGTCATCGGTGGTGCGCTGTGTTTTAGTGTTGTTGTTGTTGTTGGTAATCCATTTCATCCATTTTAGGTGGTAAGCCGCTCTGCAGAAGTGTGTTTCTATGTTGAACAGGGTGTTATTGTTTACTGTTTGAGTGATGATGAATTTGAGTCCAAGGCTAAGAAGGTCTTTCTCTTCGTGTGTGAGGGAGTTTGTGAGGTCTGTGACTTGGGTGTGCGTTTCTTGCGTTGTTTGGGCGCTGACCCTGGTGTCTTCTTGTCTGGGAGTGTGTGCGGGTTTGTGTTTACGTAGTAGCCACGTGAATTTATTTTTCAGTCTTTTTTTTCGGTCTGTAAAATATTTGTTTCATTGCCTAATATTACGTAAAGTAAAATATTTGTTTCATTTCCTAATATTACGTTGTGATTTGGTTTCAAGCGCACGGTGCGTATTTTATTTTATTCAAATATATATATATATATATATATATATATATACATATATATATATATATAATAGAGAAAGATAGTTTGCTTAAAGCATCGCTGGTAAATAGATATGCAGGAGTTAAAGAAGGCTATAGCAATGCAGGCAACCGGCTGTTGTATTGGCGTAACGTATGAACAAAAATAAAACAAAAATAGACAAAGGAAAAAAAGTCTTATTTGTTTTGTTATTTTATTTACCTTCGTATATCCATTTATTTTTCAAGATAATCACAATACAAATTAGTAAATATGAATTTACTGTTTGATATGACACAGAGGGTGGAGATATTTATATTTCGGGTATAACATCCTTTTTCAAAAGACAAGGGACCAAAGAATGAATATAGGAGCCATTAAATAATGTGAACTAAATACTAAAATTAAAGTTAGAATTAAAATGATATAAAACAAATAATTAGAAAATTTTGAAAATAGATAAATAAATCATAACTAAATGCAGCATAAGCCAAAAAATAAATAAATAAAAAAAACAGGGCAACACACAAGCCAGAATCAATATAACAACAACAACAACAACAACAACAATAATAATAATAATAATAATAATAATAATAATAATAATAATAATAATAATAATAATAATAATAATATGAACAACCTGATGTACATGGGCGATCTGAAACTCTTCGCAAGTACCGAAAAGAACTTGAGACACTAATAAACATTACCAGGATCTTCAGCCAGGATATCCAAATGGAGTTTAGTATGGAAAAGTGCGCACTACTAGTTATAAGAAAAGGAAAACTGGAGACGACAGAAGGCATGGGACTACCCAACCAAACGTAGATTAGAGCATTAGGGGAACAAGACAACTATAAATACTTGGGAGTTCTGGGAGCAGACACCATCAAAGCAACAGGAATGAAAGAAAGAATTGGAAACGAATACCCCAGAAGAACAAGAAAACTCCTAGAAACTAAATTATATAGCAGAAACCTAATAAAAGTTATAAATACATGGGCAGTATCATTAGTAAGATACTCCAGACCGTTCATAGGATGGACTAAAGAAGAATATAGACAGCTCGACCAGAAGACCAGGAAACTCATGACCATGCATGATGCACTACATTCAAAGGACGATGTTGACCGACTACGTGAAAAGGAAAGGACTGGTTAGTATAGAAGACTGTGTGAATGACACAAAAATAGAACTAGAAAAATACATAATGCAGACTGAAAGGATAATTATAGCAGCGAGAGACACTGAAACTGGGGTTCTCTGGGCTACGGAAGATGGAGTGACCTGCGAATTCACCAGATTTGAACTCAATTGAGAACCTTTGGAGTATCATGAAGCAACGCGTCTTTTCAAGTGGGTGTCATTTTAAGAGCAAAGTAAGTTGTGGGATACTCTCCGAGAGGTATCGTGAGGAATAACTGTTGTCGAAACCACAAATTTGACTAATTCTGTGGACCAACGTCTTTTACAAGTCATTCATAAAAAAGAATCGCATATTCCCTACTAATTATGTCAACATAGACTCGTATTGTGTTCTAAGCATTTTTCCTAGTTCATTTAATGTTTGAAAAGTATTTAAATAAGGAAATCATGGGTATATTGTGTTTTTCTCAACCTCGTTAATAATTTGACAAACTTGAATCAACAGATATTCCTATCTTCTGCTATAGTTTCGCTAATACTGCTTTAAATACTTTTATTTTCTGACTGGAGTAGCTGAATAGTATTGTAAGCACTTTCTCAAAGTTTCATGGATTTTTATTCACTTGTTTCTTAAATATTAAAAAAAATGTAAACTCGTTGATAATTTGATACGCAGTGTAGATGTAATATCTTATTATGTGTGTATACATAAATGTGTACTTCCATCTATGTGTGTAGAGGTATATGCGTGGTTTCATCTCTATGTGTAAGTGTGTTTGTGTGTATATATATATGTGTTTGTTATTTGTGACAAGAAGGAGAAAAAGCAAATTTAAATTAAACTTTTTGAAGTTCTACATAATAATTACTTCATGTATATATATATATATATATATATATATATATATATATATATATATATATATATATATATATATATAAGAACAAGTAATTTCGACAGAAGTGCTTCTATAATCCCCAGGCATATTGTAGTAATAAATGTAGAATTAAAAAAAGAATTACATATATATACATTTTTCATAGTCACGTGGTAGCTTGTTACAAGTTAGGTGGGCGGACTTTTTTTTTATATATATATATATTAAATATATTCATATACATATACATATACATATACACACACTCATATATATTCCAAATTTATCCCAGACATTTCAAAATATTTCGACTGCACTCATAATTAATATTATTTATCTGAGGCTTCTTTGTTTTAATGTACAATGCTTCGAGTATTCTTAGCCTATTTACATTTCTCTCACTCTGCAATACTCTTGTATTTTCTACCATAATTCTTCGAAATTCCGAATGATGGCAGCCATGTCCCTTCAAATGTTATGATATGAAGCTAGAGTAAGAGAGGTGTTAGTTGTTGAACCAATGTAGCTACTAGTATTGGCAAAACATAATTTTGAAAAAATATGGTTGCTCTGCGAACCTTGGTATTGTTCTATGAATTAATGCAACATACCGTGTGAATCTAATAATTTTATCACCCCCCAAAACAAAAATCGATAACGTGCCTACACAATTAAGCTAATGAAATTTTGAATATATAAAGACCATATATATATATATATATATATATATATATATATATATATATATAGAGAGAGAGAGAGAGAGAGAGATAAAGAGAGAGAGAGATGCAAAAAATTAGATCAAATGCTTGGGAGTTTTTTAAGCGTTCTGCATCAAAGTCGTAGACAAAAATATACTGAAAATTCTTCGTTTTTGCAAGGTTTGTCTTGAATATTCTTGTGAAGAACAAAAACATTCAGTATTTCAAATCAAGTGATTCTTTTTATTTTATAAAAGTAATATTAATATAACAAATCATAAATAATCTTTAAATTGAAAATCTGCACCCCCCTCTTTTCATTTTTCTGGAGGGTCACCACTTATCAAGGCTCTGTGGCAACTCTAGGATAAGGGTTAACTATTAAGTAGATGTTCTACATTCTGTCAAGACAAGAAAGGGTATTCTTTGGAGCTCCAACCCAGATGTGGCAGCAGTACTCCCTCTTAAAACATACTTGTTTTTTGTACAGGTAGAGGATCGCGGCGGGAGTGAGATACTTTCTGGAGAACTTGGGATCTGATGTAGGTATTTTATTTTAGATTCAGGGTAAAAGTGAATCCCAGAAGTTTGTCAAAACAGGATGGTAATCAAGGAAAGATATGTTCATTTCAATTGGGGTAAACTGGGGATATAAGCGTTAGTGGTAAACAGATAGCAGTTTGATTTTGGATGTATTCAAGCTGACCAGCCATTCCTTACCCAATTGCAGCACACGTTTAAGGTCAGAGGAGAGAGGATAAGAAAACTTCTGATCTTTGTCGGCTTTTGTAGTGTTGCCATAGATTGTCGTATTGTCTGCATAGATGTCGACAAACGATTGAAGAATATGGTTTGTGAAGTCCTTGATTAAGATAAGGAAGACATTTGATAGAACATTTCCAGCTATTCTATAGCTAGAGATTTTATGAAGTAAACCTTTGTCTCAGACCCTATCAAATGCTACCGCTCTAAAAATGAAAACTTCGTCAATAAATTCACTGATTCTGTGTGATATCACAATTAGCACATCAGCTGTTTATCTCTCAGAGTGTACATCATATTGCATGTTACCGAAAAGGTTGTTTTTGTTGAGATGATTGAAGGGGTCTCCATTTATCATAGAGTTGCATTAGCAAAATGTCTTTTCATGTTATAAATAAAACAGTAATTTAATATTTTGAAATTGATTTTTTCTGTTATAAATGAAAATATAACAATCAAATAAATAAGGAAAATATAAAAATTTATTTTGATAGAGCTTAATATATAGAGTTAAATTGCTCCATATAATAACCCTTAGACAAAAATGACGGTCGCAATTTCTGACTCAAAACTTTGACCGTCATATGTCGATGTCTTGATTCAAACCCATATACAGTTTGTGATGCTTCCGTTGTTGACTTGACTGCCCGTTCCACGCCCTGAGAATATGAGGGCAAATCTGGCAAGTCAAGCTTATTCCCATTAAATAATAATTCTTGAAGTTCAGAATCAGAAAAATCTTCCGTCATTGCTGGTTCAAAAATATCACATGTTGTCAAATGAACACAAGTGTCCAATGAGTTGCATTAAAATTAATATTTGGTATTCTTTTTAATCGTTTCTTGGTTGACTCCTTACTCATGAAAGAATACAAATATTAATTGAATATTAAAACATTTCAATGTGTACTGCTTTAATAATTAGGTTAAATTAGATAGCATCTTAAAAATATTTGTATAAATTGGAATTTATAATTGAGTCATTGATAAATGAATAAATGTTTATTTACCTAATGGGCAAAATTCTTTATAAAGCTTCTCTTACTTCAAATTCCTCAGATTTGATCATTGAATATAAAAGGTTTTCAGGCAGTAAACAAAATGCATTACCTTGTATGTTTTTTAGTGCGATCTGCTGAATTTCATGAGGCTGCTCCTTAATCCTCTGGATCATATTAAAAATATGCAATTGCTGATTGTGGAATTTATTATTTTCTAAATTTCAAATCAACAAATGGCATACACATTTACGATAAAATTTATTAACCTCTGGAGTTTTGTTGTGAGCCTTGTGCGTATGCAGCACGAGTCCATAAGCACATGAGCCTGATGGCTAAAGTTAGCCATCTTGCCTGATTTAAAGGACCAATTTTCCACGAAGTATATCCAGAGTCAACCTTACCTCTAGAAATACCTAATGTGTATTCATAGATTAATCTTTGGTCACAACTGAGGTTATTTATTTCATCAATTTTCAAAATTGAATCCAGAAGACTGCTAATAGTGGAAAATGATATTGGGGTAAATCATGACAATCATTTGAGCATCATTCCCCCAGGGGCCAACTGAATGTTGTAGGGCTTTTTGTGCAACCATCCATGTTTTTAAAAAGAGCTATAAAAAATAGTTCGTTATGGTGCAAAGAGCAACCAATTGTATGAAGATTTTTCAAATAAATTTTCTCTAAAATTGCTACCATTCCACCTTCACAACCTGTGTTGGCATTAGTGTTGTCAAGAAAGATAGCATTGATAGTCTTTTCACTGGTGAATTCATGCAAAATATCAATCACATGCTCTGCATGAACAACACCTGTTGCACCAGTGTTAGGAAGAACTCTGTGTGTCAGATATTTACTTTCATATGTTGTCTCTATTGCAAAAGTTAAATGATGTTCTGGTGAATTAGTTTCCTCCACAATTTCTTTATAAAACAATGTACATTTATCTATTCTCCCATCAATTCCAATACATATCAAATTGTCCACACTTTCATTATGTTTTTTTTTTGTGGCAGTTGTTTTCACTTAAGTTTTTGCCCTGTCCACTTTACATTTATCAATAAAAATATTGCTTATATTAATATTGGGTATAAGAAAGTCCATAGCATTCAAATCTAAGAGCAAGGTAGTGGCAGGGCTTTTATAGCAAGCTCCACTCTCCCCAATGGTTTACCTCTACTTGCGACACTGCCATTGCTCAAAGGCAGCATGCATACCACAGATTTAACCGACATAAGTCCAGTTAAAACAAACAGAAGTATATAGAAGCTAGAAGTAACATTAAGAAAGAAATAGCGACAGCTAAGAGAGAATTTACTGAAATCACTAAAAAACGCATCGAAGCACAAAAATTAGGAACTCGTGACTTCTGGAAAATCTACAACAGTGTAGTAAATAATAGGCAATCAACAATTCCCCCACTAACCAACAATCACGAGGTTGTTTGCTCAGCAACCGACAAGGCTAATATACTTGCCAGCCGATTTGCATCAAACTCCACACTGGACCCTTCCAACCACCCCCTGCCTGACTTTCCTTTGCGGACAGACGCCACGCTAGACGATCTAAAAATCACCCCTGCTCAGGCACACGCTATCATAAAAAACCTTGACACTTCTAAAGCATGTGGACCTGATCTCATCCCAGCTGTGCTATTAAAAAAATGCTCAGCACAAGTAGCTCCAGTTCTCTCCAAACTCTACAACAAAAGCCTTAATGAATCCTGCTTTCCGAGCTGTTGGAAAACTGCTTCTGTGGTACCAGTATTCAAGAGTTCTAGCGAAAGAACTGACCCAGCAGATTATCGCCCCATGAGCCTCATCCCACTTTTCGCCAAAATATTTGAGACCATAATTAACCATGCTCTAGCCTGTCACCTTACAGATGCTAAACTTCTGACTGACAACAATATGGATTTAGACAAGCCCGTTCCGCAGCAGACATCCTCACTGTAATCTCACTGGACAAAGTGGGGGAGGGCAGAGCGGTAGCTCTAGATATATCTCAGGCTTTTGACAGGGTATGGCATGAGGGTCTCCTCAGGAAAATTAAATCATACGGTATCACTGGTAGAATATTTAACATAATTAAATCCTTCTTAGATAGAAAAATCCAGGTTGTCCTCGACGGTCGTATATCTAAACAGTGTGATATAAATATGTGAGTGCCTCAGGGGTCTATCCTTGGACCTCTATTGTTCCTAATATGTATTAATGACCTCCCCGACAAAACTGCCTCTGAGATGGGTATATATACTGATGACACAACACTTTATAACAGGCATGACAGGAAAACGAATGAACACATAATTAAAGAAATGGCAAAAACACTAGAGGATGACCTCCAATCTGTAGTGGAATGGGGACAAAAATGGATGGTCACATTCAGTGCTACCAAGACTAAACTGGTTTCCTTCAATAAGTACAAGAAACCTTCTCTGCCACAAATAGCAATGGCCAGTGACTCCCTGTCTGAGAGTACATCTTTCAACCTGCTTGGCCTAACGTTCACAGGAAACATGAGTTGGAACAATTATATTGAAAACATTGCCAGGGCCGCTGCGAAGAAGGTAGGCTCTCTCTACCGTGCTAGAAAACTACTGACACCTGAAAGTATCCTGTACCTCTATAAGGCCACTATTCGCCCATGTATGGAGTATTGCTGTCACATTTGGGCTGGTGCATCTGCTACAAGTCTCTTGCTCCTAGACAAGGTTCAAAAGAGAGTCACCAATCTGATAGGCCCTGAACTGGCATCTAAGCTTCAACCTCTGTCCCATCGACTCCAGTAGTTTCTTCCCCAGAACCGCTAGACTCTGGAATTCCATTCCAGGGCCCTGCTTCCCCAACTGTACTGACATGCAGAAGTTCAAGTGTAACGTGAACCGACATCTTGCTGCCCAAATCCCAACATAGTGCCACAGTAATTGCTGCCCCTAATAGTAGCCCCCTACACCACAGTGACAATGTGCCTTGTTTGGAGTGGAAATGTAATAAAAAAAAAGATAAATAAATAAATAAAAAATATATATATTTATGTATATATTTATATAGAAATATATTTTCTTATTATACATCAGTCCTTATATAAGAAGCTCAATGTGATTACAGAGCAATATATAGAATAAATTGCAAAAATTTATATTTCAAAATTCAAGATGTTTACCATCTTATAATTTATTCCTTTAAATTATTCGATTTATAAAATTCAATATGGCGTAATGGAAAAAATAAAGGTACCTGCAGCTTCTCTTCCAATTTTCGAATTTTAATCATGTCAAATCACATTTAAATTCCTTTTGACGGATTGATTGTTGCTATTTCTTCTGATGAGTTAAGGGCATTATAGATTCACTGATTGATATAATAATTAAGTGATTAATTTTGCGCTAAAAGATAGATACTATCAAGAATTGTATAAATTGACTGATTTAAAGGAATAATTTATAAGATGGTCAACATCATGAATTTTGGAATATACATTTTTGTCATTATTCTCTCTCTCTCTTTCTCTTTCCAAATATATATATATATATATATATATATATATATATATATATATATATACTATCAATTGGTTTTTGTCTTTCTTACTCAACACTGAAAATATTCCATTTCTTGCATTGTTATAGCCTTATAACACTTTCCTAAATACGTACGCACACACACACACACACACACACACACACAAACACACACACATATACATATAATGAAAAGGTGGGCAGACGATAAAATATATAAAAAGAAATCATATATATAATATATGTATATTCTATTTCCTTTATTGTTATTGACAACAAATTCGCGGAGTGACGTAAGATGCTAATTTAGATATGTTGTTTAACAAGGGCCGACCTTTAAGGAGGAGAGAATAAAGGTATGGGTGATAGATATGATGGTAGGAGATGAGGAAGAGAGAGAGAGAGAGAGAGAGAGAGAGGGTTGGCTATAATATATAGATTTTATACTTTTTATAATAATACTATATTTGAGATATTACTCATATTTAGATATTTTACCCGAAGACAGGAGGAGAAAAATCTGTAGAAATATATTTTTTGTTAAAAGTGAATAAAAGGAACAAATATAAAAAAGAGTAAGTAAAGACAAGAGGCGGGAAAGAGTAGTTATTTAACGAGTATTCAAATCTTCCTGACTAAAATTAGTATAATTTGAAGAAATATAACATTCTCTGATTCATCTCAAGATTAGGATTAGAAATGATAGCCAATTTAATAATTCGTGCAGATTGTGCGCAAATGTTTTAGTAGCCCTGAATAAACAAATTCGTGGTTGAAATCAATTATAGGCGAAAAAAGCGTTTTAGTCATTTAGTTTACGAGCTATCTTTTGTATCGAATTTCTGCTCCTATTTTTTCATGTGTGCTCCTATCCCTTAATTCAAACTAAAATTTCTGTACACGAATCATATTTTTCTCTATTATATTTTCACCCTAAACAAGGCACAGTGCCACTTTGCTGTGACGTCGATTAAGAGAACTGAAACAAGTTTGCCTACACTCATTCGGTCTTGAATTAAACTACAAGACGTTCTTTATACTAGTTAACCAAAATTTGAATGTAAATTGTTACAGTGTTCTCGTGGAGAAACCGTCAAATGTAATGATATCGGTGTCTTCAAAGAAAAGCACAACTTTATATATTAAATATACACACGTGTTTGTGTGTATATATATATATATATATATATATATATATATATGTCAGGTCATGTCATATGCTACTGGTACCATGTAACCCAGTACTACCTGCCTCATGGTCGGGTCACCGGCGACTAAACTGGTTCCCCCACCAGACTTGTTTAGTGAGGAGGGCGGCTAGTCTCCCTGAAGGATTAAAAACAAGACCTTCCAAAGGATGAATGAACTCTTTTTCTGGGGCAACGGCCAACTAGCACCGTGTATATTTGTGTGTGTGTGTGTGTGTGTGTGTGTGTGTGTGTGTATGTGTATTGGGGTGGAGAGGGCTCCCGTAAGCCGTGGTGAAGGCAACCTTTCTAGGAGAAGCAAATCTCTGATTTCAAAAACCATAAAGCGGAAGACCAGTACCCGCATTAAGCTGGTCTACAGTTTAATTTGTTGCTGGCTATCTTGCTCTTGCTAGTTGCTGGATCTCAACATTTTGAACCGAGAGAGAGACTTAGCTGTCGTACAAAGCTAAGACTCTGTAACATCATATTTGTATAGATACTCCCTCAGGAATTTGGGCTTATGGATTTTAAATGTGTGAGAGAGTGGCACTCGTCTGACAAGACGTTGCAATCATCATATATATATATATATATATATATATATATATCGTTTAACATAATGTTTGGTTATTTTTGCAACTTCTCTTATATTTTAGTATTAAAATAAAAAGGAAAATGAATGTTCCATTAATACTACGCTCACTTTCAAATCTTTGTCGAAATCTCTTGAAAAAAAAAACACAAAAAAACTGCCGAGAGTGCTATGTGAAGTATTTTGACGTGTAAGCAGCTAAACTAGTGAAATTTCAAAACTTTTACGATTTTAATTCCATGACTCTTAAATTAGTATCCAATGATGATTACCTGTAAGGTTAACTGATGAACGAATCTGTGTAACTTAAGTGCTATAGATATATATTTTATACTACTATTAATGATATATATATATATATATATATATATATATATATATATATATATATATATTGTAGGAATGAAGCATTCTATCAGATGCTAGACATTCATCCACTATTTCAGTTACTCCAATCGCTAGATCTTTTTAGATCTTTTTAGATTCTAACCGTTCCTTTGAGTGCAATTGTTTGTATGTCTCTTGTATTTGGTTCACCGGGTATATTTGACAGGTAGTTTTTTACTTTTTCAGGGGTGCAGTACTGGAATAATAAATGCACACACACACACACACACACACACACACTCTCTCTCTCTCTCTCACTCTCTCTCTCACACACACATACACACACACATATATATATATACATTTAAACATATATGCATTAATATATGAAGAGTTTTTTTTTTAAGGCGGTGAACTTCAAATAAAAATAAATCATAGAAAAATATTTTTATCATAGAAATGTGTGGCCTGTGCCAAATATTAATGTTTGGCATTTATCATTCAAACACAATTTCATGTATATGCCCCAGCAGCTCGCGCGGATATGGAGTCATCTAGAGGTACAATTTTCACAAATTCTATACATTAAATTATACTGAATTTCGGCAATAACGCGTCAAAAGTGGTCTATTGTATCTGACTCATCAGCGTAGATATTAGACTTTACACATCAATAAAGAAAATAATTTACTGAATAAAATCGCACGAACGAGGTGGCCAATTGACAGGTTCATTTCGTGAAATTATTCGTTCATCAAATGTTCTCTTAGTAAATTAATCGTATCATTTGCGATTTGCAAACGCTGCCAAACCAAGCTGAACTCAAAATAATCGATAGTTTTAATGGCCAATTGGGAGAGGAACTTATGTTCTTAACTTCTTTACTAAATCAGTGTTTGCGAAGTAAAGGAGAGCATTGATAGAACATTCGAATATCTATGTAGCTTATATAGAGAGGACCGCTTGATTTCTGAGAACGTCGACTGGAGTAAAATGAAACAAAAACGTGAAATACTTAAACGTATACCCGAAAGGGCAGTCAGAAATACGTCATACACCATTCACTTTGACTATGTAATCCATACAGCTACGTACCCAGAAAACGGGATTATTAAACCTGACATTGTCATATGTGACAAGAAAGAGAAATAATCTTCCTTAGTAGAAATTAATGTCCCCAATGATACTGGGTTAAATAGAGCTGACGGGAAAAAGCTAATGAACTAGTAAGATCTAATGTACGAGATGAAAAGAAACTGGAATCTTCAGAAGATTTCCATGATCCCAGTAATTATAGGAACAGCTGAACTCTTGAAAAAGAAAACACAAAAACCTGGTAAATATACCCGGTGAACCAAGTGCAAGAGAGATTCAAGGAATTGCACTTTAAGGGATGTTTAAAAACTTCAAAAATATCTCTCGGTTAGAATATATGAGATAGCAAGTAGTTTTCTTGCATCCGGTAGGATTTCCCATCCCCAGCTTAAACATAATAAGAAAATTGTTAAAAATGGGTAAATAATAAATAAAGTGGGGTACTTTGTATAATATCATGATTTACTCTAATTTATAGACATCGGCTGTGTAATAAGTTTTAGATTAAATAGTTTAATACATGCTATTTTAGAAAAAAAAATAGATTTTGAATGAAGATTATTAAAGAACTGAATAGAATATAAAACATCTCTTACGTGATTACAAGGGACGTTCCGAATGTAATACCCCCAATTTTTTTTAATTCACCTCGAATAGATCAAAGGGGATTGCAAGCCATATTTTTTATGATGACCGGGCTCATGCATTCATTACCTGAAAATTTACTTTCTCGGTTGCAGATATTAACGGTGTGAGACTCTAAGAAAGCAACTCCTATCATGGACATGCGTCAGAAGCAGAGATGCGTCATTGAATTACTTAATGCAGAAATAATGGGACCGATCAACATTCACCATCGCTTGGTAATGTTAACTATACCGATACAATTGATATCAAAAAAGTTAGGAGACGGGTTCGTTGATATCAGAATGGCGACAAAGATGAGTGACAAAGTGCTCCGGATTTTTAAGACTTATTCATCGTCCATCGCAAGCAAAACTGCATTGAGCATGATAGTGGCTACGTAGAGAAATAAATTCTGGAGCATAACTCCTGTCTTTGTAGTTCTTTGAAATTTTTGTTTTTTTTTAAATTAAAAAATAGGAGGACTTACTATAGGAACTACTCTTGTAGTATAGGTACATTGCAATTGATGTGATATACTGATTATTAGGAATACTATTTATTTAGGACTACTCATATTATTAACTCATATACATAATAGTATATTAAACTATATATAGATCGAATTTATGTTAGTTTAGCTGCCTATAGAAATTGTAGGACAATACGTTTGTGAAGATGCATGAAAGGACGAATGTATATATGCAAGTCTGATAGAAAAGGTGGATAGGTGTCATGTTCGCAAAAACAATGTTTGGTAAATGCATCCAAGTTACTTATTAGCATTACCAAATCATTTGAAATTATTCGATTGTATTTATGGGTGAAATCGAAATTAAGCATCGATATAATTTTTGCTTTCTCTGCTTTCTTTTGTTAGTTCGTACGTTACGCTTTGAAAAGGTTCAAATACAATTTTTTAAAGGATAAATCGCCCCCAAAAGGGCAAATTCGTCGAATTTAGCGTTTAAAATGACCAATTTGACAATCTTGGAAATGAAAGTGACTCCCCTTAGATGTACCATTCGTTTTTTAATATAATTATAATACTATATACGCATTCTCGTAATATTATGGGAGCAGAACTCGCAGTAATTTCGACGCTCAGCAGATCTTCTCTCAAGAAGAAAATCAGAATAACATTACGTAAAAAATGGAAAAATTCGAAATAAACAGGCTAAAAATAAACATGTTCTGCCAAGAGTTGCTGACCTGAAGGAGGAAATTAAAGATTGTTTCTTACAATGTAATTTTATTATTTTTATTGATATAATATTACTTTCTGAGTATTTATTAGTACTTACTAATTTATCTTGTTTGGGCGTTTTATATTAAATTACAATAGATGCTATTTTCATAGAAATATTAATAAACTAACTGTTCCGCTGGTCTGTATTCTGATTACAATATTGTCGTCTTCAAGTCTAACGTAAACAAGTTGTTATTGAACCGGCCTCTTAAATCTAATTCTATCAAATCTCCACAACAAACGATTGCTACGCTATTGCCCCAATAACTACCGTACACACATTGACCTTTATCTTCGACTGGCCTCGGTGTTATTGTTTTTTCTTGTCCCCAAAACTATTTTTTGCATTATCCTGAAAAATATCTCCCATTTATCAATACATATTTGTTTATTAAATATATATCCTCATTCTGTGGGATTTCTACGTATCCTGCCAGTATTAAATATTTTAGTAATTATACTGCTATTACTATCTGTATATGGAATACATTAGTTGTTTATGGAATTCTGGTTCTGTTTAGGATGGTAGTATATAATATAGTCAAAGCACATTTTTCTATGTAGTTTGATGCATAGAAATTGGTAAAGAGAAATGGGAATGTAGCGAATGTGTGGGGTTCAGATGTGGAGGCAGATGAGGACATGGTTTGAAAATATGAATAAAATTGAAACCCCGGAAGATTTAACAACCTCTTCTAAAATCATACATTGTAAAAGAATTATCTAGAAAGTTCAATGGATTCAAGAGATCAATTTCCTCCTTCAAAAATGATAGAAAGAGACATCCCTTCCACTCTTCCCAAATGGAAGCCTACCACTTCCCGAACATGAAGTTTTTACATTGTCTCTGAGTTATTGCTAAAATGTTCAGTTTTTCTGAAGATCCTACCTATGTGAAACACATTATTACGATTAACTGACGTTGTGTTTCAAGTTTTTTCAATTGCTCACATAGCTCTGTAACAACACCGGGCTTTCAAACAGGCGTTAATATGATAATAATCTAACGCAAATCTACTATACTGAATCTATCTATCTATCTATCTATCTATCTATATATATATATATATATATATATATATATATATATATATATATATATATATATATATAACGATACCTATTCTCTCCTGATGACCTGAGATGACCTACAGACTGGTATGAAATACCACAGCAGTGATAACAGCCGATAAACAAGGTTATATACAAGTCTACAAGGTAACCTGTTTTTTCAAACAAACAAAAATATCTTCTGTTGGTCGCTCGCTTCATAGCGAGTTTTTGCAACTGTTTCGGTAGCAAATATAAATCTTTCTTTATATATATATATATATATATATATATATATATATATATATATATATATATATATATATTTATTTCTCTCTGTCTCTCTGTCTATCTATATAGGCGTGTATTATGGTTTTACTTTGCGCAAGAATATTGTCGTCCTTGGATATTTTTCAGAGGCACGAAAAGAATGAATGTGTCCGTTAATCCTTGTCTTTGGACTTTTTTTATTAATCGAAGAATATCGTTAATCCCACTTTCCGAACAACGAATGCATTTGCTCAAAGTGAAGAGCTTAATCCATATAGTTTAATAGAAACGAAATCGCAGATTTTATACAGGAATAGCCTGAAATCGAGTTGTCTTAATAAAAGAATTATCATACTGCACGCAAAAACATCAACCCAATTGTTTATAAGCTGATACACACGCCTGCACACACGTGTGTATGATATTCTTCATAGATTTACAATATCTAAATACATAGCTGCAAATTTTTTACCACCTTATCCTAAATGCATTAACATCAAAACAGCCTATGCTTATTTAATTCCTACATATAATAAAAACGGCACGGTTTTCCCTCTCTCGACCAAAGTACCGTAGGTTTGCAACAACAGATGCCACATACAAATTTATTATGTCTACACTATTAGCCACTATCTTATTAACTTTGGAACGGCATTTTATACACATTATGGCGTTATAATAAAATCTTATGTTAGTTCCGAGGAGCGTTATGATCACAATCTCATCATCTGTAGAGGAAGTATTTCCTTTTTTCCCTCTATATATTATGTGCTTCCACCACTCCCAATAGACACCGGTACCGTTTCTACATATTCCTACTCTGCTGGGTTATAACCGTTCTAGTCTGATTATTAGACACATACACATACCATAACTTTTACATATTCCTATTTATAGATATTAATTTCTCTCTTGCCGAAATCCGGCACAGCTGACCGGCTGTTCAGTAGACATTCTCATATTCTGATATTCGCATCTTCCACCATTAAACGAACGGTTCGACACTTATAAACACAGCGCCATTTTTTTTTACATATCCATCCGTTTCTTTACACAACTTTTGCTCTATATTTATTATTTTTTATCTGCTACATTAATTTTACGTTTTCGGACTTTTCGAACATTAAATTAAATCATTGATGATGCTATTATATTTATTCATCCACGGATACCCGAGACAATACATAGCTACGTGAACGTGCTTCTTTTTATACTCACTTCCATATCTGTTACTTCTACATATTTCTATTTCGGCGATCAGGTAAGGAGTACAAAGATAAGTGTGTCATGCCTACAGTCAAACATGGTAGTGGGAATGGCATGGTCTGGGACTGCATGAGTGCTGCAGGTATTGGAGAGTTATATTTCATTGATGGAAACATGAACTCCAATCTAATACTGCAGCAGAGCATGATACCCTCCCTCTAGAGCATGATACTTTATCGCAGAGCAGTGCTCCAGCGTGACAATGATCCAAAACACACATCCAAGACAACCACTGCTTTACTGAAGGGGTTGTGGGCAAAGGGGATGGACTGGTCAAGCATGTCTCCATATTTGAACGCAATAGAAAATCTTTAGGGCATCCTAAAGTAGATAGTGGAGGTGCGCAAAGTGTTACATATAGGGGTTTCATTGAGAGAGAGTCTTAGAGATAATGAGATGTTGTTGAAGAAGGAGAAGAGAGATGTTGTTGTAAGACTCAGAGAGAGAGAGAGAGAGAGAGAGATTGTTCGTTCCGTGTTCGTGTTATGAGAGATTGTTCATGTTATTACGATTCCTATATTTTAAATGTTCATTCCTTAGACGTGTAGAAGAAGAAAGCTCTTAGAATGATGAGATAGTGTTCCCTGTTCAGACATTGTGTAGACATGAGATGTCGAGACGTGTATGAAAATACATTTTATAACACAGATATATAATACAATTTTCACTTTACCTTTTTGTAAGAATCATAAGACAAGACGACGTTTTATAAAACACATGATGGTTAATTTCGTCACGACCGGCCGTGGTTTTCGTCATCAAGAATTGAAAGCTTCACATTTTAGTTTCAAAGTGACGTCTCGCTTCCTAGACGTTCGAATTCCAAACTCCAGACTCTCTCTGAGTTTCTCACTGACTAGCTCTCACTGACCGTCTTCTTTTACTCTAAAGTTTTTTCTCTATCACTAGAACTTTCTATATTCCGTGACGTCATACACATGTTAAAACATGTGCCTTCTTTCACGTGTTCTGGACATGCGTGTCCAAAACTTTTCCTTTTTCTACAAAAGGAATTTTAATATATACTCAGTAACCTATTTTTCCAATATGTTAAAAATATTATCTTATAGCTACATTCTTTCAATTAAAATTTCATAACAAACTTGACAGGGCACATTCTTTTCTTGAAATATTTGATCTCTATTCTAAACAATCATTTGTTTTAAATTCTCACACGTAATCTATTTCTAAACCTAAATTACGAGGTTCGAATTTCGTCTATTGCTATTTCATTTCCATTTTAACTAATCTCTCTATTTTTATACTTACATGAAAAGAGGACAGCCCTTATCATGTAACAAAAGTCTCAAATATCCGCCAGCTCTGCGACATCATAATTTAAAAGTGAAAGAGCATTCCAGTGCCTACATGTGAAGCTCTGGTAAACTCCATGCCCAGGAGATTAAAGACAGTTTTGAATAATGAGGGTGGCCACACAAAATATTGAGAGTTGACATGTTGTATGTAAATATTGACAACTTTTCATAAGGGGTATACTCACTTTTGTTTTCAGGGATTTAGCTTTTAATGGTTATATTTAGAGTTATTTTGCGAGCAAAATATATTAACTCTATTATATATGCTGCAGACAGACTACATTTCATTGTCAAAAAAATATTTTTTCAGTGTTGTCCCATGAAGAGAGATATACTTAAATATTTGAAGAAATGTGCGGGTTTTACTCACTTTTTTGATAAATTATATATATATATATATATATATATATATATATATTACCGATATCGATTTCAATTTTTTATAAATCTCTAAATATTTAGCTATAAACTTGTTATTTTTCCCGATTACCGTAACAACACGTGTTAAATATGCATCTGTTACCTCACCGTGGTGGATTTCAGTTTTAAGTATTTATTATTTTATTATTACTACTAGCGGTGGTATATTTTGTTTTTAAACGAAATCAAATAAAACAAAGATAATCAAAAGAATTGTGTTTGGCATAGGAAAATAGATACAACATTTTCAGATTCCGATACTGATTTCGATTCCTCTAAAAGTTCCGATTTTTCCGATTCCCGATTCCCATAAATCGTCCCAACACGCTCACACACACGCGCGTGCACGCACACACACACACACACACACACACACACACACACACACACACACACACACACACACATATATATATATATATATATATATATATATATATATATATATAGTGATCTAGTGTAATAAATAGTAAGATTGTACTGTTAAATCGAGGATTGTCGTCAAGGAGTTCCGTTCGAAATTCCGTACAATTTGAGTTCGACAAGATATATATTTTAGAAAGTCAGACTACATGGGAAACGTTGTAAAAATAACACTCAAGATGAAAACAGTTGTCCGAATAGTTCAACTTCTATGAATTATCAATCATCATGTGAAACATTCAAACATATGTTGATCGTTATATTACGCTTTGACACAAGCAAAAAAATTGATCAGAGGTAGGCCTATCAAGAAACGTGGTATATCTCTCGAATCTGTAATGAATAGTTTTATTTTTAAATAAATACAATCAATAACTTTATTGATTTGTTTTATAATACCTCCCTCGACACCCGCAAATACACACATCCTGTCTCCTTCTCTTTCTCTCTCTCCTTGTCCCCCCTCTCTCTCTTTCTCTCTCCTTTTTCTCTCCTCTTTCTCTCTCTCTCTCTAAATATATATATATATATATATATATATATATATATATATATATATATATATATAGTGCCACGCAAAAGTATTGGCTACATTACATTTTTCTTCATAACTTTAATCAAGATTTGACCTAAAATTTGATCAGTGTATTTCTGGTGCTATTCTAAATTACATTTGGAGTAGTAATTACAAAATCAAAGGTTAAAAAGTTTATATTTAAGGAAAAATATGTATTGGATACACTTTAAAAAATTTTTTTTCTGAAATAAATTTAAATGACTTTTGCTTGGCGTGTTGAAATAATGGAAAGAAGTTATCACTGACCAACAAGAGAGCTTTATATTAAAATAATTTTATAAAATTCATCGAATTTGGGCTCACTCCTTCAAAGTCAACTAGTTCATTTATAAAAATGTCTAAAACTAAAGAGTTGCCAATAGACGTTCGTCAAAAAATCATTGATAAGCACAAGGAAGAAAAAAGGTATCGAATAATATCAAGGTAACTTAATCTACCACTTAGTACAGTTGGAAATGTTATTAGAAAGTTTTAAAACCCTGGTGAAGCTGTTGCAAATCTTTTTGTTTTTTACATAGAAGTCACCACTTATCAAAACCCAGAAGCCACTCCGGGATAAGGGTTAATGCGTGTACAGTAATCAATGGGATAGTATCATAGTAATCGTTAGTATTGGAGATTTGATAAAGTGTCTTACTTAAGGGGTGGCTCATAAGGAATTTGTTTATGTTGGACTTGAAGACATCTAAGTTGTAGTCAGGTGGGAAACCGGCAGACGGAACAGAGTTCCACAGGCGTGCACTTCTAAGAAAAAGGCTTTGTTCATGGAATCTATCTTTTGGTTTTGGCACAGTTAAAGAGTGGGGGAAATTATTGACAGTTGTTTCAGATAGACGGATGTTTCTCGTGAAAGATCGGCGATGGGGGACCATGGGTTGGAGCTCAGACGAGCACTTGCTATGGAAGTAACGATAAAACAAAGATAGGCTCGCTATGTCTCTTCTGCGGGAGAGAGGTTGCAGGGAAGAGAAAAGAGCATCTCCCACTAAATCACGAAGTCTATTTTGTACTCTGTCAAGGCAGGATAGGCTGTTTTTAGCAGCCCCTGCCCAGATGTGGCAGCAGTACTCCATTCTTGGACGTACTTGGCTTTTGTATAGATAGAGAATTGCATCAGCAGTGAGATATCTACTGGAGCGGTAGAAGGATCCTACCATTTTTTCAGCGACCTTGGCAATAGACTTGATGTACGTGCTCCATTTCAGGTCAGGAGTAAAGGTCAATCCCAGAAGCTTATCAAACATGGGATCTCCCCTAGACGAGAGCCATTCATTTCAACTGATGCCAAGTGGGGATCAGAGCATTGATGATGTAAAGATAGGAGTTTGGTTTTAGATGCATTAAAGGTAACCAGCCACATCTTCCCCCACTGAACCACGCGCTCAAGATCAGAGGAGAGAGAATTAGAGAGAACTTTGTCATTTACAGCCTTTGATGTGTTGCCGTAGATGGTCGTGTCACCAGCGTAGATATCAACAAATGATTTAAGTATATATTTTGCGAGATCATTGATGTAGATGAGGAAAAGAATCGAGCCCAGGATGGACCCCTGAGGGACTCCAGCATTAATTCTGAGGGCCTCTGATATTCCAAGATGTTGTCGGCCAAGAAACTAAACGAAAAAAAATCAAGGTGGGTAAGCAGAAACGTACAAAAACACCTTTTCTTACTCGTGGTGAAATTCAAACCGACCTCACAAAAGCTGAGATTAATGTGAGCAAGGATACAATCAGTAGAGTTCTAAATCGTGCAGGTTTTGTATCAAGGTCCCCAAGAAAAGTTCCATTATTGAAGCGTAAACATGTCAGATCACGTTTTAATTATGTTAAAACATGTGGGGAACAACCCCAAGAATTTTGGAACAAGGTAATCTTGTCAGACAAAACGAAAATCGAAATCTTTGGAAAGAAAACCGCAACACATGTATGGCGTAAAAATTGCACCGACTATAAAAAAATACCATTCCTACGGTAAAATTTGGCGGTGATTCGATTATAGTATGGGGGTGTTTTTCATCCAAAGGTACTGGTGAACTAGAAATCATCAATGATAGAATGAATGGACATGTGTACAGGGAAGTTTTGGAGAAAAACCTCCAGAAATCTTCTGATTTTTTGGGACATAATAACAATTTCGTGTTTCAGCAGGACAATGATCCCAAGCATACTGCCAAACTAATCAAATAAAATAGAAATAACGGAATTGACATTCTTATTTAGCCCAGTCAGTCTTCAGACTTCAACCCAATTGAAAATTTGTGGAAAATATTGAAGATTAATGTTCACAAGAGGAATCCACAAAATATTCAATAACTAGGACAGTTCAGAAAAGAAGAATGGCGCAAAATACCTGCATATCTTTGCAAAAAACATGTGTGCAACTATATTAAGCGATTGGAAGCTTTTGAACGAAAAAGGCTATGCAAATAAATATTAAATCAATGTATTCAATACTTTTGCGTTAGTTGATTTATATTTTTCCTTTAATATAAACTTTCTAAACTTTAATTTTGTAATTACTACTCCAAATATTAGTTAGAATAGTAATAGGAATATACTGACCAAATTTTAGATAAAATCTTGAACTGTAATTAAAGTTATGAAGAAAAATGTAATGTATCCAATACTTTTGCGTGGCACTGTATATAACACACACACACACACACACACACACACAGATGTATATCATATATTGCATATATTATAGGCAAATAGATAAAAAGAAACTACATATCATGAAAACAATCGTTTCTTGATTGCGCATATTATTTATCATTCGTTACATATGAACAGAACTCACGGTTTAAATTTACATGATAAAAATTGCTGATTATAGAATTTACATCACTATTATTAAGGCAGTTAATTGAAAAATACATTACGGTCTCCTAGTTTTCTTTTGATCCTCTGGTAATATATTTTAACACGTAGACGAAATCTGCGCTGAAACAGTTTCTGTGAACGGTGAATGGCGGCAAATGTGAACACGCCGCCGAAAATACGAATGTATTAGGAATATAAAACTAAAAACCTGCTGTCACTTGCAAATTTGTGCATACATATATTGTTCATGGACAGATTTACTGTTTGTTTCTATTCAATGTACCGTAGGTTATTGCACCTGCTGTTTAGAAGATATGATAGACATGCGAGGTTATTATTCAGACGTGTACACTATTGTATGAGGGCCGAATATGCTAGTCAAGAAAGAGTGTATAGCTTCAAGCAAATCTATTGTAAACAAGTTGATACAAGTACAATTTATGTATGCAAATCGATGATATCTTCTGTTGGACACTCTTAGATATAGTCGCCCTTCATAAAATAAAAATGAAAATCTATTATGACCGTAACACACACACACACACACACACACACACACACACACACACACATATATATATATATATATATATATATATATATATTCCCAAAAATCTCTGGCTTTGATGGAGAGGAGACTAAACCTTGCTATGGTTACAAATGATCTGAAATTGATTCCAACTAGTTCTATGCTATATCTCCCCTCTTTTGGAAATAGGGTACGATTATGAATATCTCCATTATCAAATAATCTTTAGACACTGTAAAATTTACTTTATACATGAAAACCAAAGAAAGGCGATATAACATATTAGAAATATTTGGAATCAAGTCTCCTATTGCTGTTATTTCAGATCGTTTGAAACTATAGCAGTAAGTTTTAGTATCTCCTCTATCAAGGCCAGATACTTTGGGAAAATATTAGATATTTTGTAATTCATATACAAAACTAGGAAAACAAGTAGCTATGATCGAAAAATTTTATGGCTGTAAAAAATGTTAAAAATAGGCCATGGATGATGGATGTTAATGTGCGTTAATGTGCGACCTTAAAGGGAACTGTCTCATAGTCTTCTCTCCCCGCAACTATCACTTTTGATGTACTACCTCTCCACCCGGACATCCTACTGTTATTTTACCTCCCCCACCTCTCCACACCCGGGCAACGCCAGTCTATCTATATATATAAAAGCGAAAATGTTTTTCCGTGTGTGTGTGTTTGTATGTCTCACAAAAACTTTCGACAGAGGCGATGGATTTTCACGAGATTGGTATCATTTTAATGCTCGAACCTTCGCCCGACAAATATCGAAAAATTTGGCCAAAAACATTAATTCCTTCACCCTTAAGTCATCAGTTTTCTACAGGGAGGGATGCCGAAAAAATCGTTCCTTCATTTTCTCTCATCCTGGTACTACGACAATGACGCCATGTTTGACCTACAAAACGTTGACGTTGGTTTAAAACGACCTGCAAGTGTTTTTAAAGGTTTCATTTTCTCCGTTCTCAATTGTATGTCTCTTTGGCGTAGAGATAACGTGTCAGGTTTTTTTAATTTTTGCCTTAGCCTCGATGCTTCGGGTTCGAGCCTGTCTTCCTACCTAAACTTTTTCTCTTTTACACCTTTGTTCCCTTTTTCTTTTACGTTTGTTCGCGGTTTTGCTTTGTTTTGGTTTTTCCAATTTTTTTTAACATCGTGTTTTTTTATAATATTAAAACAGGGTTCCCCCTCCTATATACACACCTCCAAACACCCGGGCAACGCCGGGTACCCCCGCTAGTCTATATATATAAAAGTGAAAATGTGTGTATGTATGTATGTATGTATGTATGTTTGTTTGTTTATATGTCCGCCAAAATCTTTCGACAAACAGAACAAAAATTCACAAATTTGGTTTCATGTTAAAGCCCGACCCTCTGCACGACAAATATCGAATTTTTGGCCCAAAAGGTCCACTCTAAGTTAATCAGCTGACTGTTTTTTACAGCCCCCCCCCAAAAAGTGACATTTTAACTATATTTATACGTAATTTAATAAACGCTGTGTCATGTCACGTGACCTTGACGTCAGCAAGCTGTAATGTGGGTCTGTACATAAAAACATTGCATAGATATTGTTATCGATAAAAAGGCGACTATCATACAAATTAAAATATTAACTTACACGTTATGAAAACGTTACCAAAGTTATTAGCAGGTTTAAAATAGTTAGATATGATAGTTAAACGAAAAATAACAAGCAAAAAATGTGAAGTAAAAAAAATACGCTTAAAATAATATTAACGATCGATGTTTTTACAAAAAAAAAATAAGCTAAACGCCATTTTCTTTTTTAGTAACACTATTTTTCTTTAGAGTAAGGGAGAAGAGAGAGAGATACACACACAAACACAGAGAGAGAGAGAGAGAAAGAGAGAGAGAGAGAGAGAGAGAGAGAAAGAGAGAGATGTCTAGACAGGAAACGAGATTCGTTTTACTGTTTTAAAATGTAAACAATACGAAATGTGAGTGAATGGATTTGATCACATCCCAGGCATAAATCCTCCTTATTTTCGAGTAACGTTTGTTTCTCTACAGCTTGAGATCTCAGGTATCACCTCCCCCTTATTTTCTTAGTGGGAGGGGGGCGAAAGATGAGACCGCTTGAATTCTAAGACAGATACTACACTATGATCTTAGCCAAAACACCAAGTAAAAAAAAATGCATATGATATATTTATCGTATATTATACTGAGACAAGATGTCATATTCCAAACATCACACATCGCTAAACTGCTGATTCCAAATTCTGAAATAAAAACATTATTATTCAGAAAGCCATTCTTAGTATTGGGAGGCTATGATTTTTATATAATCTTCAGATAAATAGGAAGGAATTTAAAGAATTCATATAAAAGTATTATGTACTAGCAGATTATCCGACGTAGGTGAAAATACATTGAATACCTCCCTCCTTATTTTCTTAGGGGGAGGGGCGAAAGATGAGACCGCTTGAATTCTAAGAACAGATACTACACTTTGATCTTAGCTCAAAGACCAAGCAAAAAAAAAATGCATATTATATATTTATCGTATATTATATTGAGACAAGTTGTCATATTCCAAACATCACACATCGCTAAGCTGCTGATTCCAAATTCTGAAATAAAACTATTATTATTCAGAAAGCCATTCTTAGTATTAGGAGGTTATGTTTTTATACAATCTCCAGTTAAGGAGGAAGGGTTTTAAGGAATTCATGTAAAAGTATTATGTACTAGCAGATTACCCGACGTAGGTGAAAATACATTGAATGTTTCCTAGCAGAATACCCAGCGTTACCTGGGATCGGATAAGATTGGTTGATATATGTACTAGCCTAATACCCGGCGTCGCCCTGGATTGTATTACATAGCTGGATTTATGTACTAGCAGAATACCCGGCGTAGCCCGGGATTGGATAAAATTGGTGTACATGTACTAGCAGAATACCCACCATCGCCCGGGATTGTATGACATAGCACTAGCATGACATATGTACAAGGCTGGATAGGTTGTTTTTAGCAGCTCCTACCCAGATTGTATGATAAAGGTGAAGTATAGGTCCAATTACACAATTTTGAAGGTGTTTGTGAAATATAGGTCCGATTTGAAAAATTTTGAAGGTGCTTGTGCAGTATAGGTCCGATTTAATAATTTTGAAGGCGCTTTTGCAGTATAAGTCCGATTTGAAAAAAAAATTAATGTGCTTGTGCAGTATAGGTCCGATTTTACAATTTTGGAGGTGCTTGTGCAGTATAGGTACGATTTGACAATTTTGAAGGTGATTCTGCCGTATGGGTCTGATTTGAAAAATTTTAAGGTGCTTGTGCAGTATGGGTCAATTTAAAAAAAAATTAAGGTGCTTGTGCAATATAGGTTGGATTTGACACATTTTAAAAGTGCTTGTGTAGTATGGGTCAGATTTGACAATTTTGAAGGTCCTTGTGCAGTATAGTTCCGATTTGATAATTTTGAAGGTGCTTGTGCAATGTAGAACCGACTCAAGAAATTTGAAAGTGCTTGTGCAGTATTGGTCAGATTTGACAATTGTGAATGTGCTTGTGCAGTACGAGTCTGACTTGACAATTTTGAAGGTCCTTGTACATTGCAGGTCCAATTGACATTTTCTAAAGATGTGTTACTACTTGGGCATACCAAATGCTCATGTAGTTCACTAAAGTTAAGCAACATTGCCTTGCTTATTATCAGCTGGGTGACTACTTGGGAATACCAAATGCTTTATGTAGATCACTAAAGTTAAGCAACATTGCCTTGCTTATTATCAGCTGGGTGACTACTTGGGAATACCCAATACTTTATGTAGATCACCAAAGGTAAGCATCATTGTCTTGGTCATTATCAGATGGGTGACTACTTAGGAATACCCAATACTTTATGTAGATCACCAAAGGTAAGCATCATTGTCTTGGTCATTATCAGATGGGTGACTACTTAGGAATACCAAATGCTTTGTATATATCTCTAAAGTTAAGCAACATAGTCTTGGTCACTGACAAATTGATGACTATTTGGAAATGCAAAATGCTTTATGTAGATCACCAAAGTAAAGCAACATTGTATTGGTCATTATCAGATGGGTTACTATTTTTATAAAAATTGAAGGTGCTTGTGCAATATAAGTCATATTTGACAATTTTGTAGGTGCTTGTGCAATATAGGTCCTATATGACAATTTTGAATGTCCTTGTGCACTATAGGTTCGATTTGATAATTTTGAAGGTGCTTTTGCAGTATAGGTCCGATTTGATAATTTTGAATGACTTTGTGCAGTATAGGTGTAATTTGAAAGATTTTGAAGGTGCTTGTGCAGTATAGGTCCGATTTGACAATTGTTAATGTTTTGTGCAGTAGAGGTCCTATTTGACAATTTGGAAGGTGCTTTTGCAGTATAGGTGCGATTTGAAATATTTTAAGGTGCTTGTGCAGTATAGGTCCGATTTGTAAATTTAAAGGTGCTTGTGCAGTATAGGTCCGATTCGACAATTTTGAAGATGCTTGTGCAGTATAAGTCATATTTTAGAATTTTTAAAGTGCATGTGAAGTATATATCCTATTGGAAAAAAGTTTGGAAGGTGCTTGTGCAGTATAGGTATTATTTGAAAAAATTTAATGTGCTTGTGCAGTATATGTCGGATTTGAAAAATTGTGCAGTATAGGTCGGATATGAAACATTTCGAAGGTTCTTTTGCAGTATAGTACAATGTTACAATTTTGAAGGTGCTTGTGCAGTATAACTCCGTTTTGAAAAATTTGACAATTTTGAAAATGCTTGCACTGTATAGGGCGGATTTGAAAATTATTGAAGGTGCTTGTGCAATATAGGTCCGATTTGACATTTTGGAGTTGCTTCTGCAGTATAGGTCCTATTTGAAAATTTTGAAGTTGCATGTGCAGTATAGGTCTGATTTGCAAAATTTTAAGTATAGGTTCGATATGAAAAATTTTGAAGGTGCTTGTACAGTATAGGTCGGATTTTAAAACAATTTGTTGGTTCTTGTGCAGTATAAACCGATTTGAAAATTTTGAAGGTGCTTGTGCTGTATAGGTCCGATTTGACAATTTTGAAGGTGCTTGGGCAGTATAGGTCATATTTGATAAATTTTGAACCTCATTGTACTGTATAGGTCCGATTTAAAAATTTTAAGGTGCTTGTGCAGTATAGGTCCAATTTGAAAAGGTTTGAGGGTTCTTGCGCAGTATAGGAGCGATTGGACCATTTTGGAAGGTGCTTGTGCAGTATAGGTTCTGTTTGACCATTTCGAAGTTGCTTGTGCAGTATAGGTCCGATTTGACAATTTTGAAGGTGTTTGTGCAGTATATGTCATATTCAAAAGATTTTGAACGTCCTTGTGCTGTATTGGTCCGATTTAAAAATTTTAATGTGCTTGTGCAGTACAAGTCTAATTTGAATAATTTTGTACAGTATAGGTGCGATTGAACCATTTTGGAAGGTGATTGTGCAGTTATGGTTCTATTTGACAATTTTGAAAGTGCTTGTGCAGTATAGATGTGATTTGACAATTTTGAAGGTGCTTGTGCAGTATAGGTCCTATTTGAAAAATTTTGAACGTCCATGTGCTTTATAGGTCCGATTAAAAAATTTTAAGGTGCTTGTGCAGTATAGGTCAGATTTGAAAATTTTTGAGGCTTCTTGTACAGTATAGGCCCGATTGGACCATTTTGGAAGGTTGTTGTGCAGTATAGGTCCTATTTGACAATTTTGAAGGTGTTTTTTGCAGTATATGTCCGATTTGAAAAATTGTAAGGTACTTGTGCAGTATAAGGTCGAGTTTGTCAAATTTTGAAAGTACTTGTGCAGTATTGGTCAGATTTGACAATTTTGAATGTCCTTGTGCAGTATAGGTCCGATTTAACAATTTTGAAAGTCCTTGTGCAGTATAGGTCCGACTCGACAATTTTAAAAGTGCTTGTGCAGTATAGGTCAGATTTGACAATTGCAAATGTGCTTGTGCAGTATGGGTCTTACTTGAGAATTTTGAAGGTCCTTAAGCAACATTGTCTTGGTCATTAACAAATGGGTGACTACTTGGAAATGCAAAATGCTTTATGTAGATCACCAAAGTAAAGGAAGATTGTATTGCTCATTATCAGATGAGTGAATATTTGGGAATACCAAACGCTTTATGTAGATTATCAAAGTTAAGCAACATTGTCTTGGTCATTATCAGATGGGTGACTACTGTGGAATACCAAATGCTTTATGTAGATCACCAAAGTAAAGCAACCTTTTCTTGGTCATTATCTGATGCGTGACTACTTTGGAATACCAAATGTTTTATGTAGTTCACCAAAGTTAAACAACATTGTCGTTGTCATTATCGGATGGGTGATTACTTGGGAATACTAAATGCTTAATGTAGATTACCAAAGTTAAGCAATATGTCCTCGGTCATTATCAGATGGGTTATTACTTGGGAATACCAAATGCTTTACGTATATCACTAAAGTTAAGCAACATGTAGCCTGGTTAATATCAGATGGGTGAGTACTTGGGAATAAAAAATGCTTTATGTAGATCACCAAAGTTTAGCAACATTGACTCCGGTCTTTACCAAATGGGTGACTGCTTGGGAATAACAAATGCTTTGTATAGATCTCTAAAGTTAAGCAACATTATTTTGGTCATTAACAAATGGGTGACTACTAGGAAATACAAAATGTTTTATGTAGATCACCAAAGTTAAGCAACATTGTCTTACAGATGGGTGACTACTTTAGAATATAAAATAATTTATGTATATTACTTACGTTAAGCCACATGGAGTCTGGTCGTTATCAGATGGTTGACTACTTGGAAATACCAAATGCTTTACGAAGATCATCAACGTTAAGCAACATGGAGTCTGGTCATTATCAGATCGGTGACTACTTAGGAATAAATAACAAATGCTTTATGTAGATCAAAAAAGTTAAGCAACATAGAGTCTGGTCATTATAACATGTGTGACTACTTGGAAATACTAAAGGCTTTATGTAGATCAACAAAGTTAAGCAACATGGAGTCTGGTCATTATCAGATTGCTGACTATTTGGGAAGGCAAAATGCTTTATGTAGTTCACCAAAGTTAAGTAACATTATGTTGGTCATTATAACATGTGTGACTACTTGTAAATACCAAATGCTTTGTATACATCACTAAAGTTGAGCAACATGGAGCCTGGCCATTATCAGATGGGTGACTACTTCGGAATACAAAATGCTTTGTGTAGATCACCAAAGTTAAGCAACATTGTCGTGGTCATTTTAAGATGGGTAAATACGTGGGAATGTCAAATGCTTTATGTAGGTCACTAAAGTTAAGCTACATTGTCTTGTTCATTTTTTTTTTTTTTTTCATTTTTCTTAAACTTTTTTCTTCTAGGGGGTGGGAAATCCAACCAGATGTCTGACATTTACCCCTATTTTAGTGAGTCCAACCAAGAGATCTTTTCAGGATTCTAGCCGTCCCTTTCAGTGCAATCGTTTGTATTTCACTTGCACTTGGTTCACCGGGTATGCTTGCTATGTACTTTTTAAAGTTCTTTTTCATAAGACCAGTTGCTCCTATAATGACTGGTATAATTAAAACGTCTTTTAGTTTCCAATTTCGTTTCATATCATACATAAGTCCTTGATACTTTGTTATCTTTTCCCTCTCAGCTCTGTTAAGCCCTGTATCATTGGGTACACTGACCTCTATTACGGTCGCTTTTTTGTTTGCTCTGTCCCAAATCACTATATCTGGTTTAACAGCTGCGTTTTCTAGATATGTAGCAGTAGGGATTATGTAGTCATAGTGAATAGTATAGTTGTCATTCCCAACTGTTCGTTCGGGTATATGTTCCCAAGATTTTTTACTACACTGAATGTTGAGTTTCTTACATATCTTCCAGTGAAGGTATTTGCAAACTCTGTCATTATCAGATTGGTGACTACTTGGGAATACCAAATGCTTTATGTAGATCATCAAAGTTAAGCAAAATTTTTTTTGTCATTATCAGATGGGTGACTACTTGGGAATACCAAATGCTTTATGTAGATCACCAAGTCAAGCAACATTGTTTTAGTCATATATATACTAGCAGAATACGCAGCGTCGTTTGGATTATATGAGGGTGGTAGAAAGTTTGTCCTGGAAATGGCTTAAACAATTTTCAATCTCAAAATCACTTTATTTGTGAAGTCGATTCTGGATATGGCTGAAACAGTTTCCGATCTCAAAATTAGATTAATTCATATATATTGTTGGTTTTCCATGAAAGATTACTAGGCCAATTTCTGTAGGGGGTGATCCATATTTTTTGAATTTTTAATGTTATCATCCGGGAATTATGTGGTGGTTGTAGTGGGGGATAGAAAGAAGAATGATAATATTAATTTTAAACAAATTCTCGAGTTCTCTTTTGTGGTTGTTTTGGAGAGAGTAATGTCCGTTTTGGGGTTACAAAGCAATGTCTCACAATGTCATATTCCAAAAATATAGAATATCTGTGGAATCATATTCCGAAAAAGACATAATTTCTCTTACTATTATGTTGTTGGTATGTGGAGGCAATAACTACATTAATATTGAAATTCGTGGTAAAGTAAAAGTTGCCTAATCACCATCCGTGTCAATGCATTTCTATACTTGCTTGAAAAACCTGTTCAGTTATGTTCCAGAAACGATATCATTTCACTTAAAAATATGGCATCGGTAGTCAACAGGAATAGAACACAGTAATGTGGAATTCTGTAGTGAAGCAAGGATTGCCTAATCACTAAACTTAACACATTTGTGCATTTGTTTGTAAAACCTACTGATTAATCTTCAGAAAATGAAGTATTTTTCAAAAAAGATTTAGTTTCGGTAGTGGGGAATTAAAATGAAACACAGTAATGTGGAATTTGATAATGAAGCAAGTGTTGTCTAATCACTAACTGTGTCAATGATCTACTTTCTAAAAATTGTTTCAGTTTTCTTAAAATTATGGTAACCTTGGTGGTAAGAGAAATTATTTAACATGTTGTACAATACCTGTCGATATTATGTGAAATTTTTTCATGTATGTTTTTAAATTACCCGTCCGAGGTTAGGCAAAATTGTTTTAAATATGTGTTGTATATTACCTATCCTCGCAAAGGAAACATTATTTCATATATATGGTATAAATTACTTATCCTAGATAAGGTACACTTATTTGATACGTGTAATACCCGTCCTAGGGTAGGTAAAATATTCTTTTGCTCGAAAAAGCTAATGATACATAGACATTAAAAATTCCTCTATCCGAAGAATAGCAAATATGTTCAACATCAGCTTCAATTTTCTCATTGTTTATACGGTCCCGAGCAACGCCGGGTAGCTCCGCTGGTAGATATACATAAAAGACAAAATGTGTGTGTGTGTGTTTGTGTGTGTTTGTATGTCTCACAAAAGCTTTCGACACATGCAACGGACCCAGACCAGATCGGTATCGTTTTAAAGCTCAATGTCTTGGACGACAAATATCGAATAATTGGCCAAATACATTCATTCCTTCACACGCAACTAGGTAGTTTTGTACTAGGAAGGGCCACTTTTTCGCTGACATTTTGGAAAAGTTATCATACGCGCTTGCAATGACTAGCCTTAATTTGAGGGCAGCAAAGTCGTATGTCATAGTAGCCGCGGGTGTTAAGCAGTTTGCTTTTTTCATCGTCTTTTCCTCCTTTGCGTTACAAGTTTGAACCTTCCTGTCTGCTTACTCCTTTTGTTTTCATATTTTGAAGTTTACTTAATGGGATTTTTTTCTTTTTTTAAACAAAAACTGAATTATTTTACCGTTCCCTTAAACGATTTATTTTCACTCCCTTCTCCACCCAGGCAGCGTCTACTTTTTTCTGATTGTATTGACTCCTTACTACACCACCTCTCCACACCTGGGCAACGCCGGGTACCCCCCCACTACCATTTTTTAAACCTTTTTTCCACCCAGTCTACCTACCGTTGTGTTTAGTCCCCGTTCCGCTACTACCAATTTTTTAACACCTCTTAACTCGAACTTCTTACGGTTATTTTACCCCCAACCCACCCACCTCTTCACACCCAGGCAACGCCGGTTATTCCCGCTAGTCTTTTATAAATGTCTAATCACTTTCTTTCAGACAACTGTACGACTTTAATAACATTAGAGTGAACAAGGAGATGCATATATTTTTCATGCAAGAGTTCGATCCTAACTATCATTCTTAACAAAGAGCACAGTAAATAAAGCACGGAAGACGTTTGCACAAGTAATCCAGTATAAATTGGTTTCAGAAGTGACGTTATCATGATGAACAAGATAGAGGTCAGCCATTATAAACAACGAACACCTGAAAAGCTACACGAAAGGAAATGTTTCAAATGTATAATATATAAGTGTATCAATCGTATATGAACATGTGAGACACATTCGTAAGATGAGAGATCGTTAAATTACTTCAAGGGTAAATACTTATTTCTGAAATTGGTTATTATTTAAATAAGCACATATACAGAATTAGTGCTGTTTATTAAGGAACGTTTGTTTCACTACTCGCGCTAACGCCATTAGATAGGTTGGTTGGTTATTTTTGTTTTACGGTATATCAACCCTTTTCGGGTTATTTAATGCCGAATCCAAAGATTTTGAAGAAAAATTTTTTAATAGAATATATATGTTGTTTTCAAGTCGGTTTCTATTTAACCCATAGTTGGAACCCTAACAGGTACTACCACTCCGAGTCAGAGTGGACCTGGGAGCAATGGTAATTAAAGGGTGGCTCCACACTCCCCAAAGCCCGCAACCTGGGGCCTCACTATTGGATATAGTTAAGGTCATATCCAGGACCCCCATTGAGGGACTTTTACCCTCTGCAGAGAGGCAGTCGGTGTATTCTAATGGCCCACCGACAGGGCCCCATTAGATAGGAGAGCTATTGTTTCTTAAAACAAAACGAAAGACAAAAATATAGAGAGATAAATTATCTTCATTTTCTTTGGATTTGTTTATTTATGTTACGTCTCTCCTATTCCATTGTCTTTTTCTATACATGACATTTTCTTCTATATTGTCCTACACAATATTTTTGTTCTTTTTTTTTTATAATAATCCAATTATTTTTCTATCTTTGGAAAACGCATTGATCTTTTCTTTTCTCTCGATAGATTACTTCTTACATTTTTTATTGTTATTTGTTTTTATAATTATTCTAGAAGCGTTTCCCTTGCCGTATAGCACAGGGATTTGTAAAATTGTTGCACGGTCCCTTCTATAGTGTTCATATTCTTTAAAGTACAGCATATTTACGTCGACACACCGGTTCCCGTCAGATCACCGAAGTTAAGCAACGTTGAGCCGACAGTCGGTACTAAAATATGATTTGGGAATCCCAGGTGCTGTATGTTTTCTCCTCTTATCTCGGCATTGCTTCCAGTCAGTTTTGGGCCTCTCTTTGCCACTAGACACAAGCAGTGCAATTCAGAAGAGGTGTGCTTGGGAATTGTGCAACCTTTGCAACACAATTACACTAGCAGGGATGTCCATTGTCTCTTGAGGCTGAACGGTGACGTCGATTCCTCATAGTATTTCCCAATTTTAAACCGCAAAACAAAAACTCTGACGAAATCACGCAAAATACATTATGGCGTATTGCCGTTACATTTAGATTGGTTCACCAACTATTAGTTTCTCCTAATTTGACCATGCACAGAACATTTTTTCCAATCTAATAGATCTGCTACAATGTCTCCGAACACCTGTTTCATCTCAGCAATACTGCGTCTCTATGCTTGTTTTATATGTGCTTTCAAAGAATCTTCTCCGATGAACTTCCTGCACTATGACCCTCAACATTACTCTTGCTTCCCATATTTTGTTCTTTAGTCCTCACATTCCATGACTGATGTTTCTGAAAAAAGGGGAAGAATTGCTGTTTTCTGGGTCGAAATCTATTCACTTTACACTTATTCTTGGCTAATGTTTGACCTTGAGATACTATTATTAGCTCTTTATATCAACTAGCTTCATGTTTTGTCTGGAGCGATTTTCATAATAAAAGTATCCCAACAAACTAAACTTTCCAGAAAGACTCCAACCATTTTACTGTTGAAATCTCTAGATACTGGAAACCCTTTTATTCCAATATTTCCTTTCCTCGAACTGCTTACCATTGGAATTCTCTCCCTGCTCCCTGTAATATGAATAATTGTCTTGGTGCAGAACTCTCCACTTAGCATGGTCCCTATAAATATGCCCCTCAATCACAGTAATCCATAATATCTCAGTAGTGAGAAACCTAGTTTGGGGCAAATAAAAGTAAAAAATAAAATCATAGAACAAAAACATGTCAATTATTCGATGCAAAACAGATTAGCGTCACATCACCCATAATCAGCAATCTTTCCGACACTCACCCAAAAAGCAAACGACGCCACTGACAAGTTCATATGTTACACAGCCACTCATTTCATCATAAACAATATCAGTGAAACATCTCTTCTTGTTTTCATTTTATTTGAGTTCCATTCCACAACACTAATCTTGGCTGGCATCTGACGAGAGCAGGTGGCATTCAGTCCGATTCCACTTATATCCCCCTCCTACTACGTATCGTTTTCAGGCTATAGTCCTCTCAACATTATCCTATTTATGAATAAAAGTGTGTTCGTGTTTTATTTAACGACTTATGTTTAGAACACTGTTTATCAAAGCCCAGAAACAACTCAAGGATAAAGATTGAAGAAATTGTGAATTGGCCGATGAACAATACTCTGGAACGATTGGAAATGGTAGAATGGACGAAATTGATTAGCCAAAAAACGGAAAAAACGGACTTTAGCTGTTATGTAAAATAATGTTTAATTTGTTTATTAGGGAAACAACTTTATTAGGTAGATTATTTTTTTACTACTGTTATTTATTATTTTTTAATATTGATCTTTAAAAATCTGTCACGGGCCGTGTTAGTTTTTGAATAAACATAAATTGCAGGTTGCTAACGGAAACATGTAACAGTTTAACCGTCTTAGTTAAGAGGGATATCACTTTTTGTTCATTTGGGCGATTTTAAAGTGATAAATGCCAAAGCTGTGCAAAAGGAGTAACACCCATCAGCGATTAGAAAATAAACGGAAAAACGTTCATCAAGATATAATTTCTTAGTATTTTACTGTAAGACTTCTTGATGATATTTTGATCCTCTGATTATTTTCGATTTTCATTATTTCTTTGATCTCACAACGAACCGGTCACCATTTTTCATAGAGACAGACATTACAAAGAGTCTAAAGAGATTCCTTTAAAAGAAGTTTACACTACGTTTTCAAGGATTTTAAACCGACACTACTGTTGCCGTCAGTTACGTTACCCAACACATTATGGACTCAGTAACAAATGCGACAAAGAATAGAAAAGAACTCCCACCTTGTATTTTTTGTTGTACAATTGTTGTACATATTTATGTCCTAATTCTTTCGACTCACGTGACTTCTCGTTACGACTGTGACGTCTCACACGTAATCGTCTTCTCGAACGTGCTCTCGCAGTTTATTGCCTTCTTTTTTCGCCCTGTGACGTTATTTCGCTCACGGCTCGGCATTTGCGTATAGCTGTCAGCGCTGTTACACCCCGTCACATGTGGTAAAAACATCTTCATAAGAATTTACTATTGCTTCACGAGGGAAGAGAAAACGACTAATATATATATATATATATATATATATATATATATATATATATATATATATATATATAGTCATCCACATACAGTACTGTTTCGCTGTTTCACAGCTCATCAGTGCGGCTAGACAGGCAACCACCTCAAGCCAAGATTGAAACCCGACTGTCTGTATGGCAGTCAAGGCTCTTAACCATTACGCTATTGGCGGCCGCTGAACGAGCAGTGAATTTAACGATGTTTTGACATCGTCCGAAATACCGCCGCTCGATTTGTTTACACAAAGAGCGTCGCTTATACGCTGATGGTAATTCGGGTATCACTTCTCAATATGCTCAACTCAAGGTGAGGAGCATTATAGCCATCCACAGACAGTACTGTTTCGCTGTTTCACAGCTCATCATATATATATATATATATATATATATATATATATATATATATATATATATATATATATTACACGTGACAGCATTATCCTGAACAAGTTCATCAACGCAATTCCGAACACGTCGGACGATTCGGCACGACACAATCCCGAACGTACTGTCGACGACACACAACGATTCCGAACAATACCGTCGATCGAGACGACCTGATCCCGAACAATACCATTGTATTGACACGCCACAACACGATCACGAACGCGGTAATACAGAGCAATCTTTTTCAACTGGATAATTTTTCGTAAATATTTACAGAATAAATAAATATGAAATATTGCACAAGACCTACAAAGAGGAAGGGGAAAAACCTGTCCCATTTAACATTTGTTAACTAACTTTTCACCAAAGTACCACAGTCGCTTCATGAATCACGTACCCGAAATAACAACACACGCACAGATTTATATATATATATATATATATATATATATATATATATATATATATATATATATATATATATATATGATGTGAGGAGCTATGAATTAAAAATTTTATGTACAAAAAATGAAGTATTTACAATGAAAAATTGGGTGTTAGTTTAGACCCCCCCCCACTAGAAAATGTGATAGATAAACAGTTTTGCCAGTCGAAAAGGATGTAGGTCCCCCAAAAAACTTTATTTAACGTGCGATATGTTGACTGTTCTAAACCTAAGTTATGTCCAAATACCACTAAAGATTAACACAATTCACTCAACACAGGCGCGAAATTCCACCCACCTTTTGCTGAAATCCACCGAAGAGAGTTTCATCTTCTCCAGCTTAATCCGCACTTTCAAACGATGTCTAAAAATGAGAACAAGCTGAGAGCCAGTAAAATGTTTATCTCTGTAGATTCTTTCTGTCTCATCGACCAAATCAAACCTCACATAACTGCTAGCAAGCAGAGAAAAACGTAGTGTCCCTCTTTTCCCATGGTCGGTGCCCAATTGCAGCATGTTTAACCGACTCAAGAACCGTTCAACATACGAATCGTGAAGCCTTCAACTAATCTGCAAAACGGATGTACGATAGCGCAGTAGAGAAAAGCATGGTCAATATCCTCCTCCCAGTCTCCGCATGGCACACAACTCAGTGTCTCAACCTGGTCCGCAGCGAAAAGTTTTTTGCCGACTCAGACGGCATTTCTAATTATCAGCCCGGTGAGTGATTTTTTTTTTCATATAAAGAAGTCGCGACTTATCAAGGTCCAGGGGCCACTCGAGGATAAAGGTTATTTAGTCAATAAGATAATATCGTAGTAATCGTTAGTAGTGGAAATTGGATTATTTAAGGGACGGTTCCTCAGAAATGTGTTTATGTTGGACTTGAAGACTACAAAAGCGTAGTCAGCTGGAAAACAGGCAAACGGAAGAGAGTTCCACAGTTCAAGAAAGATGCTTTATTCATGGAATCTACGTTTAAGTTTAGGCACAGAAAAAGAGTGGAGAAAATTATTGACAGTGGTTTCAGCTAGACGACTGTTTTCGTGAAAGTTTGGTGCACTACTAACCATGGCTTGCCTTCCACGCTATAAAATATGAAAAGAGCGCTCATTAATTGCAATAGTGTGGTTTTCGAGAGTGAAAGTACTGGTAGACGGTAAAGGTTTCGAGAGTAAATGTGTGTACTGCATGACTCCGTGAAACCTTTTAGGTGGGGTTTCTCAGGGACCATAAATGAGCTGTGAGAGAAAAAGAGAAAATAAAACAATTTTAATTTTTTCTTCTCAGTTTGGTTATTTCTTTCTTGCCTTCTCAAAGTTTCCCTCTCTGATTGGTCCGTTCCTGCCTCCTTGCTTTACGAAATTATGAATAACACAACACTATGACTAGGTTCAATGTCGCTTAATATCGGTAATCAAACGGGAACCAATGTGTCAACATAATTATACCGTATACTGTAAATGGTATCTAGGCGTATGTCTTCAATGCGTGTAATTATTCATTGTTTCCAACTGTCTTTCCTCGTGACAAAATTGTTTTTAAAAAACAAAGAAAACAATCGTCACGAATTATGACTATACAAAATCTCATGCATGAATAATCAAATATTTTATTTTTCATATCTTATATTTGCCGACTGTCATTTACGATATTGCTCGTCAAATATTACAATTGAGCCGAAGTTTGGTATAAGACTAAGCATGGCTATACTAGTATAATTACAAACACATCTAATTCTACCATTGTATGCTTCTATATGCATGGAAACATGGCGCTAAACTCTAAATTTATTTATTTTTGCTCAAATGTTTTTTCTTTGTGTCATACGCTTGATATCGTGTTATTATAATAACTGCGTGTTTCCTTTCTCGCTAGACATTCGACGCAGTCACCCTTTGTTAACAAAAGGAAGGAAACAAAAAACAATAAAAGAAAAACTGTCTTCGCTCTCTTTTATTCTTCATCACATTTTATCTCTCGCAGACAACTTTTATATTCGTTTTGTTTCCTCGCTACAATTATCGGCATTTTTACGAACCCACGAGTTGTTGCAGTTAATCGATCTACCGAAGACGGAGGCGGGGGTTATGCTGTTGATTTGGTTTAGCTAGAACAGACACAATGTTTCATTGTTTTGAGAATGCTGACTGCCATATATATATATATATATATATATATATATATATATATATATATATATATATATATATATATCCCATCTATTTTGTAACTGCAAAGACAAACTAAAGTCAAATATTAAAAGCACAAATGACAACGCTTTACAGTCTAAAGTAAGCAAAACAATAAAACGGCATGCTTCACCTGAAAAATACACCGTGAGTAATAACACACACACACACACACACAAATATATATATATATATATATATACACACATATATATATAAGACAATAGGAATGAAATGTTTATCCAATAAAAGTTTGTGTAAACTTCAACCTGATATAAATATTAATATTTATATTAATCCCATCCAAATAAAAAAGCTCAATACAAACGTAATAATGTATAGAGCCTATCACAATGAAAAGAAATCAAGACTGTAAATTAAAATTTACTATTCAATTTTAGGAGTATTCTGTCGAAATTTAATGTACCGTCTTGATTTATTTTCCTTATATATATATATATATATATATATATATATATATATATATATATATATATATATATATTGGACTTTCAATTTGTTGGCTTTCATGTGCTTGTGTGAGTTGCAACGTTATTTGATTGCGGAAATAAGTATATCATCCCTTAGATACAAAAAATTCTAATATTAATTTGCTCGTTGAATGACATCGTTCTAGCGAGTGTAAAAATCCTCCCGTGAGACATCGGTTTGCTTGATCTGTGTTTGTTAATCGGCTTTTTGTGTGTGGCACAGCTACTCAAGTGATAGGGTACGTGGCTCGCATGCAAGAAACCGGGATTTAGAATCCTGATTTGGGAATGTGTTTTACTGATAAGCTCAAATGGCGGAGACACTCTAGTCTTGAATATCCGGCTTATTGACTGTCATGGTTATGTGAGCTACGACGTCGTTTTATTATATATATATATATATATATATATATATATATATATATATATGCGTGTGTGTGTGTCTCACATAAATCTATACATATAAAAAGTAAAAGAATGTTGTTACATATAAATGTTCATTTGTGCATTCGTTGAAATAACACATTTAATCAATTTACAGATGCCAAGTTCCATTTTTTCCATTAGCAACTATATAAAAGAGCTCGATTAAAATGTGGAGAGTTCTGTTGTTGAACATACATTTTTCTTATTGTACGTTTGACACTACAACACACAGTAACAACTTCCTTGTCGATTGTTGGACAACGTCACATAATCACGAATGGCTTATATTGTTTTAATCTTGAGTTTAGCTTTAACCCTCTGTAGTGTTGTAAGTAAATGAGGACGTAAAACAAAACCTATTTCCAAGGTTTTATTGAACCAAATTCACAGCTACTAAAGCAAGAGAGAAAAAAACTCAGTCTTTTAAAGAAAAAGGAACACGTGCAAAATCACGTGGCAAGAAACTGAATTTGCATATCAATTTTTTTTTAAATAGTAAGAACAAAACAATTTAAATGAAAATATAACACTTGTAAAAGATATTGTAAATAGTACTTTTGTTTTATAAATCCAGTCGCTGGAGTGGTCTGCGAATTCTGTTAGATCGGCATGGAGGTAGTTCGCTATTCAAAGGACCGGTGGTCCTCTGGGAAGGTTGGTTCTCAGGGTTCTGACTATTATAGTCAAATTTATTCTCTGTATTAGGTGTAGTACTAACAGGACTTGTTTCGGTAAACTGGGTCAGGTCTGCATTTGCAATGTCGGGTTGCATACTTTTAACAGGATTTTGAGGTCTATGAGAGCGTGGAAAGCGAGCTAGATGTCTCAGCGCTACTGAATCTCCCCGCCCATCATTATGTCGTATTCTTGCATGTGTAGGGTTAGCTTTGAGGAGTTCCACTACCTCGACAATCGGGCCATATTTGCTCCTATTACCAAACCATTTTAATAATACCTCCCCAGGCTCATAGAGCCAAACAGGTAAAGCAGTACCAGTAGAAGAGCGCCTTTCAAAGTGGGACATGCGTTCGTGAGGAGTTGCATTTGTAGTAGTGCACAGCATGGAGCGAATGTCATTTAAAACATCCTGTAGAACATCCTGCCAAGCGCTAAGGGGTAATCGTCTAGATTCCAGAGCTAATAACAGAGTGTTCCAAATAATGCCGCTGTAGCGCTCGCATTGACCGTTGTATGCAGTAGTTTTGCTGGATCCAATTCCAAGTCGCGTCAAAAATGTTTGGAATTCTTCCGACATAGACGAAATTCCTCGATCGGAATGGATAAATGAGGGGAGTCTGAATATGGAGAAAATATTTGTCAGACACTGGATTGCGGTTTGCGAAGAACAATCGCGACAAAGGGAAAGCAAAAAAAAATCGACTGTATTCATCAACGACAGTAAATATGTAACGATATCCTGTTGAAGATACCGGGACAGGTCCTTTGTAGTCTATGGAGAGGCGCTGAAAGGGAGCAGTAGAACGGATCAGTGTATTATTAGTAGAATCGAAGAATTGAGGTTTTATTTTGCCACAAGTCCTACATTCAGATGTCACACGCCGGACTTCATCAATTGAATATGGCATATTTCCTGACCTCACAAAATGCCAAAAGCGCTGTACTCCAGGATGTATTAATGAATTATGTAGTAACTTTAGTTCCTCCAAGGAAGAAGCAGCAGCACCCCATACTCTCGATAATGCATCGGCAACAATGTTTTCACTTCTGGGACGGTGCTTTATGCCTTACAACAACGGGAGAAGTTCCATTTTCCACCGTATAATTTTATCATTTTTAATTTTTCCTCGGTTAGCAGGTTTAAACATAAAATATACGGCTTGATGTCTGTTGCAATTGTAAAGTGCTTCCCAGCAAGGAGATCCCTCCATTTTCGGACGCACTCGACTATGGCACAAACCTCTTTCTCGATTATGTGAAGTCGTATTTCAGATGGGTTTAGCGATCAAGAAAAGAACGTTACAGACCTCTCAGCCTGTAAGAGAGTGCCTCCTATAACCTTTTCTGAGGCATCGGTTTCAATAGTAAATGGTAATTCATCATCAATAACTTTTACAGACGATTCGGCAACGTTTTTCCTTAGTTTTTCAAAGGAATTGATAACCATAGGAGGAATGGGAGTTTGTTTATTTTCTATCAATGAACGAATTTTTTATAAATACTTAGGTATCCATTTCGCGTAGTACGAAAACATTCCAAGACACCTCTTTAACGAATCTGAATTGAAAGGAGGAGGCATTTGTAAAAGAGATTTCAAACGCTCAGGATCTGGTTGCATAGTCCCTTTACAAATTTGGTACCCAAGCAAATTGATGGAATGAAGTGATTTTTCTCGGTTTATTTCGAGGTTATATGTCGAGGCAGACTTTAAAAAACATTTCAAATCAACATCACCTTCGTCCTGAGTTTTACCGCAAATAGTAATATCATTTATATATGAAAAAGTTCCAGATAATTTGTTGTCAGAAATAAAAGAATTCATAAACCGTTGAAAAGCAGAAACTCCATTAGTGACATCCATGGTTATTCGTTTGAATTGGTACAAACAATTTCCAGCTTGAAAGGCCGTGTAGGGCCGATCCTCGGGACAAATTTCGATCTGGTAGTACGTTTTGGATAAGTCAATTGTACTAATATACGATATTGAGCTATTTGGTTCACGAGATCCTCAATCCGAAGCAAAGGGATATGCATCAAGTAAGTTGAAAAGGTTAATAGTTTGTGAGAAATCAACTACTAATCGTTTCTTTTTATTAGGTGACGAAGTCACAACAATCTGAGCATGCCATGGTTAATAACTTGTTTCAATTACATCATCCTCAAGCAGTTGTAGAATTTCCTTTTCAATGAATCAAGCATCCTCCGCACGGTTATTTCGGGATTTAGTAGCAATAGGTTTGCAATCAGGGGTTAAGTTTCAAAACAATTTTACAGGGGCACAGCTGATTTTGGTTAGGGCGCAGATTTTTAGAACATCCTGAGGTCCACCAAAATAAATAGTGAGACCCTGATGTAGTTTTAAAAAAAGCACTCTGAGTATAATATCCATACAAGAATCAGGAAGCACTGTAAAATCAATTTCTTTATACTCGCAATCACTGAAGGAAATATTCTCAGTGCAATATTCCGATAGTTTGAGGAAAACAGCGGATGATGCCATGGAAATTACGGAATTACGTTTTGAAGTAGACAGCTTCATTGTTTTAACAATACGAACACTGATAAAGTTATCAGAACTGCCGGTGTCTATGAGAGCAGTTAATTTTTTTCCTTTTAATTCAACAATTTTAGTAATGGGAGGGCACCTATCACCACTTTTAGCATGGGTTACCACTATAGCAGATATAGAACGTGAAGGTGTCGGCATAGTAGAACGGAAAACTTTGGAGAAATTACCGACGGCGATCATCCTTAAAGTGACGACTCCCTCCACAGTTGTTACACTTGCCATGAACAGGAAGGGTAGCAGAAAATTGTAGAGTCACACTCCATACAAGAGCCAATAGAATGAGAAATTTTAGTAATAGTGGCCTCCTCGGCAGGATCAGTAAACACATTTTTATCTCTAATAGAAGTAGTAATAGTAGCAGCGGCTGTTCCAATCGAGGGAGCGTATGATTCAGCACGAAATTGAGCTTATTCTAAAGTCCTAGCACATTGAGTAGCCTCTTTGAGAGTTAGCGTATCAGTTTCAAGTAGTCTAGCACGTATTACTGAGGACCGGAGACCACGTATAAACGCATCACGGACAGATTCATTCCGGTAAGTAGTAGCAGTAACGTCTTTAAGGTAACAGTCAGCGGCAAGTCGATTCAAGACCTGAAGATATTGGTCGACAGACTCGTTTTCTTGTTGCAGACGCGTGGAAAGCAGATGTCTAGCATGAATAATGGTTGGAGACTTGTCGTAAACACCTTCCAGTAATTCGACAGCGTGTTCAAATCCTAAACATTCCTCGATAACGTCAATAACGGTTGGACCGATGTTTGAATAAAGAACTTCGATTTTATCAGGGTTAAATGAAGCAATAGTTGATAAATAGTAATTAAAGTTACGATACCACAATCTCCAAAGCTTGATAGCATGAGGATCTGTCGAGGATACGTCAAATTTGTCCAGACGAATGATCTTCTCCATGAGGGAAATAAAATTTTGTTCAATAAAGAACAAAACAATTTAAATGAAAATATAATATCCTCACTTTGTAGATTTAACCGACCGCAGTCGAGTAAACAATATCATCTTGAAGAGAAGCGATGCTAAAATCTCCCTAAGGAATAATAAATGTGAACTTTATTTCTGTATTCTGGAAAACGCTCTTCTAGTTAAAAAGTTTAAACAAAATATATCTTCTGTAAAAAGAAAACAAGGCGCAAACATACTTTAGCCCAATATGTCCAAATTGGTGCACACAAATGGAACAATTTTTCTCATCAAAAAATGAAAAATGATATTTTAAAAAAAATGTTAGTCTCATCAAAAACCGCCTTCCATGATTTGCAAACATAGCATAAAGTTCTTGAACACTGCAATATTCCAGATATTAAGAAACTGTCGAATGTGGTTAAAGGTATAAAATTAAAAACTACTAAAACCTTGAAAAACTGCGATGCTTGTACGCAAGGAAAATGGTGGTAGACGAAAAGAAGATGTTATATTCTATCACTGGTACATTGTAACTTAAACGGTCCAGTGGAACCGATGAGCAGAGAAAACTTCAGGAATGTGGTGAATTTTGAAGACGATTATTCCGGTTTAATAACGGTCTATTAAAGAACAAATCTGATACCTTGTTAGCAAATAAAAATACTTAACAGCCCAGTAAAGTGTATCCGCTCTGACAATTAAACGGGATTTACTAATAGATACATTGAACTTTTATTACTTAACTGTAGTATTGAACATGGGATTCAGTCCCTCATTTACCCCCCTAAAACGGAGCTGCTGAAAAACAAATCGCCGTGTGAAATTCACAGAAACGTTTAATTTCAAATTGAAAATTCATAATATGACGAGAATGAATTAATATTTCCTCCTGTTCACGCATCAAGTAACGACAATGAAATCGATAGTGACGCAGACAATAATAATAATAATAATAATAATAATAATAATAATAATAATGACACCGATGATGCTGATGCTAAAGTCAGAAATAAGTCAGATCGGTATCTAAAAAGAAATAGAGTAAAATCGATTATATGTATAAATAATTTTAAAAACTATCAAATCGACTATTGTTATTGCATTGAAAGTACGCCGAAAAGCTTAATTGAAGCAATTCAGAAAATCGTCAGCAATAGAGAACGACAATCAAAGCTGAAATAAACGGGTTAATAGAAAATAAAACCTATTCGATAGTGCTTCTGCCAAAGAATGAAAATGTAATTTTTTTTCTAGATGGGTCTTTACAAAAACGATTACTACGTCAGGAATTGAAGAGGCCAGATTTGTCGGAAAAGGATTTTCTTAGATTTATTACAGAGAATACTTTTCGACTTTTTCGCCAACAATAAATATAATGTCAATCATAATTTTATTGCAAATCGCATCGCAGCATAACCTTAACATCCATCAAATTGATGTAAAAACTGTTTCTTTAAGTGCCCCGATAAAGTGCGAAATTTATATTACCCCTTCAGAGGGATTCATAATAAAAAAATAAAAATTGCGTGCGGAAGCTTAACAAAACACTGTATGGTTTTCCTAGTGCTCCTACTATCATAATTACTATCTTGATTTTTTTCATCATCCATATCTCTTTCGGCTCTCTGGCTAGCTCTGTATGTTTGCTCCGTTTCTCCTTTTCTTTGATATTCATCCTGTACTAAGCTGTGGCAGCAACGTTTACGATTTGGCAGGACTTTTCCTTCTTATTAATTATGACGACATCTGGTCTTCTTGCTTGGATGGGTTTGTCCGTTTGTATGTCCATGCCATATAGGATTTTGTAATTCTCGTTTTCAATTACTGTTGCTGGCTAATGCTTGTACCATTTGTCTGTGCGTTCGAAATGCAGTTGTTTGCACAATTCCCAGTGTACTGCCCTCCCCACTTGGTTGTGCCTGTTCTTGTATTCCTTTTAGGCTTTACTGCATTCACTTACTATATAGTTTATCGTTACGTCTCTTAGTCCACAGAGTCTGCATTTGCTGTTTTTTTGTGTTTTGTCGATCTTTGCTTTGATGTACTTGGTTCATATCGAGTTATCTTGTGCTGTAGTTTTTAGGAATTCAGATTCTCGGTTTACGTGTCTTTTTCGTATCCAAGTCCAAATGGCGCTCTCTCCTCGGTCTTTCAGTTCTTCTTTACCCTTCCCAGCTCTTTGGTGTCACTTTTTTATTGGGAGCAGCGGTGGTGAAACTATGGGGGGGTTGCATGATGGAGGTGTAGAACTTGTAGATATGCAGCTTCGGTGTTCTTCATTCCCTGTAACGTTTATTTGTTATATTGTCTTCTTGTATTATTCTCCGCATTCAAGGGTTTTCCTTAATATTTCAGTCGTTTTCATTATCGTTAGTCGTTGTACTTTTGCACTTATTCCTCTGATTCCAATTTCTTATATTCTTTTTTCGAAGTTTTTCGGAATTGTTCCTAGTGCTCCTACTATTATCGGTACTATTTTGATTTTCTTCATCATCCAAATCACTTTTAACTCTCTGGCTAGCTCTGTGTATTTGCTTCGTTTCACCTTTTCTTTCATACTCTACCTGTGGTCAGCTGGGACAGCAAAGTCTACAATTTAACAGGATTTTTCTTTCTTGTTAATTATTACGACATCTGGTCTTCTTGCTTGGATGGGTTTACCCGTCTGTATGTCCATATCCCATAGGATTTTGTGGTTCTTGTTTTCGAGTGCTGTTGCGGGTTTATGCTTGTACCATTTGTCTCTATGCTCAAAATGCAGTCGTTTGCACAATTCCCAGTGCACCACCCTCCCCACTTGGTCATATTATTATTATTATTCTTTGTACTCACTAGGAGTTCTCACACAAATTATTATCAGGATTGCTCACTGACAACAACATGTAGTGTTCCCTTGAGTCTGGTTGACAAAAAAGTCTTCCCAGATTTCCAGTACTCCATCATTTTCAATAATCTTTTCAAATAAATTTACATTATCAAAACATCCCTTGTCATTGACTTCTGGAAGACAATAACCACTGGTCATCACTGGAATTTGAGCTGCAATAAGCCTTCCCAAGACCCCAGACACAGCAAGTGGAATTTATCCTTGGTCTTTCTGCCATTCTCAACTCTTCTCGGTTATTTCGTGTGGTGTCAGTCGATGCCAACACTACATTTTCTGGGAATTTATTATTGGTTTCCAAGGAGCTTTAACACAGGTCTTCAGAGATCGTTCCCTGAAAACAGCCTGTGGTGTTCCCTATAAGCTGAGTGACTACAAGTCTCCCCAGGTTTCCAGTACTCTCCACCTCTTTCGATAAAATTGGCAAATAAATTTGCATTATCGCAACAGCTGCTTGCCATTAATTTCTCGTTGGCATTTGTTTACTAAAATGCAGGTTTTATGTGTATCTAGATCCTTTGAGGTCAAAATAAATGAAAATTCTTTAAATCAGAAATTCTTTAGAAATTATGAATTCATGCAGATTTTATTGACTTTTAAAATGTAGCTTCTTTAAAAATGTCTAAACAATTTCAAGCACTCACTTATGGTTATTTAATGCTCCAAGATCTAATTCCGGTTTCAATTATCATTTAACATGAAACTACTTTCATAAACAATATTCTGTCTTAAACTAAGATAACGGTAGCCATTTGCATAACAAACTCTTGAACCGTCTGCATTAAATTATCGATTGCAAAAGATTATTTTTAGCAAATTTCAACAACTTTGAACCTCTGCCTTATTAATGGGCATTGAAAATGTGAATAGAGGTCGACATCTTTGAAAATCAATTGGAAAGTTTTTCTGATTGACTGAAAATTGATGTCCATCTTTGAACTTAGAAAAACGATGTTCCAAGTAAATAAAGCATTAGTGTTTTTACAAAAAACAACCGCGTCTAATAATTGGGGTTCATCAAAGTCTCCTAATAGAATTATTAATGAAAAATTTGTAAATTAAATGATACTTGTTATTACATGTAATGAGGGCTGATTGAACGCATCTTCAAAAACAGTCTCATTAAATCATTTTTTCATTCTTACATTAACCGAAAATCTCATCGCTAAAACTTCTGCAATACGACAGAGAATTATTCATAAAAACAAAGTATTTCTGTCCAATTCTTATTTTTATGAAAGTAATTAATATACTTAAAACATAATTGAATTGATATATAAATAGAAAGTAGTAGTATAGGTAATACAATTCCTACTTTAAAATCAATATACAAATATCAATAAGTTTAACCGGCTGTTCTGCTAGGTTAGCAAACAAAGAGCATTCTCAAGGCATTTGTTAAAATGAAGCAATTTATATCAATCAATACATTACATTAAAACATGTATATAATTTAAACAGATGCATCTATCCAATGTTGTTATATGCGCAACGGGCCCCGAAGGGCGATTAATATAGGATTTATTTGTCTTATAGATCCAAGATTTTGGTATTATCTTATCTTCCATTGTCGGGTTCGAACCGAATGGTATTATGTATATATTTCTTTATTGAAATTCTTTGAAATGAGTAATTTGTGTATTTATTTTGTTTGTGGACTGCTATCCTCATCTTCATAGTTGTTGTTTCATCACATTTCGGCGAACAAATCCGTTGACCTTCTCTACGACAAGACAGGAATGCTGAGACTTGTAACTATATCCCAAGTAATTACTGCCTTCCATGGTTTTTGTTGTTTCACCACGTTTTGGCCTGCTTTGAGTAGGCTTGAAACCACTATCTTCAGACAATGCTCTAGTCCGGCATCATAGAGAGTCAACGCCTCTATCCACTGCGCCACTGGTCCCCAAAGGCGACCCAGGTTGGATTTTTTGGTCTTATAAATACAAGTTTTATTCTTATCTTGTCTTCCATTGTTGGGTCCGTAGCGAATATATATATATATATATATGTGTGTGTGTGTGTGTGTGTGTGTGTGTGTGTACTAGCGATGGGGTGCGGTTTTGTCCCGAGCGTAAAATACGCTTAAATATGATATTTTAATTTGTCAAGAATTCGTATATTTTATTACAGAGTCGTGATTTCAAAAGTAAAAAAAAGTATTTAGATGCCATCTACTAGAATCGAAACCGAAAATGTAGCATTCAAAGCTGGTGACGTTACCATTTTACGAACGGGACAGCGTATAAACTGATTAAAAACTAAAAATTACAAACAAACTAAGATGAATGTACCAAATGTTTTACGATTTTTTCAATTTTTTTTTTTCAATTTTGATTCCTTGAAAACAATTTTAACCGGCTAAAGACCCGTAAAAAGTACAATCATTTGAGACCCCTATATATGTAATATTTAGTGAAATCCTTTAAGATGAGTAATTTGCGTATTTATTTATTTATTTGCGAACTGTTATTCTCATATTAATACGTGGTAAGACCACAGCAACTATGGAAGGCAGCAATTACTGCGGATACAGTGACAAGTCTTAGAATTCTTATCCTGTCGTAGTTAATTAAAGGTCAGAGAAATAAATGAACGAAACATCTATGAAGATGAGGATAACAACCCGCAAATAAATAAATAAATTTTCAGTTTTATTTACGGGGCTTAGGTGAGGATTTAAAAAGTCTGCGCACTTGGAGAAATGCTTGAGCTATGTTGACAACCTTCGTCATAGGGAAGTATATGGTGATTAGCAAATAAAGCTATCCGTTTCTCAAGATAAAATCAAAAAGCCTAGGCGAGTAGAAGTCCTAGAACTGAAGTGAACCATCTAGTAAAATCCTTTACTTTGCGGCATCATTTTTATCTGAAAGTAAGTGTGGTGTAAGATAATTAGAAGATTCTCAACAGGTTTTTATAGAAATAAAGTAAGTGTTCATGATTAAAGTTCATTTCAATTATTTATATTATCAACCACTAACATATATCTAATCTTGATAAGGTTGATTTGCTGGAACAAAGCTTGGATCGTTTTACCGCTTTATATGCAATCCTTTATTGATACAAGACTCAAATTAGTTTGTATGTGAAGTACTGCTAACACATCTGGAGAGGTGTCACGCAGAACACACTTTCTTACATTAACAAAATACTAAAAAATTAAACATCCAATGTAGCAGCAAGTCCTGGGAAGATCAACCTGGAAGAACGGTTGGAAATGACTTATATACTATACATTATGACCATGTAATCCCTACAGCCATCTATCTTGAAAATGATGCTGTCAAACCTTACATAGTTATATGGAATAAGTCAGAAAGAGTTGCAACCTTGGTTGAAGTGAGTGTCCTTAATGATGGAGGTCTGAACAGAGCTGAAAGGGAGAAACAGACCAAATATCAAGGTCTTATGAATGATATGAAAAGAAACTGAAATCTTAGGAGATATCAATCATACCAGTTATTATAGGTGTTACAGGGCTTATGAAGAAGCATTTAAAAGGGAGATCCAAACAATTGCATTCTAGTGCTGGATGATTTCAATTCTTCTCTAGCATTTCTTTACTTTCTTATTATTCCACGAAAGATATTCGACTGAGCGTCAATTCCTGGTTGCTCCTTATAAGACATCCAGAGCAAGAATAAGCATTATCATCACAACTGAAAAGAAAACCTTCCTTTTCTTTCTCCATCTTCCTAGCGTCAGGTGGACTTCCACAAACATGAAGAGAATGATTTTGAAAACTTCCCATTTGTGCAACGAATTCCTTCGGGACTGCTTCTATGCAAACTATAACAAATCTAATGTTAACAAAGACTTCACCATAACATGCTTCCATAAATAATCAAACGTTATTATTTAATTAATTATTAAAATTTTTTGAATATAATTCTTCTATATTAAATCGACAATCTTTCTTATTAACTCTTAACCTCGGATAACTTTTCGCCTTACTAAACGGTTGTTCATTCTGAAAAAAGAATGCACGTGGAAATCAACAGAAATTTTAAAAATAGAACACACTTATTACGTTATCATAGAATATTTCGGGGTGTTCGCTAGAAAAGCATGAAATTTGTTAAAAGCTAATTTATTTTTACTAAAGCGGGAAATTTTTCTTTTCTTACCCTTTTCCTCTTTTGTGGCGAGTAGCAGCTGCCTCAGAACCTTATTGTTGCAAAGTTGCAACAACATTATGAAATTGTAATTTTGAATCATTGAATAAAATAAAACGGTAACACAACTAAATATTTTGTCATTCACCAATTTGAAGTTTCACCATTTGAAAGGAATAATAACATTTGAATGTCTAAAGTTGTTTCTGATGCCTCCGTCCAAAATGTGGATATCAGAATCGAAGAAGTGAATACGCCAGACGCAATAATATTTAAGCAAAACAAACAAAACAATTGAATTGATAAAATTTACAACCGCAAAATTCTCGCGTTCCCCCTGTATTTGTTGGCTGTTAGGTTATTTCATTTGTATTGAAATGGTTTCCAATTTAATGATTCATAAATGAAATTTAATAAATATGCAATACTTAATCAACAATTAAGATTATTAACCCATATGCAGTGCCATGTGAATCACTTTAGTGGAATGAAAACTTCAAAACTAATAAATACATAAAATATTTGTCAAATATATAATCATATAAAATAAATATTAGAAAATTCATTAAAATATATATATACGTCAGTTTATTTATCGAATTTTGGGAATGAGGATTGATTATTCGTATTATTTTGGTTCTTCAGGCTATTGTTCTCATCTTGAGTGTAATTTTCACGTTCCATAGTAGATAAAGTACTTGGTAAAATTCAGTTGTAAAGTTACACTCTTCTGGAGGTTGAAGGTTCGATCGTCATGTAAATCATTGGGATTATACGGAAACAAGAATTGAGTAGGCTAACTAGAAAAATATACAAGTAAAACTAATAGTTTTGAGGAATTTTAGAATAATACAGTTTTGAAACAAATACACAAGTATTTGACAGAAAAAAGAATTTCTCAACATTAAAAGTCGATGACAATAACAAAATTTATTTCAAATGTAAAGATGACGCGATTGTAGTTACAGAAGAGGTCAAAGTTCAAAAAACAAAGAAAGAAGCTTATTATATAGTAACGAGAATCAAAAAGTTAGAGTCATTCAGAATCAGGGAGCAAGCGGCGGACGTTCAAACATGTAAGTTACAAGATAATAAGAAAGTCGGTTCTGGAAACCTGAGTTAAAGATTATCAAATGTAGTTTCAAGGGATGATGGTTCGAAAGTGCAACCCGTCCTGTATCCAAGAATAAATTTTTAAAAATTCTAATAAAAGTTGTCTGTATATTATATCTGGACTCACATGTCAATACAATGTCGGAAGTTTCTTTATTCCAACGTCTTCAAGTCGAAGCAAGTTAACACAAAAGGTATGCTTGTTTTTATATATCTTTCGTCAGAAGAGGAAGTTTTGTTGGACTGAGGTTAGTAGTCCGTTAACAGAATTTCCATGTTTATTGAACTGTTTACTGATATGATAACCACACACACCTTCGTAACCACTATGTACGTTAAATGCACACAATGACTACGAAGCGTATGTTAATGCACACATAATAACGCATACATTGGCATGTTACATATATGCTCGTTTTACTCTTCCTATGACAATGAAGTGCAGTATTTTATACATACATGTAAACGCACGCATTGATGGGCATATTTTTTTAATTACATTTTAACCCCAAACAAGACACATTGTCACTTTGATGTAGGGGGTTACTATCAGGAACATAAGCTACAGGGGTACTATGTGGAGAGTTGGGCAGCAAGATGTCGGTTCACGTTACACTTGAACTTCTGCATGTCAGTACAGTTAAGGAAGCAGGAACTCGGAAGGGTATTCCAAAGTTCAGCGGTTCTGGGGAAGAAACTACTGGAGTAGAAGGCTATCTTACCTATAGGCTCTCAACTGTGAAGGGGTGGGATTTTGCTGCTTGTTTGGGTTGTCGGACGTATTTACATCGAGATGGGCATAGGTGCTTGCAGTTCATCGGAGAATTCACTGTTAACATACTTGTAGAACAGGCAGAGGAATGCTACATTTCGTCGATGGGACAGAGGCTGAAGTTTAGATGACAGTTCAGGACCTATCAAGTTGGCAAACCTATTTTGATCCTTGTCTAAGAGTGAGAGACTAGTAGTAGATGCACCGGCCCAAATATGACAACAATACTCCATACATGGGCGAATGATGGCCTTATAGAGGTACAGGATACTTTCAGACGTTAGTAGCGTTCTAGCACGGCAGAGAGAACCGAACTTTTTCGCAGCGGCCCTGGCAATGCTCTCAATGTAATTTTTCCAACTCATGTTTCCTGTGAACGTTAGGCCGAGGAGTTTAAAAGATGTGCTTTCAGATAAAGAGTCTTTGGCCATTGCTATTTGTGGTAGAGAAGGTTTCTTGTAGTTATTGAAGGAAACAAGTTTATTTTTGTCCCCATTCCACTACAGATTGGCAGTCATCCTCTAGTGTTTCTGCCATTTCTTTAGAAATGTGTCATTTGTTTTCTTGTCGTGCCTGTTATAGAGTGTGGTGTCATCAGCATATATACTCATCTCAGAGACAATTTTGTCGGGGAGGTTATTTATGGATATTAGAAATAATAGAGGTTCAAAGATAGAACTTTGAGGCACTCCCGCATTTATATAATATTGTTTAGATGTATAACCGTCGAAGACAACCTAGAGTTTTCTATTATCTAAGAACGATTTAATTATGTTAAGTAATCTTCCAGTGATACCGTATGATCTGATTTTCCCGAGAAAAGTCAAAAGCCTGAGATATATCTAGAGCTACCGCTCTACCCTCCCCTGCTTTGTCAAGTGAATGGTATATATGCTCTGAGATTACAGTTAGGATGTCTGCTATGGAACGGGCTTGCCTAAATCCATATTGTTGGCCGGTCAGAAGTTTAACATCTGTAAGGTGATGGAGTAGAGCTTGGTTAATTATGAACTCAAATATTTTGTCAAAAAGTGGGAAGAGGCTAATGGGGCGGTAATTTACTGGGTCAGTCCTTTCGCTAGAATTCTTGAAAACTGGTACCACAGAAGCAGTTTTCCAGCAAGCAGGAAAGCAAGATTCATTAAGGCATTTGTTATAAAGTTTGGAGAGAATCAGGGCTACTTCGGCGGAGAACATTTTTAATAGCACAGCCGGGATGAGATCAGGCCCACATGCTTTTGAAGTGTCAAGATCTTTTATGATGGCATGCACCTGAGCAGGGGTGATTTTCAGATCGTCTAGCATGGCGTCTGTCCGCAAAGAAAAGTCAGGGAGGGAGTGGTTAGCAGGGTCCAGTGTGGAGTTTGAGGTAAACCGACTGTTAAGTGTGTTAGCCTTCTCGGTTGCTGATAAAACAACCTCATGATTGTTGGATAGTGGGGGAATTGTTGATAGCCTTTTATTTACTACACTGTTGTAGATTTTTCAGAAGTCACGGGTTCCTAATTTCTGTGCTTCGAAGCGTTTTTAGTGGTTTCAGTAAATTCTCTCTTAGCTATCACTATTTCTTTCTTACAGTTATTTATGACTTCTATATACTTCTATCTGTTTGAACTAGATTTATGTCGGTTAAATCTGCGGTATGCATGCTGCCTTGAGCAATGGCAGTTGCGCAAGTAGAAGTAAACCATTGAGGATAGTGAGGCTTGCTATAAAACTTTTGCGTGGAAACATGCGCCGCTTCAATTGCTGTTTTGAACCATTCAGTGGTCTCATGTGCGCCTTGTTCAGCAGGAAGTGAAAAGATATTTCGCCATGGGGCGTCTCTGATGAAATCCCTGATGGCTTCCCAGCCAGCCTTTTTATAATATCTCGTTGTTTTGAGCAATGGTTTTTCCGTTTTGGCTCTAGAGTTTAGGGCAATTTCAACTATTATCACTACATGATCAGCATTCCCAAGTTGGCTGTGGTTTCAGTAAACAATCATCGGGAACTGTGGTCAGATAGATATCTAAAAGTGATGCGTGTTATTCTTGCTGGTCACGGAAACGGGTGGGAAACGTAACCGTCTGTGATAGGGAATGAGATATAGAGGAGCTATGTGTTGCGGTACCAGCTGCGTCTGTGTAATTAGAAAATCCAAGCCAATTGCTGTGGTGGACATTGAAATCACCAAATACATGCACTTGTGCGCTAGTATCTATGCTGTCAGAGACTTTGTTTACAGTCCTGGGTCGAGGGAGAGAGGTAGAGGAAATAAAAGTTACTAATGTTATGTTGTATGTTAAAGGCTTGACCGTCAGATTCTAGTTTTGTTTCTTTAGTCAAGGGAAGGATGTTTCGAATATAGTCTACAAGCCCGTGCATATGTCTGTTAAATCCTTATGGCAGAGTGGGAGATATCCGAGCATATTAAAGTAGTTAGAGGGGATGGATGAGTGTAGATTAGTCTCACTTAGTGCTAGGAGAAATGCTTCAACATCATTTAAATTAGTTCTAAGCCCACGGATGTTCTTAAATGCAAGGGAGGAGGCAATTTGGTTTTGTTTGAGTTTTGTCCTGGTTTAAGCGTAATTTTAAATTCTACTGTCATCATTTTTTCTTTAGTTTCATTTTAGGTAAGGGATGCTGAACAAGTGGTTATGCAGAATACTAGACATGCCATACAAGTAGACCATCAGTTGATCCCCCATCTACTAGGATTGTGGCCTCGGTAAAGCCCACACCGGGGATGAGTGCAGGGTCCCTTTCCATGCGCGACATGGTGCTGCAAACATCCTGATATTATTCAACTGTTGATGGAGCAGCCGATCTAAGCGCTACCAAATAGTTAGGGCTCATGTACTACCAGTCGGAAACAGCAGCCAAGAACTGTCAATCCGGAACCCCCAACCCATCAGACGATGGTCAGCTCAATCTACCTGTATTGGCATTATGCCATTCAAGCACTCCTAATTGCCCAGTTTAGAGGGATGGGATGTGTCGGGAGAGGGGGAAACGGCGTTCATTGCCCTAGTCAGGAAACAAGATCGACCACTGAGTGTTTCTGTCGAATCCCTGTGATTTTACCTCTACGCCTGCTAATAGGCAAAGAAGGAGTATGGACGTCGGGCGATAAGCAGTGCCTATCTACTCGTTAAGCAGTTTATGTTTGCAGACCGGTAATTTATTTGAGTCACCAGCTCTAAGAATGTTGTCATCCAAAACTGGAGAGGCCTCCCTCCCCTATGGTTTAGCTTCAGAGTTTTCCTTCTCCTAGACGAATGACCTGGATCTGCTGATCCATCAGCACCGAGAGGGTTTGCCCCACGCCTGGGTCTTACACTTAAAAATTACACTCCTCAAAGTGATTAAAGGGCATTGCTTTCATTGTTACTGGAGGAGGGGTGAGTAAAAGTTCATGCAATGGAAGCAGCTATATTTACAACACGTTTGAAGGAAGGAGTTAGAATATGGTTTAACATTTTTCCTTTAAATTTAGAAATTTGTTTTTTCCCCTACAAAATAGCTTGATATTAAGAATTAACTAAAAATATGATTGGCCAGGCTCTGGGTATTTTTGATGGCAGGAGGGTTAAGATGTATCTTCAATGTAGATACAAGTAACGGCATTTTTGATATGAAGTACAATACAGTACAGGTATAAATTGGAAGTAAAATTATAAGATATGTCGTTTTCTGTATGTATGATAACGTAAATAGATATATGGGCAGATTTCCAGTAGATGCAAATATATGGAGGTTGTAAGTTTTAAGTATGTTTTCACTTCTAACAGAGATATCTTCAGCTTTTCGTTTAAAAATCATGAAGTTGTATTTTTCATTACAGAGTATCGGTCCAGTTTTTGTGTTTATTATTGAAAAACTAAGGAACAGACAGCTATTGCTATGTAATGTAGATATCTGTAAATCTAAGTACAAACTATGGCTAGTAAGTATCTACCTGGGTAAGAATAAACTAATGCATGCCTATGAGGTAGAAATGTATAGATGTTTAGCGATAATGACTTCCAATCGGCCAGCATGCGAAGGTAAAGGGCTGAAAGCTATGGACCCCCCTCCACAGCGTGTATAATGTATAAGTGTTAGTGGCAGCTATGGAAGTAGAGTAGACTGTTAGTTTTTAGGAGGGGATTAACTTACAGAATACAGTAGAATTAATTGTTAGAATTTATAAGCAATAAAAATTTAGTTAGAGAAAAAAAACATTTATTTTTATTTTTTATTTAACATGCAGATCAGACTAAGGCAGTCGTCTTGGAGGTAATATAACACTCAATGCGAATGACACACAAAATAAAGTGAGAGCATGCTAACCCCGTTCATTTAATAAAGAGTTCCGTTCGAAATTTCGTGCAGATTCCCGTGCTCGGCCGAAAAAAACCCAAGTTTAACAAGATAACCTGAAGAAGGTCAACGTTGAGAAAAAACATTCACGATGGGATCTATAGTCTGAAAAATCCAAAAAATCCAAAAAATCCAAATATGAATATATTTCGTTCTTTCGTATTCAATATTTTCATTTGAAAATTAAAATCCTTATATCTATTAAAGTGAAAATGTGTGTGTATATGTGTGTCTGTCTGTCTGTGTTTCCCTATGCAATAACTCTGTCAATTGTCGGTCTACAGATTCGAAAATTGATATAAGGGGTATTGAGATTTGGGAAAATCTTTTTTATCGGTTTTCGGCCAGAAAACTGGGTGTTAAGACTCAAAGTTCAACGATTTGACCTTTGATAACTCTACCAAACTCCCCCGACAATTTTGGATCTAAACACTTGAAATTTTAGATATAGGTTCTTTGGACATCGTTCTAACTTTATAATTAGATTTGAGTCCAAACCAATAAATGATAAGGGGTCAAAATTTAAGCAAAGTTTTTAAAAAAATTGACCTTTGCAGTCTCTACCAAATTTTTGGTCAAAACATTTTATATAAAGTGTATTCAGGCATAGGGCAAGCTTTTTAATTGTTTTTTTATTGAAAATTTGGGTTCCAAGGGGTCAAAGTTAAAAAGATTTTACCTTTGCGGTCTCTAGCAAACCATTAAGCCAATTTTTGGTCTAAACATTTGAAATTTTACATGAATGGTATTCAGATATGCAGCAAGCTTTTTAATCAGTTTTGGGGCGAAAAGTTGGCTGACAAGAGGTCAAAGTTTATAGAGTTGACCTTTGCAGACTACCAAACTTCTTCGCCAATTTTGGGTCCAAACACTTGAAATTTTAGATGTAGGTTACTTGGACATGGGTCAAACATTTTAATTTAATTTGAGCCAAAAACAATAAATGTTAAGGGGTCAAAATTGGGATCAAAGTTTTAAAAAATTTACCTCTGCTGTCTCTACCAACTTTTCTCTATGGTAGTTATAGAAACGCATTACCTTACATAGTCACACTTTTTAATATATATATATATATATATATATATATATATATATATATATATATATATATATATATATATATACATGCACACAAAGTTATGAACAGTACAAAGGGTCCGAGCAAAGCCGGGCGAAACTGCTAGTTTAAAATAATAGTAACCGTTTTATAATGTAAAAACAGTTCTGGTTTGTATGTTTTTTTTTTGTTTAAATCTTCAAAAAGTCACATTATCCAGTGTATATTAACATGTATTTTTCACTTTGAGAAAAAAGAGCGAACATTATCACAAGTTTTGTGTTTGCATTTGATATTTATTAAAAAAATACAATGTTTTAACTTGTTTAATGCATAACATAATAATTATACTACTAAAAAATAAGAATTCAAATTCTAATAATAAATACAGTGGGGATGATTTTCAATGACTCTAGACTAGGGTAAGTGTGTAAAATATTTGGACCATACGCCAGTAAGTAGCAATTAAGTTAACTAGTATGTACTTTGGCGAGGGTAACATTAATAAATGTCATGATAACCTGGTAGCAAACGATAGGTGGTGGCCTGAAGCATTCGAGGAGATAAACAAAAGCATTTTTGACGTTTGTGAATTTTTGAGATGAGGATTGGTTATTCGTATTATTTGGATTCATTGTGGAACTCAGGAATGTTTCAGTCAAACTCGGGAATTTGGATGGAATTTCTAGCGGAATCCACTATTTACTTCACGGGGGTAGCGCAAGTACTCGTGGCGCAGTGGTTAGAGTACTTGGAAAAATTACTTGGAAAAAATGATATTCTCCTGATGATTGAAGTTTCAATCCTCAGTGTGGGCAACCGAAAAATACAATTGCGAATTACTTAGTATCGCTATCCAGTCATGGCTGACGGAACAAGAGCACTTTACCCCCGTGACGTAAATAAAGGGTTCCGCTCGGAATTTCGCCCAACTTACCGAGTTCGACAGAAACATTCCCGAGTTGGACAGGAAACACCTGAAGAAGGTCGGAGGTTACAACAACCGAAACGTTGTGAAAATCGCACTCAAGATGGGAACAGTAGTTCAATAAATTCAAATAATACGAAAATCATTTTTAAATCAGTTTCACGGCAATGAAGCAAACGAGATATGAAAACTATGAACATCGTCTAAATGAACACTGTCACATATCTAAGTAAAGAAAATTAAGTAAATAATTAAATTAGTTACGTAGTCTCTCTTTCCCATTGGGTAAACCCTAGTAAAACCTTGAAAACTCAGCAAGTCTCCATTGTGGCATCACGCATGAGTTGTTATTAAGCTTAAGATCAAGAACGATGAGAGGATTATGGCAGTCATGAACGATGACAGAGAGCGACTATTGGAATTCATTATGAAACAACAACTAATAAAGATGAGAATAGTAGTCCGCAATAAATAAAATTAATATAAAATTAATATAAAGATTAACAGGTATAAACACCCTTTACAACGTATGCATAAAAAAGAATTACATGTACTTCTGCAGTTTAAAGCCCGTTTTCCCATAAGTATCGCTCGGCAACACCCGGCGGACGATTGAAACCACCGAATTATACCAAGCGAATGGAAGTCAATTAGAAACGATCAAAAAAGAAATAAAATAAAATAAACAACCTACCGTAATAATTCCATAAATTTTGCTGTTTTATTTATTTTTTATGGCAACTGTGTTTTTTTTCTATTATTTGGTGAGGGGGGGGCGAGGGGGTAATAAAAGTTGTGTTTCTTTTAATTAGTGAACAAATATAGTTTGTGTTTTGTTTGTATATGGCAAGTTATTTTGGTATTTTGAATGACCTGCCCCAGCGTAGTATAAACACCCCCAACCACCCCTGTAAGACGAATTTCAGAATAAACACCCCTACTAATACTAAGAACGGCTTTCGAAGTCGGGGATATTTATTCCGAAAGCCGTTCTTAACATGGGAAGATTGGGATGTTTATTCCGAAAGCCGTTCTTTACATTGGAAGTGTTTATACACGAATTATTCATTTTCTTTCCTTATCACAAGATCTGTAGCTTGAAAAAGCGCAATGACACTCTGACCTTTCTTTTCTTTTCCTTTTAAACTCTTTCCTCTCCTTTCTTTTTCCTTCCATTTTTTACTGTCTGCTTGCTTGCATCTGTTTTGCTCATTCAGTATAATCCAGCGTTGCCGAGCGAGATTTACGAAGAACGGGCTTTAAACTTCAGAAGTACCGAATTTCATTTATTTTAGTTGATTACGTCATCGCTCACTGGTGAGTCGCCCATGAGCAAAGCTACGGTTTTACGATAGCGGTTATATGCGACGTTTTGTTTAGCATAAAATGTTACAGGTGTCTTTGGAGGTAATTATAGGCTATATAAATTCCGAAGTCTATTTGAATTAATGTTACTTAAAATTCTCGTATTCAAAATAACAGACTTCCATGTCAGGTGACACCAGATCTTCGTACTACTACTGTATATAGCATAAAGAATAATAAAATTAAAGAAAAAAACAAAGAGTAAACAATGATAATATCTGAGTGTAATCGAATGCCTATTTTAACGTTAATAAATGATAATAATTATAGATTACTGTGTATAATTTGTAATTTTTCTATTTTCAAAGCTTTATTTGTTTCCCAGTGTAATCATTACTGTTAAGAATGAACACACCGACACCCATATTCGGTCTAGTAATATGAATATCTTTATTGGTCATTAGAAGTTTGGCGACCTGATTATGAATCTTGAATTAGAGAAACTATCAACAAACTTTGCCTTCATAAAGGGAAAATCATTTGACCTAGGCTCATGGTATTTGAGGTGGGAATGTAATACCTAACATTCAGCAAAAATATTTTCCTTATCAATGCCAAGTGGCGGAATACTCAAATCAAAACCATCGGCAAAACACTGTGCGGTGAGGCCAATTCGGTTGCTTTCATATCGTACACAGGGCTTGCTCCAAATATCTACTTAATATCCTAGAGGCGTTGTGTGCTATGATACGTTAACCTTAGTTCTATAGGCAGAAAAAGCTCTTCCACAAATTGAAGTTATTCAAAGAGCTCTTATATATAACCATATTTTTATATACTTACTTATATAAATTGCACACACACACACGCATATTGGAATTATTTCAAGAGCTCTAATATATATACATATTTTATATACTTATATAAATTGTGCATATATATATATATATATATATATATATACTAGCTGTACCCGGCCACGCGTTGCTGTGGTTCAGTTTGTTAAAATGGAACACATTCCTCAAGAAAAATTGCATTTTGTTCGTTTATTTACTTTTATTATTTTTGCAATTTTTTTAATCAATAAAATTTGTTATTTTTTCTCCCCCCAAAAGATTAATTTTTTACTATAAATTGTTAGGTGAAAGTTGTTTTTTCAGGAGAACTTGCACTTTTTTTTAAAAGAAATTTGTCAGTAAACGTTTCTCTTTGAAAACGGAATTTTTATTAGAAAAAGAATAGATGGATTCTTTACATGAACACTGTAAATAGTTATGTGAAAGTAGAGAAACATTTGATTCTTTTTTTCAAGAGAATGTACAAATTATTTTTTTAATAGATGTTCAGAAAATAAACAGAAAAATACTTCCATCATTAATTATACAAAAAAATAAATAAAATGTTGATTTAGTGTTTCAACATAATGCTTATAAATTACGATAAAACTTTCTGAGTATGTGCTGTTTTACGGTTGTTGTAAAAATGGAACGGAAACTTAAATTTCGCTTCGTTTTAATCTTTCTTAATTTTTTAATTGTGCCCTCCTCAAACGAATATAATCAAAACAGTAACATTCAACAATTGTACTTTATGTTTATAAAACACAAAATATTTATTAAAAAAAAGAAGTTAATAACGAAAGGGAAATAATTCCATTTTTAAACGAAAAAGTCAGTTTGGTATATCTTTTTGTTATTTTTTACATAAGTCCAGCTTACCATTCACATTGGAAATGTCGAGATTTATAGGTTGTAGGGTACGTTTACAACAAATAAACACTCCAATCTAGTAGATGTATCAGAATTTTTGGCACCCTTATCACGAAACTGCGAATAAAATATAAAAATCTCGTAATTTTTCTTTTAAAAGTGGGTTGTTTATTTTCTTTATGGGTAATACTTCCAAAATAAACTAATAAAGTTGTTTTAAAAGTAATAGAAATATTTTTTTTTAACTAATGAATTTTACGAACTCAATATTTTTCAACTTTTAAACTTTAAAAATCTATCAAAATGTTTCTATTGATTCTATTTTTACGATATTTTCAGGGTCAATGTGAAATTTTATGCCCTTTCCAATAAACCGAATATAATATTTTAGACAAACGTTTTTTTTTAATTCAGGCCCACCCCATTTTCAAGTGTCTATCAAAAAGTAAATAATTAATTTACTCACCAAAGTTTTATATATCACAAATTGAATAATAATAATAATAATAATAATAATAATAATAATAATAATAATAATAATAATAATAATAATGGTCAATAAGTAATATATTCAAATTTAAAACAAAAAAGTAGTGTTTTTTAGAAATTTACCTGTAAAGTTCGAAGTTTAAAACCTGTTTTTTAAAACCACGCTGTTTGTTTTTTCTTCTGTTTTTGGTTTTTATGAAACTTTGGTCCTTGCTCCTTTAATTGAAAAAAATTAGGGCTTGAATTATATTTTTCGAGGAGTTATAAGCTTGGAAATACAGGAGGTTGAATAATTCACGCCTCCCATTTTGAAGTGTCTATTAAAAAGTAAATAATTTACTCGCCAAAGTGTTATATATCACAAATTGAAGAGAAAAGGTCAATAAATAATATATTCAAATTTAAAACAAAAAAGCAGTGTTTTTTAGAAATTTACCTGTAAAGTCCGAAGTTTAAAACCTTTTTTTACAAAAAAAACACGTTGTTTGTTTTTGTTTTGTTTTTTATAATGAAACCTTGGTCCTTACTCCCTTAACTGAACAAAAATTAGGGCTTGAGTTACATTTTTCGAGGAGTTATAAGCTTGGAAAAACGGGGTGGAATTATTCCATATTTTTCACGAAATTTCTGACACACTTACCAATCTACCCATGTTAAGAACGGCTTTCGGAATAGACACACCTAACCTTGCCAGCATACCCGAAAAGCTATAAAAGTTGATGTGTCGAATGTGAACGATGAGTTGGACGTAATGTAAAAATGTACCGAATTTAAAAGGGAACGAAATTCAAATTTCTGTTCCATTTTTACAACAACCGTAAAGCAGAGCATTCTATGCAAATTTTACTTACTTTATTAATGCTATTTTTTTTAAAGCAAAAAAAATATTTAGGTTTGGCTATAAATTCCTAAACTCATTTCACCCTAAATAATGTAGGTGACTGAAATAGGAATCTAATTGAATCTTTAATTTCCTGAATAGTATGCGAGAATTAATTTTTCTTCGAGTTATATCGAATTCATTAATACGAACTTTACGGGCTTTTTTCGTAATGTTACTGTAAAAATTATGTTTTATTGTTACAAATTACGATGCTTTAAAAAAAGCAAAAATAAATTCTTGCGTTTTTTATTTACTACTGAAAACCATAACTTTAGTAAAGGTATTTTTTGTTTAAACAAAATAAAACATTTTCACTAAGAGTTAAGTAAAAATAAGTAGTTCATTATATTCTGCAATCATTATTTGATAAATACTGCAATTTTAATTAAAATTGGTTAATTTCCTGATTATGGTGAATTTTTAAGTAAAGGGAGGGGTCAAAATGTTTATGCACTTTGAGCGTCGGCATTCATTTTATCTGTACCTACCATTTTTCGATGAATATTTGATATGAAAGCGACTGTGTGGTTAATTTAAATTAAATTTCAATCACGTGGTTACATTATAAATAATCATGTGATTAAACCCATTGAAAATTTACCGATATTGTAAACACATTCTGTTTACATTAAGCCTGTAGTTTTTTTTAGTGATGCAGTTTTGGCAACTGAGATTTAAAAAAACCCGCGAGATCAGGAGAAAGAAATGTCCAGAAAATCGCTAGATTTTTAACTTTTATCATCTGAAATTTTCCAAAATCGCTAATCCCCCCCAAAAAAACTCCATATTTTTACTTCCTAGCATAAAAAAATATAAATATAGTATATTCAATATATAAAATGTTCCGTGTTTTCTCACATGTTTCTGGAATTATATTGAAGCGGTTCGCTCCCCAGAAGGCTTACATGTTTTATCAGTTAGTTTTAACTGTTTTTTCAGAGAGGGTATTTTTTTTGCAGGAAACAAATCATAAACTCAAACTTTTTATAATAAAAGTTAAATTGAAATATACTGCAAATTAAACATCACAATAATGGTGCAACATATTTTAAATGAGAAAAATAAAAAAAACAAAAAAACTTTGTTTTAGCATGTTAAAAGTATTTAGGTTGGTAGATAATTAAATTCTACTGTATTGATAAAAAAAAAATTTTGCTGTCGTTTCTTGCTTTTTACAATTTTCGACTAAATACTTCTAAATTTCGCATTTTAAACTAAACTTCGAAGGTTGGAATGCCCACCCCCACCTAAAATGTACTTGGAAAAATCGATTTTATAGCGAGATTTAAGAATGGTTAGCCGAAAAAAAGGTGAAAAACAAAACAAATAGTCAATAAATAATTGTTACCAAAGGCAATAAATGCTACTTTTTTTTTACTTACATGAATGAATTTATTTTATGTTTTAAAGTATTTTCGAGCGCTTGCGGGTGTATGGGTGCGAAATATGTCCAAATTTTCTAGAATTTCCCGCTAGATTGCAAACGAAATCTCCAGATCTAGCAGGAAAACCGCTAAATTAGAAACACTGACCACGTGACAGGAAGCGGTAATAAATAATTGTCACTAAATAAAAAAAATGACCTATCTGTACAAAGAAACCCACCTATTTATCATAGAAAAATTAAATTATCGATCGAAAAGCCCCCCCCCCCCGAGTTTACATTTTATTAGCTTTTTTTTAATTTACTCGTAAATGTTTTATTAACGTTTTTTTTTCGTTTCCCCCTTGTTTCTATAGTCGAAGTTTTCTTATGTTGACTTTAATAGATTTTTCTTCTTCTCGTCAATTTATTGTTAAAACTTAACATGCTTTTTGCTTATTTAATAGCTTATTCCCCCTTGATAGTTGCTATTTATTTTGATAAGTTAAAAGTAAATTAGACTCATTGTTTGATATAATTAAGTAGATTGATTTTGTGCTACGAAACAGATACTATCTAGAAGTGTAAACGTCAACTGAATTAAAGGTAATTTAATGGTCAACATCATGAAAGTTATATATATATATATATATATATGTATATATATATATATATTGGTATCATAACATTGTAACCCGATGATATAAAAGTTGATATGTTTCACGAATCAGGCAATGCAAACTATAAAATTTCTGTTAGAGAAACTGCTAAAATCTGATCTTTCTCTCTCTTTCTCTATCTTTTTCTTTATATATATATATATATATATATATATATATATATATATATATATATATGCCTAGCAATCATCTCTTGGCGTTTCACGGTCGTAAAATACGCATTATTATTATATTTTTATTTATACAAGAACTGAGACATATGTATGCAAGTATTATGCGTTTTCTAAACAGTTCAATTTTTTGTAAGTAGATAAATATACTCGAGCTGAGATCGAAACTAAAACCTAAAGTAAATGAGCCAAGCACAATAGCCATTAGACCAACTTGACACAAGGTTTAAAAAGTATTTTCAAAACTTCTTATTATTAACGTAAGGAATCTGTCATTTGAACGATTCACGCATGCGCATTCATGAAAGAGCTGACAAATTAATAAAAATATGATGACCCCTTCCTAGGTAAAAAATATTTCAATTTTGACCCCTTAGCAACATTTTTATCGGATGGAAACGAATTAAAAAGTTTTCTACGTATCTGAATAGTCTATATCCCAAATTTCAAGTGTAGATAACACAGTCGTTGAGTATATAGGTTGAGAAGTGTCTTCACACACATGTTCTCACTTTTATATATATGTATATTATCGTTTATTTGTATTTTGATTAAGTTCAAAGCGTAGTATCGAGTTCCAGCATAGACGAATGACAGAATTCTGTCAGCGGCGTTACCGAGCTATTATAACCACGCATGGAATTTCAATCGAAAATCAGAAAAATAAAAATTTTGTAGATGATGATTGATGATTAAAATTTTCTTGATTATACTTTTCTCATCTTGACTGTTATTTTCACAAATTTTTGCTAATGTAGTCTCCGATCTTCAGGTGTATTTTGTTCAACTCGACAATTTTTCCGTCTAACCCGGAATTAAATTGCGAGAGCCTTACTTAAATTGTAGTAAAGTGGACTTAAGAATCTACTGAGTCCAAGACTGAATTTATATCAACCAGTGTTCCACTTTTTCCGACCCATCTCATCGGTCGTTGTTTTTCTGTTCATGCCCCCGCCATCTTATGATCGCAACACTGGTGTTTTTGTTATATATTCAATCATCGAAGTTATCCTTTAGGGGTACCAAATTGATCTTTCGTTACATTTGAATATGTTATATAGAGTTCTTCATTTAGGGGCACTTTTTACGTTTTCTATATAACATAAGAAAGATTCCGTGTGATTGTCTCTAATATAAATGGTTGTGTGTTTGATTATCATAAAGGGAATCGTGTGTGACATGTAATTTCTGAACCTACCTCTGTTTCTTCTCGCTGTTGAACCATCTGGCAATTTCTCATCCTGGAGGGAGACTTGATACCTGTTTGACGAAGATTTATCACTCCAAGACGATGAAATGGTTTTATAGTTTTTTTATTTCACTTTCCCCAGAGGTTCTGCAGAAGTGGAAGTGAAATCGGCTTGTGTTAGTTCTTCTTCACACACGTCAGCGTTCGTCTCCCCCCTCCCCAGGTGGAGACCATGGGAGAACGTCCGTCTTCTTCAAAGCTCAAATCAAATCTCACAGATCTAGCCAACCACGTCACACATACGTAATTTGGTCAGCTGACCTTTGGTTCTGGTAAACGTGTCTACCTCCACGTTTACTCACCTCTCTCTCTTTCCCTCCCTCTCCCTCTCTCTTTCTCTATTCTCTTATAGAGACACAGAGAGAGAAAATAGAAAGAGTAAGAAAGCCAGAGAGGGGGGAGATGCTCGTTAACATTCCTCCACCCCTTTTTTATCAAAATGTATGGCAAGCCATACATTTTTAATAACTAACTAACTAAAAAAAATAATTATGTCCGAAGTACATCTTTATTTTTTCACTTTCCGGACTCACCCCTTTTCCAAGAAAGATCAGGCACCAGTACTCTTCTACTACACTATCAACCCTTCTGCTGCTTCTCGAAAGTCTCTCCTCGACATTAACTTGCTTCCAAGTTAGACAAAGATAAAGCTTTGCAGATATCCATCTTGTCTAGGCGGTCGCATTGTTGGATATTTTCCACTGACTCTGCTCTTTACTTGGACCACTTGGCCAAACAAATGGAGACTCCATTTTCGATCACTTTTTCGAAATGGGGCCAGCATATCGCAATTACGACCAGAACGTCGGATGCTCCATGTTGGTGGTAGCTTTATCGCATGGGGACTCGAACCCCAGACCTTCAGATTAAAAGTCTGATGCTCTACCGACCCAACCATCCCACTCGCGTTCTCGACTTTCAGCATAGGCCTAAGTCCCAGTTTTTTTTCCTTTACTGTAATGCCCTGACGTCTTTCTCTGAGTGGTCCTATCACTGGAGCTTTGTTCTATTCTATCTACTACTTCGGGACTTCACAAAGCTCTTCTACTAACTCCCTTGGTTGGTCTAAGCCAAGATAAGCCTTCACACTGATTCACTCGGAGCCTGTTTGAGTTCCTGGAACCCGACAAGATACGGAATCATCACTCCCTAACTAATGCGCCAAAGCTTACTTGCGCATCGATTTCTAACTAAGTAGCTTTCCCTTTGTGATTTTTCCGCATTCCCAGCAAGTCCCAAGATTCCAACCCAGATATCCCTCACACATTCCTCTAAAAAAATAAAAAAAATAATAAGGCTCTATCTTGTCCCTTACGTAATCTGCATCTTTCCCTTTCTTCTATCTCCCCGTGATTAGGCTCGGTACCGACTGTCCAGTCGCTCCGTACCCTGAGGAATTATCGCGACCTCGCACGCCAGACTTTTGTTGGACAAGACTTATTGCCGTTGCTTGGGCCTATGTGGCATCTTCCAACTCACTGGAACCACTAGTATTGTTTTAACAGGGTACTCATTACTCTAAAATAGTATTTCCCCTGCCAAATTTTCTAATTTGTGACAATACCGTGGCTTATAAAAAAAATAAAACAACAGAAAAAACTGCTTTCTACAGCCTAATCGCCTTGTAATTCTCATGAAAAAAATGCAACTACGCGCTAAACGTCCCTAAAATTTAACTAAACCAACCAAATCTATTCCAAAATAATTTAATTTAATAATACCAATTAAATTCACCCAGCATGGTTTTTTTATTTTTGGTTTTGGTACTTTTAATTCACAATAGTGTAACATTTTATTTCCTAAGTACTTGCATACATATTTCATTCATCTTCTCTTGAGCGATTCGTAACATAATGGCCACGTCAGCCATTGCACCCCCTCTGCCCCTTACGCCATGTCAGAGGGCATTTCATTTGCTCTCTGAAGTTGATTACAACTAGATCCGCTCACGCTGGACAGAATACATTCCGTTTACTGCTGTCAGAAAAAACTTTTTTTTTCCAAAATCGGTAAGCGCAACCTGCCTTGAAGACACATAGCGTCACGGAAAACATCGGATTTCCACACATGAAGTACTCAAACTTGCTCCATGTTGATTCTACTCGAAATCAATAGAAATCACGATAAAAAAAATAAAATTCGAATCATTTCCCGAGAATAATGAAATTAATAACTACCCATGTAATTCAACACCTCTCCAAAATTCTAACATGCTTGCCACAGAAATTAAATTCCATTCACGCCCCACTTTTTTCTTTCATTTCTTCATATAGTTTATTTAATCCTATATTTATCCTTTTTTTTCTACCTTACTTATGTGGTCAAAACGTCACTCATGTCGAATAGAACCTTTATTCTACTTTTCGAAAATTGAAATTAATACCGACTGAACCTTTGACTCTTCCGAAACTTTTTTTTAAATCATTTATTACACTGTTTAAATCTTATTTCTTTCTCTTTTTTCCAATTTTATTATTACTATGATGATTATTAATTAATTAATTAACAACACGTTCTTTCTTTTATTAATCATTCTTTCAATAGACCCCACAAGCAAAGATTTCACCTCACCATTCTGCGAAAAAAAAATACATGTCAAAGAACAAGAAAATTCTGCCAATACCGTTTGACAACACATCAATTACATAAAAATAATAAATTAAAAAATACAAAAATATCCTATAAGCAATCACAAAGTCCCATCTCACTAACAACAAAATTCCAAATAACAAAACACAGATTCGTGGATACTCCTTTTGACCACGTCATCAAGTAGGTCGGCTGCATAGTGCATCATCTTTTACCATTCCACAGAATTCAAAATTAAAGAAAAATCACAGTCGTTTACAAAAAAATACCTAGACATTTACAATTAAAATACAGTCGTTTCTAAAATAAAATAAAACGACTCACTTATAAAGTCTCAGACAACTCGATGGAACTAAAATTGTCCATGTCAGAAAAAAAAAATTCCTAAGAAATAAAATCGTACAATTAGTGAAAAAAAAAAATCACATTTCAGAACCTATCCATTGTTTTTCATCAAAAGTACATATTGTTTTTCCTTAAAAGTTCCGCTTAGTTCACAGTTTAAAAATGACACAAAATATTCATAACACATATTTTTGATTGACATGTTTATCTTTTTGGTTTTCTCACTGGATGTTGTTAAAAATTTACAAAATTTTCCCTTCTAATTTTGACATTAAGTGATATTTTTCTTCGTTCATAACGAGCTAATTCCCAATACGATAAAAAATTTTTTTTAACTATTTTCTATATATAAAGTTTTACATCTGTGTGTCTGTATGTCTTCCTTTTCTTTCTTCGTGAAAAGGTTGTACGTGTGTATTGCTTTTCTTTTTTTTTCTTTTTTTTTCTTAATTATTTTTCTAATTCGCCTAGTGTTTTAATGGACCCTACGTTGTGTGTGTGTTGATTTCTATTTTTTTTTTTTACTGTTCTTTCTTTTTCTTTTTTTCTTCCATACATTTTATTGTTTTTCTTGTCCTTTTTTTTTTTTTTTTTAGTCTATTTCTTTTTTCTTGACACTAAATCTCCATGCTTCCACGTTGTATTTTCTTAAACACAGGTTCGATTATCGCATCGGTGATGCGACTGGTCGACGAGCACCAAAACGAATATGTTATATATTCAATCATCGAAGTTATCCTTTAGGGGTACCAAATTGATCTTTCGTTACATTTGAATATGTTATATAGAGTTCTTCATTTAGGGGCACTTTTTACGTTTTCTATATAACATAAGAAAGATTCCGTGTGATTGTCTCTAATATAAATGGTTGTGTGTTTGATTATCATAAAGGGAATCGTGTGTGACATGTAATTTCTGAACCTACCTCTGTTTCTTCTCGCTGTTGAACCATCTGGCAATTTCTCATCCTGGAGGGAGACTTGATACCTGTTTGACGAAGATTTATCACTCCAAGACGATGAAATGGTTTTATAGTTTTTTTATTTCACTTTCCCCAGAGGTTCTGCAGAAGTGGAAGTGAAATCGGCTTGTGTTAGTTCTTCTTCACACACGTCAGCGTTCGTCTCCCCCCTCCCCAGGTGGAGACCATGGGAGAACGTCCGTCTTCTTCAATGCTCAAATCAAATCTCACAGATCTAGCCAACCACGTCACACATACGTAATTTGGTCAGCTGACCTTTGGTTCTGGTAAACGTGTCTACCTCCACGTTTACTCACCTCTCTCTCTTTCCCTCCCTCTCCCTCTCTCTTTCTCTATTCTCTTATAGAGACACAGAGAGAGAAAATAGAAAGAGTAAGAAAGCCAGAGAGGGGGGGGGGAAGATGCTCGTTAACATTTTGTTGTCACTTGTTGGGAAAGTTCTGTGGAGTTGTGAGTTGGTCCTCGCATTTGTGGAGACAATGGTTTTGGTGGTTGTGTTACTCTCATGTTGCGTCGTGGGATCGTCCTCGTTGGTTTTTGCCTCATCGGGTTTTGCTTATCCACCTCCATATCTGCATCGTCTGTGATCACTACGTCATCATCAACCTTTTCCACGTCCATCCTATCGTGTATGTCAAACAGGAATACGCTTTCCTCCATTCTTGGCCTTTGGAGAGGTGGTTGAGAGGGTGGTTGTACGGACGAATAATCTAGCAAATCCATGATAGGTTGGATCTTCTGGAGGAAACGACAGTTGCGTAGCTTCCATCCATTATTATCTATTACCGATGTTATCCTTTTTGTCCATCTTTCCTCGTTTTTTGTCTATCGTTGCGGATATGGTCACTTTTGATTCTGAACCTGAACGGATTCGCCAACCTGAAAATGTTGGATTGAACGCTTGTATATGTTGTATTGTTCTTTGTTTAGCACATGTCTTTTTGCCATCGACCTTTCTCTCTATTCTTTGGTGTCTATCCATCGATCGTCAATCCGGTACTTCTCGCGAAGTATAGGAAGGTGATCCCTTATTGTTCGACCATATAACATTTCGTTTAGTAATAATGCGAGGTCGTGATCCTATCTGTCATCATCGCCTGTGCTACCTGATCGTGACGTAGGTGGCCGTAGACATTAATGCAGTCCATGAGCATTCTTTTGGCTGTTTTTTTACGGCCAGTTTAGTTCGGCCATTACTTTGGAGATAATGTATATACGTCTCTTTACGCCCCAATCTCTCAGGAACGATTTATACTCCAATGAGTTGAACGGTGACCCTCCATTGGATGATATCTCCTCCAGTGCATCATATGTGCAGAACCAACCCCTCAATGCATCTCATACTGCTGAAGCCTTCTCTGATGGTGGCGGAACAATCAATCCAGCCATTGTATATATATATATATATATATATATATATATATATATATATATATATATATATATATATATATATATACACCATAACTCTTCGCATGGATATCCAGTAGGTCCGTGAGAGTGTTTTGGAATGAGAATTCTGAGTTTGAAGGTAAAATCAGTGGTTCTCTTTGTTGGGACGGGGCGATTGAATTGCATTTTCAACATTGTGCTCTCGTTTGTCGTATACGGCACAATCACGTTGGCACACCGGTTCTCGTCAGATCACCGAAGTTAAGCAACGTTGAGCCTGGCCAGTACCAGATGGATGACCATTTGGGAAGGCGAGGAGCTGTATGTACCACGAGGTAAAATGCCAAGTTGGTAAAGTGGCGCAATCTATCCTTCTCTTGAGGGTAAATGAGCCTCTTTTAAGCCATGGTAGGCAAACCATCTAGTGATTACGTCACGATAAAAATACCCTTGATAGCCTTGGCGAAGCATAAAATATTTCCAGCCATTAGTAAAAACTTGAAAGATTCCGCGGTATTTTTTCACCTTTCACCTGCACCTATTGACATTGGATGAAACATCATCATCATCATCATCATCATCATCATTATTGTCGGATACTAGCGTCAAAACCTGGCTAAAATAATCTTTGTCTAGCGTAAGATAAACTTCCATTCAACTCTTGATGGGCTGATATGCAATGCTTTTAAGCTGCTTTGGTATCAGAATTTTATCCCCTTTTATGGGTACTCCTTCCAAACAATGCAGTTGGTCTGCCATCGCATAGAAGTGGCAGTTCGTGTCGTGATTTTGGTAACCCGTCTCGTATATATTCCGCTAACGTTCGGCATTCCTCATCAGTGGCCGCAGCTGCCACGATCCTATCCCAGGTTATAGCTTGAAATTTAGGGTACGCAGCTATGATTGATGATTGTAAGCAATAAATCTGGGCACGCTAAAACGAACATTCTATAATACTCAAATCCGAGAATCTCTCTCTCTCTCTTTCTTTCTCTCTCTCTCTCTCTCTCTCTCTCTCTGGGGTAGTAGCGATATTCTGCATCCATAGTAAATCGGGATCCGGCCCAAATCTGTTTCCAATGGCCTTTACCATGGTTAGGTCCATATTCCATTGGACGTTCGCAGTCTTTCTGAAACAGAAAATATCCGATGGCAAACATACTATAGTCCGTTGAGGAGCTAGTTGTCCTGTTCATCTCGAATGTTTTCACCCCCTCCTCGATTTTTTGAACAATTTTTTGGACTCTTCTAAATGATCGTTTAGTACTCTAAATAGAATTTGCAGTCTTCGTGCACAACAATTCTTAAAAGCAGGACATGATATCGCACGATACTTGGTTAACGAGTACAAACCACGATCTGGCGATATTTCTCGCGTCAGGAAATTAAGAATGCCTTCAGTCATTTTTTACTTGGTTTTACGCCGTGAGAAGTTATTAAAAATGAGTTTGTCGCCTGCAAATTGAAACTAATCGGGATTGAAGACGATTTCATTTCTGCCGTAAATAGTGATATAGTCCACTGTATACAGGAAAACAGATCCATAGTTTTATTCCAGAATAGATTATCATCAATGCAACGGGTCCTTCGGGGCATGTTTACCTCTGCTCCGTGGAAGATGTGGTGTTGCTACTAATTTCTGTTTTCATTCACAAAACACCAGTCTTCCTCCTCCTCTGTTGCTAACTATTTTGACTGGTGTCGTGTTGGATCACTCGTTGACTTCGTTGTCGACCTCTCTGGTTTTCGATACACTTTTCGTAAGTGTTCAGTAATTTTAGAATTATGGCACCTGAGTTCTCTCACCGGGCAGTTCTTCCTTTTAGCCCCTTGGGGTGTGACGTCCTCCAACACACTTCACAGGGTCTATTACGAGGAGTTCTGGGTTTCCCCCCTCCCGAAACGGTTTCTTCTCGGACCTCATTCAGGTAAACGTCGAACGTTAATTTAAGCTGCTATGCAAGTGAGGAGTCGACGAATCCATTGTCTCTAAACTAACCAATCTGTGGAATTTCTGTTCCATTGTTGTCAAAATACTGGCTTTGGATAACAGCTTGCACTGGTATTCTGTATTTACAAGTCTAGCTACGAGTTTTCCAGCCACCATGTCCTCCGCATAGTTTATAGTTAGTCGACAGCTCTCATTAGGACACTGGACAGTAAAATTGCAAAACATCGCTTTGCGACCGAAGCTTTGCTAAAAATTGTGCGGGTCCCTCCCCTTCTTGCTGTCTTGTATTGTGGAATCTATTTCAATGCACCTCTAGATATAGACCGTTCACCACAACGAGTCGTATATTCTGTAGGAGCTGTTCTTCTGTGGCTATATTGAGAGCTTCAAGTCCTACTTGTTCAAACAGAAGTCTGTTTGCATGGTTCAAGTAAGCCGTTCTTAATTCATGGCATATGTCCACATGGCCCGTTAAACCGCACGCTTGTGTGTACCGGGTCCATGTGTCGATGAATAATGCCCAGGCCTTGTCGGTTTAACCATCTTTGATCATAGGTCGATTCGCTTTTTTGTGTGGGGTCCGGTTCGACACATAAGCTCGTTGTTTTCTTTTTGTAAATTTACAGACTGCTGAACTAGTTGCAAGTAATGCTCATCATCGCGTTGTCTTGACGCCACTAATATTCCAATTTCAGTAAGAAAATAATCCTGTAAAATAAATTCTGTTCGAAACGCCATGTAAAGTGAACTTAAAACGTCTACCGAGTCGGAGACTGGCACTGAATTTATTACACCGCATGACGACCGGTATTCCACTTTTTTCTCAACTCGTCTCATTGGTCGTTCCCATTGATTTAAATAAAGAATTCTGTTCAAAATTCCGTGCTGATTCTCGAGTCCTACAAAAAGAATTCTGAGTTCGACAGGTAATACCTGATCACTCGAGAAAGATCGGAGATTACATCGGCTTAAATATTGTGAGAATAACATTCAAAATGAGGACAATAGTCCGAATAATCAAAATAATACAATTGGGTGTTACGTATACGTATACGCCCACAACTATTAATCACTCTGAGCTTCCTTTTCCATAAATCACAAAAATCCAATAGCGTAACGTTATAATTTCTTGCATTTAATGTTGCTTTAGATGAAGTATTTTTCCGATCAAATCGTGGTCAGGATACTGATCACATGATATTTAGAAATACCAAAATTATCTCTTACACTAGTGCAAACATGATGACTGACAGGAAATCATTTTCTAAGCTGTATTTTCCAATCAATAATGTTTACATTGGAGACTGTGAATCTCATTAAATCCCTCAATCTTTCTTTATATCCACCCAGACCCCAAACATGAAATAATCTGGGTAGTCTCAGCTTATTCGTAATTTATCGTCCGCGGTATTTTGGGCACATATCAAAGTTCGGCCATGTATTCTGGATAGGATAACAATCTTCATAAACTAAAAACAAACTTTTATGATCCGACAACGTTTTTGTCGCTTTTTAACCAGTCAATTCTGATCTTATCGTTGAAGACTACTGTCAAATACAAAACTATTTGATTAAGACCAATTATATGTTAAAAATAAATCCGATTCCTGCTGAATGTCTAATAGATCAGTTTTTCTATCGCGGCTAATGAAATATTTATGTTTCTATGTGTCCACAGATTGCTATCATTTCTCGTAAATATCACCAAAGACGAATACAATTAAACTATCAGAAACATAGTATTAATTGAATAGTATCTATAGCTATACCTTTTCTTAGATCTTTACATAACATGGCACTTATGGGATTTTCTCAGAAGTAACAGGACGGGGTTTGCTGTGTGCTGTGTGAGCTATGGGTAAGAGAGAAATGACTGTCATTAGCCTGGATAAGAGAGATAAGTTTTCTAGCCGGCCGCTAATCTTTTTTCGGTTTCCCTTCAGATGTCCCACACAAATCGTACCTTTTTTTTGTTCCTTAAAATATAGAATATATAGACTATATAGTGGGTTTAAGGATTTTTATTGCTGGGTTTAATTCTTCTTATGAAATTGTCTGTCGTATATCAACAGTACTAAGGCTTTGCTTTGCGTTTTTATTTGTATATAAATTTATATAATAACTAACATATCACAAAATATTTATTTAAAACTTTTTGTACTTGGCAGTCACCACTTATCAATGCCCGAAGCCACTCGAGGATAAGCGTTATTGAATGTAAGGTGGTAGTGTAGCAATCGTTAAAAGTGGGAAATGGGGTAGAGTTTGATTATTTATGGGGACGGCTCAACAAGAACTTGTTTATATTGGATTTGAAGGATACCATGTTGCATTCACCTGGGAAACAGGCAGCGGAACTGTGTTCCACGGGCAGGCAGTTCTGGGAATGAAGCTTTGTTCATGAAATCTGCGTTAGAGAGTGCGGTAAACTTGAAAAACGTAGGCGATCACATGACTCATAATATGAGGTTCGTTCCAATGAGTAATGCCTCCTATTTTTTATTCTGCCCAAATGAATCAGATTGATTTCAAATTGCATTGTTATAATGACTGAACCTGCATTCGTGACCTTAAAGTTTCATCTCTCTATTGCACATATTTACGGTGCAAGACTCTAAGAAAGAAACCTTTGGAATGAACGCGCGTCGGAAACAGAGATGCGTCATTGAATTCCCCGTAAAAGTGCATTGGGAATGTTATTGACTATGTAGAAAATAAATGATGGAGCACAATATGTCGCTCCTTTTAATGTCTACTGTCTCCGTAGCTCCTCAAATTTTTAGTTAAAAAATAGGTTTAATTTTTAAAACGAGTTTCGTATGATAAAGCGATCTCCGAACGCCCATGTACAGCCATCGTTCATCGCTGGAATATGTGTATTGAGAATTATGGTTACTATGTAGAAAAATAAATTTTTGAGAACAAAATGTTGGCTCGTTTAAATGATACCACTCCCGCCTTTGTAGCTCTTAAACTTCATGAGTAAAAACACAAAAGGTTTTATTTTTGGAACACCCCTTATATTATAAAGCACGCTTCGAACGCCCATGCACAGCCATCGTCCATCGCTGGCAAAGTGTATTGAAAATGGTGCTGACTATATAGAAAAAATAACTTCTGGAGAACAAAAGGTTGGCTCGTTTTAATGGTACACTTTTGTCTTCGTAGCACTTAAACTTTTTGAGTTAAAAAAATAAACGACCCTACTATATTGAATAGGTATGTTACTAAGATCAATTAAACTAAAAAAGTTAGGGTTTTATTCGTTGCTTTTATAATGAATTTTCACTAATTATTACGTTTGACCTATGCACATGACGTTTTAAACTATCAAATGCAATTCTTAAATTCGAGAATTAACTGTTCCTGCAAATTAAAAAAAGTCTCTATAGTAAGTTAAGTTTATCTTGTACCATTGCAAAATTCTATTTTCCACGTGTTAAAAACCGTTGCATTTCGTTTAAGGATATGATTTTATACCATGTATTCATTTATGCAGTTGTAAAGTTATTTTCATATATAGACGTCGGATAAACAGTTTATTGTTTAAATAAACATGAACCGTTATTCTATTTTTTAAGTCATAAACTAAGCTATAAAACGAGAATAGCTTTTGAGAATAAATTCTTTTTTTATCCAGTTTCTATTCTTTTTTATTGACGTTTCACTCCAAATAAGGCACATGGCCACTAAGCCGTGCGGAGATTCTATTTGGGATCAGATTTACAGGGATAGTACTTATGGAGTTGCGCAGCAAGATGCATTCGCACTTTACATTTGAATTTCTAGATGTCAGTACAGTCAGAAAAGCAAGGGCCCAAAAGGGGGATTCCAAAGTGCAGCAGTTCAAAGGAAAAAGATATTTAAGTACAGTAGAACCACGGAATACGGTGGCCCCAGGATACGTTTTTTTTCAAGTTACGATGTAGAATATGGTGTTTTCCGGCTCCTTGTTGCGGCATCCCCCGCCTTACGGTTTTATTTATGTTATTTGATTATATACATGTGTATTATATACTTGTAATGAAAATAGGAAAAGTGATTCCGTCTAGTAATCTTTTATTCAATTAAGAATCTTACTACTCGTCTACTTGAAAAGCGGAAATATACAATTTTTATAGCTTGGAATATTAAAGAGGGGGTAATTTATATTCACAATAATACTGTACTGTATTTTGTTACTACGTTTTAATGCCGTATCTCGGGGTTCTAGTGTAGCAGGCTTTTGCGGTATCTAGGGATATCTATAGTTTATGGGTGTGTTTTTGCTGCTTGTTGGGATTTCCGAGGGTGATGTCGTCGATGGGGATACTAGTGCCCGGAGTTTGTCAGTACACTTTCTATTGAAATACTTCTAAAACAGATCCAGAGATGCTTAGTTTATGTGATTCGCATAAAAACAATAACTATAGAAAACCTATTTTCCCAATATAAACAAGAACAATACAACAATAACGAATTCAATACTAAATATTTATTATTGATGACAAATACATTAACACTTATTTCATTTACAGAGAGTATTCTCGTTAAATGTTAAAAATCATTAGCGCTAACTGTCCGCTTCGTCGAAGCTCTGAATTAAATACAATTTCTGAATGTGGAAAAATATCCGTGGGTGGATAAAGTAAACTATATCACACGATTCGAAGAGAGGTCTTCAATGATGCGCACTCACTCATACAAATGCAAATGATATTTAGAGCATTGGATATAGAGAGATGTCGAGGCAAAGAAATCCTGCATAATTAACGGAAAAGCAGATTAACTGCAAGGATATTTATTTGATGTGGGGTAGGATGCATTGTTACATGTAATTGCGTTAGGAAGTGTTCGTTTAAAGAAATGACGAATGTCTCCCCAAAGACGACGCGGTGAAAGCATCACATCTCACGAGATTCTAGATTAGAAAATTATGGATAGTGGCGCCATACTTCGGTTCTAGGCATACAATATTCAAATAAGTTTATATCTTAATATTAAGATACTCAAAACTACTATCCCAAAGTATCGAACTTTATTTAGTAGTTTAATGTTATTTTATATATCTTTCAGTCATTTTTTGAACCGAAAGTATCTTTATTAAAGTTATGACATTTTTATACCAAAAGTAAATTTATATATATATATATATATATATATATATATATATATATATATATATATATATATATATATATATAAAACTGATTCATAATCGTGAATTAAAAATCAGTTTCAAAATCAACTCAATTGTACGATCATTTCGGAAACGATGATCATTTCATTGAAATTGACAAAAAGTATTGACAATAATTTGACAAAAATTTTATTCCTTTAAAACATAGCCCCCTCATCAACAAAATTAGTGTGTGGGGGGGCGGAGAAGTTAAAGAAGCCAAAATAAAACTAGCATTATAGTCGTGAGTAGGGCAGATATTCATTATTTATCTCCGTTATAAAATTTGTTTTTATTCCCGTCAGTCTATCTTTTGGCATGCTGTTATATTTTGTCTTAGAATTGAAATAATTATTTAGAGTTTATATTACTTTAAAAGCTGTTCTAATATACGGTTAAACAGTCTATCGCTGGAAGGCTAGACTCTGTTCTTTAGACTCCAGGTCTAAATCTATCGACTGGCGTTAATCGTGACACCCTGCACTGAAGATTCCCGAAAGGATGAAACACTAGTGTCTGTAGGTATTTAATTATTATAATAAATAATCATCTATCTAGCTATCTATCTATCTATCTATATATATATGTATATATATGTAACAAGAAGACAAGTTGAGCAACAGACTCCGCTATGTGTAACTTTCTCAATACCGCGAGTCTGTTAATGACGTATTACATCGGGAATCAACGTCAATTGACTTGGCTTTTTAACACCCTTCCAGAATTACTATTCGTGGAAACGCCTTCAACTTCTCTAGGCCTGCTAAGCCGGCAGGACATCCGATGAAACTTCCTAATATTTGCATATTTGCTTACAAAAAATCATGTTATTAATTCATTATTATTTACCTCCCCATTTTTCTGCTAATATTTTATGTTAACAATTTTGTAATGTCTTAATTAGAGGGTGGAACGATAAATTTATCACCCTTAAGACAACAACACTACGGTTAAAGAAAAAAAAGTTTTATAAAAAAATCACTTCAAGTAAGCTGACGTCTATTGAATGTAGCTAGCTTCAGCCTCAACAACCGCCTCGATACGTGTCCGAGGCCTGCCAGCGGCCACATGATTGTACCAGGGGATTACTACACTCTTCAGCAAATCCTGATACACTTTGGTGGTTACTTTCCAGCCGACTTCGAAGATATAAGGTGGTTTGATGTGGCCCTCACTTGAAACTACACAAAGGGCCATAACCGTGGCTGGAAAGGTTTTTTATTTCATTACACTGAACATGTCCCTGTTATTCCTGGTAATCTAGAGATAGACGCTGAGGGTGATAGCAATGGTCCTGTAGTTAAACTCGGATTGGCAGAGAGTATGAATTGTACAGCGGCGCATCTCCGATCTCGTTCGTTGAATATTGTATCACTTTCAGACATGATAGAAGGATCCTACTTCTCATGGAATTTGTACACAATTGGTAAACTCGTAGAAGGTTTGCAACACAAAAGGAATATAGAAATTGAATTATTTCGTCTTTTCTAGGGCGACAATTTTCTAGTTCCACCCTGTACATTACTGAAATGTTATAGATGTCGGACAATTACCTCTTTTATACTTATCTTTGTTATTTAGTTTTTAGTTTATATAGTTTAACCTGCATCGAAATTGTTGAATTTGTTGAAGAAATTAATATTTTAATACAATATAGACCGAGTTTTTATATGTAATAGGCATTTTCAAAATTTTCCTAATACAAATCTTTCGATAAGGAAACTATATATCAAAACATGTAAAATGTGTTAAATGCATCCAACCGTCTAAACGGCGTCCTCCGAATTCTATATATTGCTGGCTGCCATGTTTTCTTTTTATTGGTAGATTAAATATGCTTTGTCGAACACGTGATGCATAAAAAAGCCATTGACTATTTAGAATATTAATATATGAAATTTGCTCTTCAACAATCACCAAAGGATACTTACATCATATGTTCCGAAGAGTTTACAGTGATCGTTCTCTTTTTAGACCAGATGTCCCTAGAAAACATTCAATCGAGATGAAATGATACGAGTATCAGCGGCAAACATCATGCCAGGAGCATAAGTCATTATACCGAAAAGGTTCTATATAAGCATCAGTTATTAACTACTGAATTAACAAAACTGTTATCTTGTTCATCTTATTATAGTATGTAGGCATCATTCCTCATTTAGTATGGCTGAAAGTATCCTGCACCTCTACAAGGCCACCATTCGCCCATGTATGGAGCATTGTTGTCACATTTAGGCTGGTGCTCCTGCTACTAGTCTCTTTCTCCTGGACAGAATTCAAAAGAGAGTCGCCAACATGATAGGTCCTCAGCTGCCATCTAAGCTTCAGCCACTGTCCCATCAACGAAATGTTGCATCCCTATGCCTGTTCTACAAGTATTTTCATAGTGGATGCTCCGACGAACTACAAACCCTTGTACCCCCTCGACGTATATACCTCCGACAAACGTGATAATCAGCAAAATCCCACCCCTTCACAGAATACATCCTTAGATGTAAAAAGGTCTTCAACTCTAATAGTTTCCTCCTCAGAACCGTTAAACTCTGAAACTCCCTTCCGGGTTCCTGTTTTCCCAACTGTACTAACATGCAGAAGTTCAAGTGTAATGTGAGCAGGCATCTTGCTGCTCAACTTCCTACATAGTATCCCTGAAACATATTCCTGACATTAAAGTGACACTGTGCCTTGTTTGGGGTGAAAATGGAATAATAACAAAAGTATTCATTTCATAACGTCGGATAAATTTATTCGCGAAAAAATATCACACCGAATGTAATCATAAATTACGAACGATTCTGCTTAATGTATTGCATTTAGAACATAATAATAATAATAATAATAATAATAATAATAATAATAATAATAATAATAATAATAATAATCAAAAGCCATCCCTCTGATTCCAATCTCTCCCATTCTTTTTTCAAAGTTTTTCGGTATTGTTCATAGCGCTCCTACTATTAATGGTTTTATCTTGACTTTTGTCATTTTTCAGATTACTTTGAGCGTTCTAGCCAGTTCCGTGTATTTGCTCCACTTCTCAGTCTCCTTAATCTTCACTCTGTGGTCTGCTGAAATGGCAAAATCTACAATCTGGCAGGACTTTTCCTTCTTGCCAACTATTATAATATCCGGTCTTCTTACTTAGATGAGTATATCCGTTTGTATATCCATGTCCATAAGATCTCGTGGCTTTTATTTTCCAGTATTTCCGCCGGTTTGTGCTAGTAACAATTATATGGGTGTTCAAAATGCAATCGTCTGCATAATTACCAGTGTTTTGTCTTCCCCATTTGATTGTGTCTATACTTATATTCTTTTTGGACAAGTTTGCTTATTATGTGGTTTATGTTTTACTAGTTTACTTATTATGTGGTTTATTTTTTATTATTATGTGGTTTATTATTGTTTCGTCTCTTTGTCCGCAGTATCTGCATTTGCTGTTTTTTTTTTGTCTTGTTAACCATTGATGTGGTTGGTTCTAATAGCGTTATCTTATGCGGCTGCTTTTAAGGATTCAGATTTCTTGTTTAGGTTTCCTTTTTGTAGCTATGTCCATGTGTTTTCGCTAGTCCATCTTTTGTCCTCCTTATGAATCCTCGTGTAGTTGTTTCTTTTCCCATTTTTCTTTCTTCGACTTTTTTTCTATTTTGTTTGTTTCTCTCGTGTCTCATGATGATTTACGCCTGACTGACAAACAATATGGATTCAGGCAAGCCCGTTCAATAGCAGATATCTTAACTGTAGTTTCTGAACGTATATACCGTTCATTGGATAAAGCAGAGGAGGGTAGAGCGGTGGCCCTCGATATATCTAAGGCTTTTGACAGGGTATGGCACGATGGTCTTCTAAGGAAAATTAGATCATATGGAATCACTGGAAGAATTCCTAATGTAATTAAATCCTTCTTAAGTAATAGAAAAATCAAAGTTGTCCTCGACGGTCGTACATCCAAACAATACGACATAAATGCGGGAGTACCTCAGGAGTCTATCCTTGGACCTCTATTATTCCTGATATTCATAAACGACCTCCCTGATAAAATTGTTTCGGAGATGGGTATATTTGCCGATGACACCACTCTCTATAACAGTTATGAGGGGAAAGCAAATGAACACATATCGAAGGAAATCGCAGAAACACAAGAGGATGACCTCCAATCCGTAGTGGAATGGGGACAAAAATGGTTGGTCACATTCAATGCTGCTAAGACTAAGCTTGTTTCCTTCAATAACTACAAGAAACCTTCTCTACCACCAATAGCAATGGCCAAGAACACATTACCTGAAAGTACTTCTTTTAAACTCCTCGGCCTAACGTTTACAGGGAATATGAACTGGAATAGATACATTGAGAGCATTGCCAAGGCTGCTGCAAGGAAGGTTGGCTCCCTCTACCGTGCTAGAAAACTACTTACGCCTGAAAGTATCCTATACCTCTATAAGGCAACCATTCGCCCATGTATGGAGTACTATGTCACATCTGGGCTGGTGCATCTGCTTCTTGTATCTCGCTCCTGGACAGGGTTCAAAAGAGAGTCGCCAACCTGATAGGCCTTGAACTGTCATCTAGGCTTCAGCCTCTGTCCCATCGACGAGATGTTGCATCCCTCTGCCTGTTCTACAAATACTTCAATGGTGAATGCTCTGACGAACTGCAAACACCTGTACCTCCCCGACGTAACTACCCCCGACAAACCCGACAAGCTACCAAGCCTCATCCCTTTACAGTAGAGATCCCTAGGTGCAAGATAGCCTTTTACTCCAATAGTTTCTTCCCCAGAACTGCGGGTCTTTGGAATTCCCTTCCAGGATTCTGCTTTCCCAACTGCAATGACATGCAGAAGTTCAAGTGTAATGTTAATAAACATCTTTCTACTCATCTCCCTTCATAATGACCCCGCTAATTAAGTCCCTGATATTAGCCCCTGCTTCAAAGTGGCACTGTGCCTTGTTTGGGGTGAAAATTGAATAAAAAAAAATTAAAAAAAGAGTAAATATTTTGGAAATCCTAGCTGAATCTCATTACTATTTAAATATTATGACTGCCGTGAGAATGGAGAATTGTGACGCAGATTTGGAAGCAGTGGTTAGCAGAAGGGATAATAAAGTCGCAAGAATCGCCCAACAGCACCCCCTCTTAAAACACCTAACAAATTCTTATAGCAAACAAAATCCTCAACACATTCTGTTACGTTGTCGTTCCGGAAAAATAACTAGTCGATTATTATTATGATTGTGTTTCGCAAATCTAAATGGAATGCCATCTAAAATTTTAAAATAAAATATTTATGAGTAGGAATATTAATTTGATAGAATGGAATTTTATTGTGACAATTATATTTTCAATTGGAAGATAGATTTTGAATAAAAATGCTAGTTTGAAATGTGGGAATAACAACAAATTGATTATTAGGTGATGATATAAAAAATTAGATAGTTTTAAATATAGATATGGAGTTTAGTTAGTTGGAAGACCAGTTGAGTATTGGACTTTGGCCGAGCCGGACATTAAATGAGATAATTCACTCGATACGAGTTGTGAGGGTGGAGCGTAAACAACGGTGAAATTGCAACCACGATAGAATAATTGAAGGAATAAAGGACAAAATATTATGGATCACCAACTTTGTCCGGCGTTGTTAAGGAGATGTGACAAAAGATATCCTGTTTGTGTATATCTAACCACACACGGATACAAACGAAACGTTATATACACCCAGACGTTTTAATTATGCATACATGGAAAAACACTTCACAATATTTTATATATACACAATGCAATGCAACAATTCAAGCATTGACTTGAGCCTGGAGTCTTTTTTTTTACACAGTGATCACCACTTATCAAGGCCCGGAAGCCACTCAGGGATAATAGTTATTGCAAGTAAATTACGTTAGTGTGGAGATTTGATGAAGTGTTTACTTAAGGGGGCGGTTCATTAGGAATTTGTTAACGTTGGACTTGAAGACATCCAAGTTGTAGTCCGGTGGGAAGCAGGCAGACGGAACAGAGTTCCACAGGCGTGCAGTTCTAAGAAAGAAACTTTGTTGATGGAATCCACGTTAAAATAGACACAAATGAGAATGTCAGTAAGAAAAATACCTCAAAATATGTTAACTCTTTAAAATTCGTTCATGCATATTCTAGCATATATGACAGTCGATATCTGAATTTGGTGTATGGATCACGTTGTTAATGTTAATATATATATATATATATATATATATATATATATATATATATATATATATATACAAGTGAACGTGTCTGTGTATCTGTGTGTCTGTGTACATTTCCCTACACAATAACTCTGTCAATTCTTAGACTACAGACTCGAAATTTGATATACAGGTTACTGAGATTTGGGAAAATAGATATGATCGGTTTTCGGAAAGAAATTTGGCTGTTAATGGGTCAAAGTTCAACGATTTGACCTTTCAGAACTCTACCAAACTCCTCCGACAATTTTGGGTCTAAACACCTGATATTTTAGATATAGGTTCCTTGGGCATGGATCTAACTTAATAACTTGATTTGAGCCCAAAACAATAAATGTTAAGGGGGCATAATAGGGGTCAAATTAAAAAAATTGACCGTTTTTTTATTTTATTTTATTTTATATTTTTGCTCAGCATACACCTCCAAACACCCGGGCAACACCGGGCACCCATTGCTAGTATATCTATAAAAGTGAACGTGTGTGTGTGTGTGTGTGTGTGTGTGTGGTGTGTGTCTGTGTGTGTGTGTGTCTGTGTGTCTGTATACATTTCCCTACGCAATAACTCTGTCAATTCTTAGTCTACAGACTCGAAATTTGATATACAGGTTACTGAGATTTGGGAAAATAGATATGATCGGTTTTCGGAGAGAAATTTGGCTGCTAAGGGGTCAAAGTTCAACGATTTGACCTTTCAGAACTCTACCAAACTCCTCCGACAATTTTGGGTCTAAACACCTGATATTTTAGATATAGGTTCCTTCGACATGGATCTTACTTAATAACTTGATTTGAGCTCAAAACAATAAATAATAAGGGGTCATAATAGGGGTCAAAGTTTAAAAAAATTACCGTTTTTTTGCACATCATACACCTCCAAACACCCGGGCAACGCTGGGCACCCATTGATAGTATATATATATGTATATATATATATATATATATATATATATATATATATATATATATATATATATATATAAAGACCAATCTGGTTACCTTGAACAAGAATATGATCGTAATCTCCGTTTGATATAGATTTTCAAAAAGGAATTCGTAGAAATATCGACGTGCAGTGGTTTTTCGTCGAAAAAAGACTAAGCGAAACGTTACGTAAAAAAGATAACATTCGAAAAACAAGACAGGACATTAATATTGTCTACCAAGAAGTCACTGGACTGAAGGAATACTTAAAGATTATCTCTTTTAATTTAATATTTGTGTTGAACTATGTAACTGAACATTACTTTCAGAGTATTTATTTGTACTTATGAATTATGGTCAGATCTCCATTTAAAATACAATGGACATTATTTGCATAGAAATATTAATAAACTCATATTTGCTGTGTGTTGTTGTTTTTTTTTTACCCAAAAAACTAATTTTTGCATTATCCTGAAAAAAATATAAGCTTTATCAAAACATTTATTGATTAAATATATTTCTCAGTCCCTGGAATTTCCATAGGTTCTGATTGTAATTTAATATTGTATTATCGTTATTTCTATTAATTTGAGAATGTGTAGATATTTATATATTCCTGTGCATAAGAGATTCACTCTTAACCTAATTAACCGATCGTTATTAATTTTAGAACACAATGTAAATGGGGGAGGGTTAATGCGGTTCTGAACAAAGCACAAAAATAGGGATGACAGCCTTTTACGAAAACATGTTTTTTTTTGTTTAGAAATCTTTAAGGTATTAACATCAATTAAAAACATTCATTAAATGTCAGTTTGTTAAAGTATTTCAGAAAGGTTTTAGATGGCATAATATAAGTAGAGCCCACCATTTGCAAACTGAAAGCTTTCATTTGTTTTATAAATTTGAATAAATTCTTATGTAACATTAAGTCCTGAATTTCTATTTTATTTTCTTAAGATCCTTATTTTAAGCCTTACATTTTAGACATTTTCTAAAATAAAATCATGTAATCGATTCTAATCCAAATTAGTACAAGAATGTACTTGAGACGGGGTCAGATTGATGAAATTGTTGCAAAAGTGTTACGTTCGATGAATTAATTTCATCTATCGTGGGACGGACACTCTTCTAGTTACATATGCAAATGCATATAGTATAAGATTTTAGAAAGACTTACAAATGCGTTTTCTGAAAATACGCACAACACGGACGTTGAAGTGAAAGCGGTATATTTTTGGTATTTCGATATTTCTCCTCATCACGTAGACATGTTGAAATATATCCCTTTTTTCTTTTTCTTTTTCTTTTAATTTTTCTCCCTATCGCTTCTTATTTAGGCATTACACGTGGTATTATACCCCTGATTTAAGAAGGTGAATTTCTCTCCGATCTTTATATGACGTTGAAACAATTCCTTGACATACGCAAATCTAGCTCTGTCAAAGCATTATATATATATATATATATATATATATATATATATATATATGTGTGTGTGTGTGTGTGTGTGTGTATATATATATGTAAGGATGACTACTTCATTTAATCACATAAATTGATATACGAAAGCATAATTTTATGCGTAAACTTAAGTATTTACTCCAACAGTGCTCAATACATAGGTAGAGCTAGGTAGTAAGTTATAAAAATATATATGGCAATTAAGCTGCAAAGAATATTCCACGTTTCATCCAGGCTAGGATTCGTCAGGCTTATGTCTAAGCGTAGATGAAACGCGGAATATTTCAGCTTAATTGCCATATATATTTTTATAACTTTATATATATATATATATATATATATATATATATATATATATATATATATATATATATATGTTTAGAGGTACAGAATTTAAATAAAGTTTTAAATATATGATGGGCGGAAGTCTCTCGAGAACTCTTTCAGCTATCATCTCATCAGGAGAAAATCGATAGCGTAAAAATAATACTATGTCGAAAGTAAAGAATTCTATGGGGATCTATTGAATGTGCCAAAAATTACGGGGACACTAAAATAAAGTTTATTAACGTTTAAAAAACGATTAAAATATTGGCACAACGAGGGGAAGAAGAAGAAGAAAAAAAACGGGAGAAAAGATTCACAGTTCCTCAAAGAGAAACAATGTATTAGATGTTTCTTTCTGCCGGCACAAAGAAGGTTTCCGCACCGCAATAGAGACAGCCTCCAAAATCTTTAAATGATTTCTGGAGTCCGCTCTATGTAGCATCTCGAACCATTCAATTTTATATCTATCGGCACAGCACGGGTTGTCAACCAAATGCATTTGGTATCATCTGCACGACATCCTCTTAATTGATTTTGGTGACGTGTATGGGTATGTTACGGCCTTTGCACGATATATACCATATCACCGATACTCTGACTGATCGTACCCACATCCCAGAATGAGGTGTTATTTTTGTAACTTTTGGAGAAAAATCTCTGTCCATGCAAGAAACGTTTACTGGATGCACAAGAGGTTATTTGTGGCCTTCACTATTTTGGTAAGAGTTTGTAAAAAACGGATCTCACCTGTGCAAACATAGTTTCCGCCGGTGAGGCAGCTGTTGGGGTTTTAGGATTAGGTATAATCGTATACATGTGTATGAATTATTGAAGGGTTTCATCTGTTGTGGGTCTCTTGAGCTATATTCAGTACTTTTTTTGGGAGTGTCTAGAAAGCTCTCCGCTTGCCCATTCGATTTTAGGTGATATTGGGAGTGGTTATGTGTTTAATTTGGAACGTGTCGCAAAAACTTTTGAACTTGGCAAACGTGAACTGAGTTCCATTGTCGCTCACGATACAATCTACTACACCGAAACGAGCAAACATTTTATGTAGGAAATTTATTGTTGTCCCAGTTGTCGATCTTTTGAACCTTAATACCTCAGGCCACTTGATGTAGCTATCGACTACGATTAAGTAATAGTGGTCGTCGAGCGGACCTGCAAAGTCGATATGAATTCTAGACCATGGCTGGTCAGTTTCAGTCAATGTTTGAATGTAATCGGTGGTGCTTTTGCAACGAGGACACAACCAGTGCAAAAGTCTACCTTCTCTATTATGTTTTTGTCGATGTTAGACCAGTAGCTTTTCATTGAGTTCTTTATTCGGGTTTTCCAGGGTGTCCTGAATGAAAATCCCGGAGAATTCGTTTCTGAAGACTTTTTGGAATCACCACTCTTCTGCTATATAGTGAAACTTCGGCGCAAAGCGATAATACTTCAGGAACAGTGTCGTCCTTCATGGCGATCTTGTTCTTTGTGTCGTAGATAAAGTCATCCTTATCCGCTTCTCTTTTAATTTAAGGTAGGGATACCGGAAGCACTATAATTTTGTTGCCTATCGTTGTTTTTACTTCGCAGTCAGTACGAAGAGCAGCAATGATGGAATCCTCAAAAGGTTCATTTTCCATAGGTATCAATCTAGATAGGCATGTCTAATTTGGTTTGATGACAAGTAATCCAGTGTAAAATTATAATTCAATAAAATTGCATCTTATCTCAGCAGTCTATTGGCAGTATATGTCGGTAAGCCGTTTTGGATTCGAAAATTGTAAGCAACGGCTTATGGTCTATTGATAGCCTAAATTTTCTGTCATGAAAGTATCTATTAAATTTCGTTTCGGCGAATACGATATTTAGTTCCTTCTTTTCGATCTGCGAGTACTATTTCCCGGCTGGTAGTAGCGATCTGGATGCACAGGCGATCATTTTTTGGTACCATCGGGAATTACATGAAGTATACAAACTCCAACACCATATGAGCTTGCGTCGCTCACTACTATTATTTTCAGCTTTGGATCATTTGGTGTGTAAGAAAAAGATCCGATGTTAACGTATCCTTAATTTCCTCAAACGCCGCTTGACAGGCGTTCAATCCTAGGCTTTTTCTTTCTAAAATAATTCGTTCAGTGAGGCACACAAGTTATGCATGTTCTTCATGAAGACTTGGTAGTAATTAGATAGTCCCAGAAAACTTTGGAGTGCCTGCATATCATCGTGAGCAAACATGTTCTTTATGGCTTCTGCCCCAGGGTGGGGGTGTCTACTATTTTTGTCAATTTTGTGTTCTAGTATTTTATCTCGTTCATGAGGAAATAACACCTAACTTCTTTTTAAAACCCGAAGTATTGAATGGTTTTAAAAACCTACTGTATGTTTATTCAATGCTTAGCTGTGGATTTACTGGTAATGACAATGTTGTCCAAGTAGGTGCAAGTAAAGTTGAGTCCGCCAAGCATGGTGCCCATGGCCTATTGAAAAGTCGTAGGTGCTACCTTGACCCCGAAAACTAACCTCTAAAATTGTAGACGCCCCTGCGTATTAATGCAGGGGAGTTTAGAACATTCCTCCTCAACGAGGATCTGCAAGTACGCGTCGCTTAAATCCACCTTAGAAAAAATATTTACCACCGTTTAGTTTGTTGAATACCTCCTTTGATGTGAGTAGGGGATAGTGCTAATTTTTACGAGCTACTTCAGACGATGAATCCGCACATACACGAATCTGATTGGTCTTTTCGGTCACAAATACGGTAGGGGATGTCCAATAACTGGTCACTTTCGATAGTATTCCGGCATTTAGCAGCCGATCCAGTTCCTTATCGAATTTTTTTTTAGTTGCCGCAAACGGAACGTTTCGTTTCTTTCAGAAATGGCCAGTTGCGTTTTTTTTTATTCAAGCTGAAAGTCTAATTTGCATAAAAGTGGAGTTATATATAGAATTTATGTTAATTCTTTCTTTTCTTCACAACAGCGTAACGTTCTTTTCTTTAATTATTTCCTTGTCATTGTTTTTAAATTGTAAAAAAATGTTCAAACCATCAAGTTTTATAACAAAACTTACTTTTTAACATAACTTTGCATAAAAACATGACCAAAACGTCTGACTTACAGTTTTTTTCGTAAAGAAATAAAGAGGTTTTACTTACGACTTTGTTCAAATTTATAGACGGAGCTTACTTGCATCTCTTCTTCTTTTTTGAAGTCCTCGCGTAAACCGTTTAAAATAGTCGCTGACAAGTTATTTAGTGCAAAGCTGAATTTTTTTGTCACCAAAGTGTTTTTTGGGGTTTCTCGTGTAAGTTTGAAATCCTCAGTCGTCAGTGTCGTTGTATTAGTTGTTGAATAATTTACGAGAAAAACAGTAACAATTTAATAAATTAACAAAAATATATAAAAGGGGTAAATGAGAAATATCTTTGCTCAATGCTGGACTAGTAGTGACGAGCATCTTCTCCGCGTGTGACTGCTCTCGTAAACCGGTTCTTGTTCCCCAAAAGTGATGTCATACATGGAAGTGATAGCATGGAATAGTTCATTATTCCATGTAGCAAAGGTGAGTCCCCAGCATATATATATACATATATATATATATATATATATATATATATATATATATATATATATATATATATATATATATATAAGAGATTTAGAAGGCTGTCACAATGCGAGGAATGAAATATAGTCGTTGTTGGTTAGAGAAGACGAGAACAAGTGGCGATTTACAAATCAATAAGTACATACATATATTTTATATATACATATATTTATTCAGTTGTATTGGTAAAATGACTTACTTGTTATGTCTGCGATAAATTCCATTATTAATTTCGGAAAAATTCCCTTTTCAAATGGTAAGCATAACAGATCGATTCTAAGCATGCTAACTGTATGTGAGCATTATGTATCTGTGTATGTGTATGCGTGTATATGTGTGTATATATACACGGATGTATAAAAGTGTGGGTGTTTATACGTGCATTTATATATATGTATGCATGATGAGGTTGATAACTTCCGGGGTTTTATGTCTATTTTTATTTTTATATGTTTATATTTTTATTTTTTTATTTTTATTTGTTTATTTATTTTTTATTTTATTTATTTATTTAATTAATTTTAATTTTAATTTTATTCTTGTGTGTCGTTATAGTTATTGTTTGTTTTCAGCGCGTGTGTGGAGTAAAATACAGCAAACAATGTGTATAAACTGAATATAGGTATAACCGTATGTTTGATTCAAGTGTGTGTATATATATATATACATATACATATATATATATATATATATATATATATATATATATATATATATATATGCGTGTGTGTGTGTGTGGATTGAAAGACACCGGTCAGTACTCTATATATATATATAAATTTTCCTACTGTCTCTGTGTGTGTATGACGCAGTTTATCTCAGCCTACAGGCAGCCCACCCAGGCAAGTTAGGTACCGAAATGATGAAGCTTATGACTGATACTTATGGCGGATATTTTAGTGATATTTATATCCATGTGTGGTGTAGGGAAATGCAAAAAAGAAATGCAAAAAATGCTTGCAAAAATGCAAAAAAGTCACATTCTGTTATCAATCCCTCTATCTATCTATCTATCTATCTATCTATCTATATATATATATATATATATATATATATATATATATATATATATATATCTGTGTCTATATGTGTCTGACAGAACCTTCTGTGTCTCTATATAGTAGGCGCATATTTCTATAGATCTATGTCTATGTCTATATACCTTTCTGTGGTCTATATATCTATATTCTTATAATGTCATATATATCTATCTATCTGTGTGTCTATATAACTTTCTGTGTATCTGTATACCTATATATCTATATATATGTGTCGATGTGTCTATATATGTGTCTGTCTATATATCTATATATTTAGGCTATATATCTATATATCAGTGTCCATGTCTATATACCTTTCGGTGTATCTATATATCTATATGCCTATAATGTCCTATGTATCTATCTATGTGTGTCTGTGTGTGTGTCTATGTGTCTATGTATGTCTGTCTATCTATCAATATCTAATATTCAATTTCATCAACATCATTTTATTCTATTTATTGTTCCAGCGACACTATGCCTAAAAGACGGAAAAGTTCGTTGGGTCGGAAAACGAATCAAGCTGTGAAATCTCAAGAGAGAAGACGACAAATGTCTCTAGGGTCATAAACAGAAGGCTGGAGAGAAATCGGCAGGCCACAGCTGATGCGAGGCGACAGGAGTCACCACACACCAGGGATGAAAGGCTTCAAAGAAATCGGGAGGCCACAGCTGATGCGATGTGACAGGAGGCACCACACACCAGGGATAAAAGACTGCAAGAGGATCGAAAGGCTACTGCTAATGCGAAGCGAGGGGAGCCACTACACACTAGGAGTTTATGGCGTGATTAGGACATAAGACAGACAGCTGATCGGCGAGAGCACCAGAGAAAACAACTAGGCCTTGCTTGTAATAAAGCACGCACTGCTGAAATAATCCTCTCTGGAGGCCAATTGGTTTCCCTACTCCAGTGTTGGAGACTTCATCACTGAAGACGGCGCAGCCTCCACAATGGCCACAGTATGCCTAAGTTTTCATGCGATTAAATGGAAAAATGAAGCAAGAGGCATGTGTTGTAAGAATGAAAAGGTTGCCCCACCCACATTTCCTGATCATCCTGATCCATTGAAACAGCTCTGGGAAGGAAATCATCCCCACTCTGCATGCTTCCACATTACACTAGGCAGATAAACAATGCCCTAGCAATGGTCTGTTTCAAAGTCGATCACCCACCAGGACCACCTGGACACCATGGATCGCAACCAACAGTCACCATACAAGAAAAGGTATCCATCATGATCGGGGGACTGCAGCTAGATGTAGGACAAGAACCCAAGTTTGCCCAGATTTATGTCATGGACCCTAATCATGTTCAAAAAGAGAATGAAGTCAGGCTAGCTACTGTAACCCTACCATGGACACCATGAAAAGCAGATTCTCCAGATATTGATATTCTTCAGCAGCATCTTAGAAACTGGAACCCTTATGCCCATGACTTTAAGATGGCCTGTCAGATACTCCACCAAGAGAATCCACAACAATTAAATCTGGTGCTGGATGAAAGAAAACGACCCACTGGAAGGCACTCAAGGAGATACAACCTAGGACTGAAAGAAATCTCAGTCCTGATGAGCGATGAGACAGTAGAAATACTTTCGTGTTGAACACTTCCTGTTGTTGTTGTTTCCACTGTTGTTGTTGTTGTTGTTGTTTCTTTCATGTAAATAAAAATTGTGTAAATACACGGTACTTACTCGCTTTTCTTTCACAATATGCAGCCATCTGGTTGCAACGGGGCTACTTTTATATATATATATATATATATATATATATATATATATATATATAATAGTACTTCACTTACTCACATATAATATATATTATATATATATATAATAGTACTTCATTTACTCACATAAAATTAATATACGAAAGTATAGATTTATGCGTAAACTTTAAGTATTTACTTCAAGAGTGCTCAATACGTAGGTAGAGCTAGTTAGTAATTTATAAAATATATATGGCGATTAAGCTACACTCAATATTCGGCGTTTCATCCACTCTAGGATTCGTCATGCTTATGCGCATAAGCCTGACGAATCCTAGAGTGGATGAAACGCTGAATATTCAGTGTAGCTTAATCGCCATATATATTTTATAAATTACTATATATATATATATATATATATATATATATATATATATATGTATATATATATATATATGTGTGTGTGTGTGTGTGTGTGTGTGTGTGTGTGTGTGTGTGTGTATATAGGAAGAAAAGCTGCGAGGAGGAAATTACTAATCAAGAAAAAGCAAATTCCAAAACCAAATGTAAACATAGTTATTTATATCTTAATCCCAACCAAATGAAAAAGCTCAACAAATGTTTATATATCGGGAATCACCAGTGCAGGGTGTCACGATTAACGCCAGTCGAGAGATTCGAACCCCGGCAACAGAAGTCATGTCTGGCTTCATTAGCAAGGACCGGAACCACTCGGTTACCTCAACCGCGAGAGATACAGTTGAAATTAAACATGTATTTTTATTAAATGCTTTTAACGTCAGCCAGAGTGATCTAATCATTATATGACCATCTGCGCGTATGAGCTAAGTTGACCGACTTTATTACAACTGAAAGTGCTCAACGATAAGAAACAAATTTCTTATAAAATATACTTTCTTATAATATATACCAATCCTTATTTAAGAAGCCCAATACAGAGCAATATAATGAATAAATGACAAAAACTATATTCTAAACTTCATGATGTTGGCCATCTTATAATTTATTCCTTTAATTCAGTTGACATTTATAATTCTTGACAGTATCTGTTTTGTAGCCAAAAATCAATTATTATATCAATCAGTAAATCTATAATGCCTTTAACTCATCAGAAGAAATAGCAACAATCAATCCGTCAAGAAGAAATAAAGTGTTATTTGACATGATTAAAATCCGAAAATTGGGAGAGAAGCTGCAAATACCTTTAATATGTTTCCATTACGCTATTTATAATTTTATAAATAAAGCCGCTAAACCCAAATATTCGTAGTAACATTCTACCTTAATTTATGAATAGTCTACGAAAATTCTCTATTTAGTAAATAGTAAATATATTAATTCTAATTCGTGTATACATACTTATGAAAATAATTATAAACAATTATATATGTTTGCATATACGAAACTAAACTAAACTAAACTAAAAAAAAAACGAAAGAGTATTTTAAACAACAATTTTGAGGAATTAAATTAAAAAGAATGTTGAAAAAAGATAAAAAGCATGTAAACTGATACTTTGAAAATTTAAGTGAAAAAGTAAGTAAAATTGATAATCCGAAAATTCAATTGAAAATAATGTTAAAATGAATTTCAAAACATTTAAACTGATACTATTGAGGATTAAATTGGATAGAAAGTTGAAAAGACTTTAAAAGCATTTAAAACTGAGACTTTGAAAATTAAATTGAAAATTTTTAAAAAGAATTTGAAAGCATTTAAAACCGATACTTTTGAAAATTAAATTGAAAAAATGTTGAAAATTTTGTTTAAAGACTTTAAATCTTTGAAAATTAAATTGAAAGGAATTTGATAACATTTAAACTGATACTTTTGAAAATTAAATTGAAAGGAATTTGATAACATTTAAACTGATACTTTTGAAAATTAAATTGAAAGGAATTTGATAACATTTAAACTGATACTTTTGAAAATTAAATTGAAAGGAATTTGATAACATTTAAACTGATACTTTTGAAAATTAAATTGAAAGGAATTTGATAACATTTAAACTGATACTTTTGAAAATTAAATTGAAAGGAATTTGATAACATTTAAACTGATACTTTTGAAAATTAAATTGAAAGGAATTTGATAACATTTAAACTGATACTTTTGAAAATTAAATTAAAGGAATTTGATAACATTTAAACTGATACTTTTGAAAATTAAATTAAAGGAATTTGATAACATTTAAACTGATGCTTTTGAAAATTAAATTGAAAGGAATTTGATAACATTTTAACTGATACTTTTGAAAATTAAATTGAAAGGAATTTGATAACATTTAAACTGATACTTTTGAAAATTAAATTGAAAGGAATTTGATAACATTTAAACTGATACTTTTGAAAATTTAATTGAGTCTTGAGTTGTAAGCCATATTTAGCTTCAGAAAAGTTTCTGACGGGTAAGTATTCTATATAACTATTCTATATAACTATTCTATATAACTGTTCTATATAAGCCCTGAAGATGACGAATTCTTAGTAGACAGCTGGTCTGTACAAGTTCCGGACTTTATAATTTTGCAGCCAAAGAGCAAAAGATTCTTCTCGTGTTGACATGAAAAAATATGTGCAAGTTTACTAAAATAGTTTAATTTTTATGGAGCATTTCTTGTTTCTGATTGGTTTATAGCAGAACATAAATTAATTTGATTCGTCAGTTTCTAGCAGCAGTGTTTATAAATAGAATCTCCCAACTGTGAAGAACCATACCATATTATGAGTCAAAATAATTGCAACACTGAAAAATAGAAATATTTTTTAACTTAAAAATAAACAGTTGAAGATAGAGAGTTTTACATAAAGACGTAAACAGGTAGATCATTTACACCAATCCTTGGAATAAAGAAAACCGCCGGTACGAATATTGTTTTGATTTTTATAATGACTTTCAATTTTTAGATGTTTCTGTAATCAAGCGCTTCGCTTGAGTTGTAATCAAACGTAGATGTGAACATAACATAGCTTGGATTTGGAACCATTTTTTTTTTTTTTTAGCGAATTCTGCTATATTTTAAATTTTGGTTTCTAAATTTTTAATGATTTTTAAAGAAGAATTTATTACGAAATTATTAATTTGAGAGCGGTCAGGCTTCCCATTAAGCGGCTTGTGACCCCGAGACCCTTTGTAAGGCTTGCAATTAGACTGATATTAACTATTAAGCATTATTGGGTGCCGGGGCATCGGCAGGAATCCGGCTGAAAGAAGAATCAAGTTTATTAAACTTTTGTGAAAACAGACATAAACTTTTATTGTTTTAGAAAAATGACAAGTGATGTCGTTTTTGAAAGCTAGAACGAAATCATACATTCCTATCTCGAGGGTGTTTGGCTGTTGAGTGCTGAAAGGGGTCAAAGTATCAACCTTTTGAGAGCATGGGTATAGAGTTTAGCTGTAATTCCAGATTTGCACGCGATGACCGTTTGCAGAGTTGCACACCCGCATAAGATTAGAGATTCCCCTTATGCAGTGGACGTGCAAATTGATGATTGGTTGAGAGGATACCCTTACCTATCCCTATACCTTTGTATAAAAAGGTAGGTGTCACGCCAAAAGGGCAAGATCAAGCCAGACCTCGGGAGAGAGAACCTAACCAAGAGATATCACCCCTACCTGTCCGTTGCCACCACCGCTAACTCGAGAGAATCAATTGAACGTGTGTTTTGGGAAATAAAATCGAACTGAACAATTGTACCTATGTAAAACACCTGTAATTCTCGTGAATTAACTTTTTAGTAGACTAGCCCCCCCCCCCCCGAGTCTGTTTTCTTTTTGATTTGCATGAGAAGTTAATTGATTTTCAGCGGGAATCGACACGAAGCCTGCGATGCTGAGAATTTTGTTAAGGACTTCCGGAGAAGACGACCATCGGCCATTGCAGTTTCAACAGGATCAGAAGCCAGCTGTTGACCTAAGCCGGGAGACTTACAAATGTTTGAGTTATTTCCTGAAGTTTAATGATTTTTGAAAAAAAATGTTATTGATAATAAGTTTGGAATTCTGAGTGGACAGATAGATCTACACGCTTGCGACAAGGCATACGACCGGAACAGTGATTGATAGCGGAAGGTCTTGGGTGGTTCCGTCCCCCCTCGTTGATCCGGAGTATGATCGGACAAGGGCTTTGCCCAAGTTGCGACTCCGGTGTTGGTGGTAGGGACGAATCGACCTGGATGTCTCCACCAGCGATCAGTCTATTAGTTAAGGTGTCTCCGCTTGGCGTGCACTAAAAACAATTAGTAGTTTTGAATATAAAGGAGGGAAACAAAATATCAGCAGGTGGTGAAATAATTTTTCGGATTTCAAAGTAGTTTGGAACCCTGTAAACTGGCTATTCCCGAGTAAGAATTTTACTAAGCAGTAATAGTGTTAACAAAGAATCTTTCCGTAGCTTAACAGATATGGACCTGGTCAAGCTAGTGTATTTTGTGAATTAATGAGAAACTGATCGACAGTTGCGAGCAAAGAATCGATAAGTTCAGTGAGGTTAAGCAGCAGCTAAATAGTACGTATGAAAGGCTCTTGTTTTTTTTTATTGCGAGGCGTGAGATTACAAAAAATCTAGAAAGTGTTTATACTATAGTTACCCAATTGCAAGTCTTGATTGGTTGGTTGGTTGTTTTTGTTTTACGGCATATCAACCCTTTTCGGGTTATTTAATGCCGAATCCAAAGATTTTGAAGAATTTTTTTTATAATAGAATATATTTGTTGTTTTCACGTCGGTTTCTATTTAACCTATAGTTGGGACCCTAACAGGTACTACCACTCCGGGTCAGAGTGGACCTGGGGGCAATGGTAATTAAAGGTGACTCCACACTCCCCAAAGCCAGCAAAATGGGGCCTCAGCACTGGATATAGTTTAAAGTCATATCCAGGACGCCCATTGAGGGACTTTTACCCTCTGCAGGGGGGCAGTCGGCGTATTCTAATGCCCCACCTGCAAGTCTTGAATAAAGAAATATTGAAACGTCTCTGAATAGGTAGATACTGACATATTCAAAGAAGAAGTATTGTTTCAGAAATACGTTCTACGAGTTACATGTGTTGATCCGGCTAATAACGACTGAGCAATCCTGAGTTGAGTAGACTGACATATAAAGGTGTGGGTATACGTCCTGGAGTTACGACACTTAGGTCCCAAGTGTCATAAGCCCTGAACTGTTATGAGAGATTCTTGGAAAGATAAGACTAACATCACCTGGTCGTTTGAGACTGCCTGTGGCGCACTGGACGTGGACAAAGGTCCTAGAAGGTAGAACCTCACTGGACAATAGTAAACCACTCGAGACACACCCAAGCCAGGTTGAGAGATGTCAGACTTGCGGTCTGGAGACGTTTCGATCAAAGACTCACATTTCCAAATATGTTAAAAAGAAGAAAGAAGAGAGAATTGCAGACAAGGATGTTAATGCAGCAAGGGTTAGCTTCCGTAGGGTAACAGTGGCATAAAGTTGGATAAGCATGATAAGAGTTCTGATTGGGATGTTGGTAGCAGCGATGCGATGTGTGAGAAAGCGAGTGAAAAGGATTCACAGTAAGAAACGCCTCAAGCTATAGATTGTAGTGCCGTCTGTATAAATGTCAACAAATAATCTTAGAATATTATTAGAGAGATCGTTGGTGAGTATCAGGAAGTAAGTTGGACCAAGTTACAATCTTTGAGACACGCCAGCATTAATACTGCTTAGACGTATGTTTTAGTCAAAAGAATTTCACATATTAAAGGGTGTAAAGCAAGTGTTATTAAAAACTCAAAAGACATGTACCCTACTGTATTCGTAATGTTTGCGTTCATTCTTAAACTCGACAAACAAGCACCCGTAGTGAAGTAGTTAGAGTACTTCGAAAAATTAATTGTAAAATTATATTTTTCGTGAAAATTGAACGCTCAATGCTTAGTGTGGGCTACTGAAAAATAAAGTTGCGAATTACTTATGACCTCTATCCAGTCATGGTTGACGGAAAGAGAAGTAAATAAATGGATTTGTTCAAAATTCTGTCCAAATTCCTAAGTTCGACAGAAACATTCCCGAGTTCGATAGGATACACTTGAAGAAGGTCGACCAAAACGTTGTGAAAATGACACTAAAGATGAGTCTGAAGATTTCAAAGAATACGGATCATTCTTAAAGTTGTCAGAAGTTCATTGTTTTCCATTAAAGTATGTTTTTATCGTTATCAAGCCGATTTTAGTTTTCATTTTTTTAACCATTGATTAACATTTCCGGTCGCTTTTCGCCCCTTAACAATACATAGCTAAACAATACATAGCTAAACTAAGAAGAAAAACTAAATAATACAATGAAAGCAAAACAAAAGCACATCATGGTATGTGTGGTAATC
>NC_136494.1:133384404-133431904 GCF_053919585.1 Euprymna scolopes | reverse complement strand
ATATATGTCTGTATGTATGTATGTCAGGTCATGTCATGTGCTACTGGTACCATGTAACCCAGTACTACCTGCCTCATGGTCGGGTCACCGGCGACTAAACTGGTTTCTCCACCAGACTTGTTTGGGGAGGAGGGCGGCTAGTCTCCCTGAAGGATTAAAAACAAGACCTTCCAAAGGGCGAATGAACTCTTTTCTGGGTCAACGGCCAACTAACACCGTGTATATTTGTGTGTGTGTATATGTGTATTGGGGTAGAGAGGGCTCCCGTAAACCGTGGTGAAGGCAACCTTCCTAGGAGAAGCAAATCTCTAATTTAAAAAAAAAACATAAAGCGGAAGACCAGTGCCCGCATTAAGCTGGTCTGCAGTTTAATTTGTTGCTGGCTATCTTGCTCTTGCTTGTTGTTGGATCTCGACATTTTGATCCGAGCGAGAGACTTAGCTGTCGTACAAAGCTAAGACTCTGTAACATCATATTTGTATAGATACTCCCTCAGGCATTTGGGCTCATGGATTTTAAATGTCTGAGGGAGTGGCACTCGTCTGACAAGACGTTGCAATCATCATCATGTATGTATGTGTGTTCGCTTTTTGTGTATGTATACAAAAGGCTTTTTTAGTCGTCATTCTCGGTTGGCTCGCTCCTTCTTAAAACTTTTTATATGCTGTCTAAATAATAATATCTACGACTAAGGAATTCGGGTCGCAGCTATCTTTTATTTACCCGACTTTTACAAACTATTTTTGAGATATTCTTTGATCGTCGCGTAGCGGGGAAAACAGAAACTGGCTTCCAGCACAAAACTAGGTCAAACATCACGCAACATGATGTTCTCGCACCTGTTAATTTCGGTTTATAAACGTAAACAATTACCGATTCATCTGTTCCCTTAGTCGAGATGGTTAGGTCGCAGGGTTTATTTTCCATTTCCTTTCCACCTCCACGTAAAAAATTCGGGGTTCAAGCCTACCTTTCTACTAAAACTTTTTTTTCTTTTACACCTCCAAACACCCGGCCAACGTTTTTTTTAACAGGGTTGTTTTGATCTACCCCCACCCCGACACACACCTCCAAACACCCGGGCAACGCCGGGTACCCCCGCTAGTTATTATATAATAGTCACTTTGTGTGTGGGGGGGTGTTTGTGTGTTTGTGCGTGTGAGTGTGTGACTTCCCAACTTATAGGTTCCAAAACGGCTGAGCCTACCTTTCCCAAATTTTACACAAAGCTAATTTATATGTCTGGCTGTGTTCTTAGATATGTTCTTTTTTACAGAAATTCATCCGATAAGTATCGAAAATCTGAAATCCCGATCCTTAAAATATTCTTTTTTCTTGTGTGTGTGTGTATATATATATATATATATATATATATATATATAATTCTAAAAAAATCAAGAAAGATTCAATTCTCAGCAAATCATTTCTTCTTAAAAAAACAAACAGAACCATTGTCATTTGGAGATGTAGCTCAGTGGTAAAGTATTCGACTACAGATCGAATGGTCCCGCTGTTCAACCTCGGGTATATCTACATTATTAAGTTTTTAAGTTTTTCTTATTAATGAGTTCAATTTAAGATTTAAGAGGAGGACTATTTAAAATCGCCGGAAATCATTTCTTCGTTTGCATATTTTAAACTAAACATTAATCAGCGGTGACTTATCGTCAAATAAGCTGTCGTGATATTGTAAACAAAAACAGATGGAATATGATGAATGAAGTTATTATTATTATTGGCTCAGATGGAGCTTTCACACAAGTCAATAAACGATCTGATTGGAGACCTGTGGGGTTCTCTGGAATCTGAGTGACAACAAGTCTCCCCAAACGTCCAGCTCTCTCCTCCTCCGTCGATAGCATTTGCAAATAAATTTGCATCATCCCAACATTGATTTCTCGCTGGCAGTGGCCATTGGTTTATACTGGAATTTGAGTGGCACTAAGCCTCCCCAAGATCCCAGTTCTCTTCACACTTGTCCAGCGGAGGTCTAACCAGTGCTCCCTCCTCGGTCTTTCCATCCTCCTTGACCCTTCTCGGCTCTTTAGTATCACTTTTCTATTGGGAGAAACGGTTGTGAAACTATGGAGGGGATGCATGATGGGGGTGTAGGACATGTAGATCTGCAGCTTCGGTGTTCTTAATCCCCTGTAACGCTTATTCGTTGTATTGTCTTGTGTTATCCTCCGCATTCAAAGGTTTTACTTAATATTTCAGCCGTTTTCATTATCGTTAGGCGTTGTATTTTTGCAGCTATTCCTCTGATTCCAATTTCTGCCATTCTTTTTTCCAGGTTTTTCGGAATTGTTCCTAGTGCTCCTACTATTATCGGTACTATTTTGATTTTCTTTATCATCCAAATCCCTTTTAGCCCTCTAGCTAGTTCTGTGTATTTGCTTCGTTTCTCCTTTTCTTTCATACTCATCCTGTGGTCAGCTGGGACAGCAAAGTCTACGATTTGACAAGATTTCTCTTTCTTGTTAATTATTACATCTGGTCTGCTTGCTTGGATGGGTTTGTCCGTTTGTATATCCATGACCCATAGGATTTTGTGGTTCTCGATTTCGAGTGCTGTTGCGGGTTTATGCTTGTACCATTTATCTGTACGCTCAAAATGCAGCCGTTTGCACAATTTCCAATGCACCGCCCTCTCCACTTGGTCATACCTGTTTTTGTATTCATTTTGGGCCAGTTTGCTGCATTAACTTACTATATGAGTTATAGTCTTGTCTCTTTGTCCACAGAGTCTGCATTTGCTGTTTTCTTGTTTTTTATCGATCCTTGCTTTTATATGGTTGGTTCTTATCGAGCTATCTTTTGCTGCAGTTATTAGAGATTCAATTTCTCGGTTTATATGTCCTCTTCGCATCCATGTCCAGGTATTTTCGTTATTCTCATCTTTTGTCATTCTTATGAATCTTCCGTGGAGTTGTTTCTCTTCCCATTTCTGTTTTCTTGTTTTGTCGTTTGTCTCTCTGTTTTCTGTTTTGTTGTTTTCTCTGTATCTCTCGTTGCCATAATTATCCTTTCAGTGTTTTGCATTATGTATTTTTCTAGTTCTTTTTTGTCCTTCACACAGTCTTCTTTAGAGATCAGTCCTCTCCCGCCGTCTTTCCTTTTCACAGAGTCTGTCAATATTGTCCTTTGGGTGTAGTGCATTATGCATGGTCACGAGTTTCCTGGTTTTCTGGTCGAGCTGTCTCAGTTCTTCTTTTGTCCATCCTATAAACGGTCCAGAATATCTTACTAGTTATACTGCCCATGTATTTATACCTTTTATAAGGTTTCTACTATATAATTTGGTTTCCAGGAGTTTTCTTGTTCTCCTGAGGTATTCCTTTCCAATTTTCTCTTTCATTTCTGTTGTTCTGATGGTGTCCGCTTCCAGAATTCCCAAGTATTTATGGTCATCTTGTTCTCCTAGTGCCCTCATTTATGTTTGGTTGGGTAGTTCCATGCCTTCTGTCGTTTCTAGTTTTTCCTTTTTTATAACTAGTAGTGCGCACTTTTCCATTCCAAATTCCATTTGGATATCTTGGATGAAGATCCTGGTAGTGTTAATTAGTGTCTCTAGTTCCTTTTTGATCCTTGCAAAAAGTTTCAGATCGTCCATGTACATCAGGTGATTCATTTTTTCCTCTGTATTGGGGAACTTGTATCCGGCTTGGCACTTTCTCAGAATACTATTCAAGGGCAACATGGCTCTGATAAACATTTATGGTGATCCTTTCCAATTTTCTTGGAAGATGCCTCTTTGTATGTTAATTTCTGTTATGTGTTGTCCATCAGCTGTCAGTTCCAGACTCCATGTTTTCATTGCATTTTCTATTACATTGGTGATCCCGCTTGGTATTTTATACATTTTTAGCCATTCTATTATCCATGTTTGGGGTATCCTGTCGTACGCTTTTTTGTAGTCGATCCATGCCATGGGTAAATTTTTCCTCCTCCTTTTTACCTCCTTTAGAATCTTTTGATCAACATATAGCAGATCATGTGTTCCTCTTTTCCCTTTTTGGCATCCTTTCTGTTCCTCGGGAATGAGTCCATGGTTATTCAGTGAGTGGTTGATTTTTTTCCCTTAGTTGTACTGTCAGTATCTTCCACATGGTGGGTAGGCATGTGATTGGCCTATAATTGCTGGGGAGGGTTCCTTTCTCCGTGTCCTTCTGTAGCAGTGTGGTTCTACCTTTTGTCATCCAGTCTGGCACGTTTGCTTCCTGTATACAACTTCTCAGGTTTTGGGCTAGCCTTTCGTGTAAGGTTGTGAATTTTGCCATTTTTCCTATGGGTTTCTTTATGGTTTCCTGGCTGATTTCATTCACTGTTCCTTCTTCTATTTGTTGTAACTCTTCTTTCATATCTTTCAGCCACTCGGCATTTCTATTGTGATCTCGTTGCTCTTCCCATATTTTACTCCAGTAGAGTTTTGTCTCTGTCGGATTTGGTTGTTTTTTTTTTTTGCTTTTCCTCCGTTCACATTTTGGTAGTATTGGCTTTCATTAGTTTCAAATGTTCTGTTTTGTGTGCATTGTTCAGATTTATATCTATGTTGTCTCAATCTCGCTTTTTTACTTTTATTTTTTGGTCCAGTTCTTCATGTTTCTTGTTTAGCCTCTCCCTGCCAGTTACATTTCCAATATTCCGTTTTCTCCACATTGCTTTCTTCCTGTTGATCATTTTGGTTTCTTTTTTATGTTTCTGTATTTGGGTTTCTAGTCTTATTTCCTATCCAGGTTTTGTCGGTCCGCTTGTCCCCGGTTGTTTTTCCGATTTGAGATTCATACTTACCATTTTGGCGCCTGCGTAAATGAGGTTGTTTAAGTCTATGATTGTGTTTGTTGGGATGTGTGGGAGGAGCTTGTTAACCTTCCCTGTTTCTGTTTTTAATTTCCTCTGTCCTAGGTTCTTTAACGATGGGAATTTTGTTTTTTGCTCTTCATGAACTGTGCTATTTTATTTATTTAATTTGTTTCATTCTCTGTTAGTTCTGTTTCATTGTTCTCGGTTTCAACGTTTGTATACTTCGGTCTTCGTAGGTCCTGGGCCTTTGGTGTTTTTACTTGTGAGGCTTCAACTTGTGGGTTTTTTCTACGGGCAGCTTCGTTGGGGGTGTTTCTTGTTCAGTTTCATCATTTATTTTTCGCTGAATTTCTGCTAGTTCTAGTTTAGAGAGCCAACCTTTCTTAAGTATCAATCTTGCTTGGTCCGCAAGTCTTTGTTCTGTCGCTTGGTTGTCACTGGAGAGGTCCCATAGTTCTTTCATTCGTTTCCGATAACCTCCATATCTATATTCAGGGTGACTTCTATAATAGCATTCCAAATCTATATTCAGGATGACTTCTTCTTCTTCTTCTTCTTCTTCTTATTATTATTATTATTATTATTATTATTATTATTATTATTATTATTATACTTTTTGCGAAATAGTCTAGTGGGCAAATTATTCTTCGTAATATATAATAACTAATAAAGGATTGATTATATAATAATATGCAATCTGCATGAATCAAAATATCATGTTTGAGCGTATTGTACAACCGGGCAACGCCAGGTATCCAGCTAGTAAAATATAAAAGAAAAAAAATGAACATATGTGAAAATTAGTATTACTTAAACTGATATCTGATCTTTATGCAATAGCCAGGTATATTTCTGTGTTTGATTGTTGATGCCTTTTTAATGGATAATATCCGAGTGGAAAGTTTATATTAGATGGACATGAAAGACATATTGCAACACATTTGTATGGGTAAAAGTGTTCTGTTTACAATAAGTGCGTTGGGGGATTATTGTGTTTGATGTCGCGTTTACTTTCGTAAATGTGGGATTTCACGTCTTGCCGATTCACTGATACAAAACATTAGATATGACGTACATTTTATTTTGTAAGTTCTGGCTAGGGAAGAGGAACATTAGAGGCTGCACAGGGATGCTGTTTTGTATTGAGTAAATTATGAATTGTTCCAGGTGTTTAAGTTATTTTTTTTATCAGATTTGAATTATTTAGGGGTTAGTAATAAAATAGATATTGGATTCTTGGAGAGGACTATGTACGATTTGTTTTTATCAATCATGTCGGTATTATTTTTGCTGTTTGCATTGTCATGGGAGAAGTATTCATAGTGTTAGACTATTTTTTGTTGTGGATATTAAACGTTTTGTATTTAGCGTTTTTGGATGGGAAATTGAGATTAGTTGAAAGTTTTGTAAGTGTTCTCGATAAAGTTTCGTTATAGAAGTTGCGCATTTAAACTCTAATAGCAATGCATGACGAGCCTACGATCATTCTTGATTACATACTGTTGTTTTCACAGAGTAGAAATGTATGGCGCCATTTGTATTCATTGATTTACTATAGATCTAGAAGTTTAGGTAGTTTGGTGTGTTGTGCAGTGCAATTTTAAAGAAGTTGACAAAGTAATTATTGTGTAATTTGGAGTTGAAGGAAATAGTGTGTCCACTTTCATTTAGACGTTTACTACGTTAAGGAGTCAAATGTGATGTGTGTATATAAGTAGTTTATCATCAATAAATCTAAAGTAGTGTGGATTTTGCCGGTTGGTTGGTTGATTGTTTTTGTTTTACGGCATATCAACCCTTTTTATGTTATTTAATGCCGAATCCAAAGATTTTGAAGAAAATGTTTTAATGGAATATATTTGTTGTTTTCAAGTCGGTTTCTATTTATCTCATAGTTAGGACTCTAACAGGTACTACCACTCCGGGTCAGAGTGAACCTGGGAGCAATGGCAATTAAAGGGTGGCTCAACACTCCCCGAAGCCCGCAAGCTGGGGACTCAACACTGGATATAGTTTAAGGTCATATCCAGCACCTTTGCCGGTAGGACTCTACTGAGAAGTAAACCAATATGATAAAAAATTTAGTAATTTCGAATTAAAAAAATAATATTTGAAGACAAAGACGTACATCTTTATCTAAGCACAAGGTTGGGGAATACAAGTTTTGGAAAAATGTAAAAAATAATTAAAGTATCATATTTATTATCGTCAAGGTATTTAAACGTAGGCGATTTCTGGCGTACTACCATTCATGGATCGTCATCGGTATGATATTCATTAATATTCCTAATGTATAAAGTGCAAGAATCAAAGTATGACTGCGGCAATATTAGAAATAGCCTAATTTCGAAGAAAGTTGAATCAGCGAAAAAAATTCACGCTAACCAGCCGTGCCTCCTTAAAAAGTAAAAGAAATATGCTAAAATATTACACTCACGCACATCATATATATGTATACACACACACACACGTGCGAGCACGCATATATATATATATATATATATATATATATATATATATATATATATATATATATAAATGGTTAGCGTTAGCTGAGTCAATATTACTGTAAAGCTAACGACCGGAAGTCCTAGACTTGAGTTTCGACCTTATTCTCGCACATTATATAAGCAATATCACTGCATACAAGATGGTTATTCTGTCACCTTAGCCACAACACAACTTACAAGAAAGTCTAACAAAGATCAATCAAACGAAGGCGAATATACATACATCTTTTCAATACGGCATGCAATCATCCAATAGCTACCAATGTCAAATAAGTTGGATATTGCCCAATGATGATATCCAACAATGTAACCCAGGAAACAAAATAATATTAGATTTTTCACCTGCAATAATATATAATGAATGATTTCATAGTTTGTGTGAGCTGCAGTGTTGGTTGCTTGTGCCCATTATTTTATATTATCGCTAGGACTACAGAATATTCTTTTCATGTCTTGACACTGGCGCATATATCAGTGTTTTATACAGAGTGAGATGTTTCTCAGTTGATTAACTGTGTCTAACTGTGTCGGATATATACGTGAGAGTCGAAACAACAATAAGAATATTCTGTTGTCTCAGCGCTAATTATCACACATCTTCTCTATATTAATACAGTAGCCATAGGAATTTCCCTCTGGACAAAATTATCGTAAGTTTGCGCCAATAGATGCCACATACAAATTCAATAATCTAGTCTAATAGCCACTATCTTATGTAGCTTGCGAACATCATTTTTGACACATTCAATCAGTTTGTTTACTTTTATGGCCCCTAGCAACACCGAATCGCCCTGCTAGTACAAAATAAAATACATCGTTTGCCAATGTATATTTTTTAGGAAAAAGGAAGAGTTATTTGGTTTTAATATTATTGACATTGGAAGAAATTTATTATTTCAAAAAGAATGTTATTACTAACAGTAAATTATAGAGCGTGTCACAGAAATTACCATCGAATTCTGAGGAACCTTGCTAGCATACTATTAATGTTCGATCTATTTGCTTGATTAAATTCCATTAAATATTTCATCTAATTGTTATAAAAATTTCCTATTAAATTTGCCAATATTTCTGCATTGATATTGGATTATTCTCACTACTATTCTTATCATGATTGTTCTTCTCACAACGTTTCAGCCGATATAACATCCAATATTTTACATGTGTATCTGTTCGAAACGTTATTGATAAAGTACTTGGTAAAATTCAGTTGTAAATCACACTGTTCTTGAGGGTGAATGTTAAATCTTTAGTGTGGGCGATAATAAGAATAGAATTGCCAATTACTTCTCACGGGTCATGGCTGACGGAACGAGAGCATGCTACCTCCCTGGATTAAATATAGGACTACGTCCTAAATTCCATACATATTTTTTTACATGATAGTCACCACTTATAAAGGCCTGGATGCCACTCGGGAATAAGGGTTCTTGCGTGTACAGTAATCAATGGGATAATATTGTAGTAATCGTTAGTATTGGAGATTTGATAAAGTGGATTACTTAAGGGGGCGGTTCATCAGGAATTTGTTTATGTTGGACTTGAAGACATCCAAGTTGTAGTCAGGAGGGAAACAGGCAAACGGAAGAGAGTTCCACAGGCGTGCAATTCTAAGAACGGAGCTTTGTGCATGGAATCTACGTTTTGATTTAGCCACAGATAAAGAGTGGGGAAATTATTTGCAGTGGTTTCAGCTAGACGAGTGTTTTTCGTGAAAGATTGGCGAAGAGGGACCAGAGATAGGAGCTCAGACGAACACTTGCCATGGAAATTACAATAAAACAAAGACAGGCTTACAACGTCTCTTCTTCCTAAAATCAAACGAAAGAATTCCGAGTTCGACAAATTACACCCGAAGAAGATCGGTGGTTACATCAGTCGGATTGTTGTGGGAAAACTTTCAAATTAAGAACAGTTGTTAAGAAAATAATTTGATGAATACAAATTAGCAATCCTCATCTCAGAAATTCTATTTATTAACTTTTTATTCGCTACGTCTCTTCTTAATCTGATCAGAAAACTTGTGTATTGCATACGAATATATGATCATGAGTTTCTGCGTTACTGGAAGGAAATTAAGGCTTAGTGTGTAAATAGCTTCTAATAGATCAGTGCGAATAACCAATTTTATAGCCTGTGACAGTATATATTAGCCAATTACTCATCCCGAAAGATATATTAAAAGAAATAACTATCACCACAAAAAAATTGTCAAAGAAGAGATTGACGTTTTTGAATGCTTTAATTATAAAACCAGCTCTAAATTAACCCTTGATTAAAAACTAAATTTTTGTGACCTGTTATCAAAGTGAGTCTATAAAAAGAAATATCATTGAAAATAATGACATTGGTCTTCGAGTAGGTTGTGTGTATCTGAAAACTAAATGGACCGCTTGGAGTGAGTAATCTAATAAAACCTAGCAGGAATCTCACGAATAAGAATGGTGATGAATCTCTTCAATCTCTGTGGTTAGCAATCAATACATTCGATTAGATTATTCTATATTTCACTCTAAGAAGAGCACAGTCGTTGGTTATAAGACTTAATAGTAATGCGCAAGAAATGGCACCCACCGAAGCTTTTGAAATAAACACAACATGTGTGATATTCAAAAGAACGTAACCGGAGACAACCCGTTGAGCTAATATACCATACTAGGAAACGAGACATTTTTTTTAAAAGAAACCCCATTTCTATAATAAACATAATTTTTCTTTTGTAAAGAAAAGTCTATTATCCGTGTTATATTGAAAATGAAAACCTACTTCAATAAATATTCTTTCTAAATCTTTTCTGTAGAAAAGAAAAACCGTGATTCGTATCAATCAACATGTTAAGACATTTTTCTCTTTTTGATTCTGTTGTTGGCATTCGTCTCCGTTTCTCTTCATAAAATTTTGTAATTATCATATGGACCGCGTGAAGGTCCCCAACATCCGTAGTGAAAGTTGTTGTAGGTATGAAAGAGAGATCGAACCTTACACCCCGAATCTTTATTAAGAGACGGTGTCGATCTTACCACAATCAAACCCATTTTGTTAGCGATTGAAAATTATAAATAGAAAATTGGGATCTTTCCTTTATACCAATAATGTTACATTCTATGTAAATTGCAATAACATATTCAATTATTGTTCCTTTCTCTTGTGATCGTCTCGGTGGATTCACCTGGACTCCACATGTACAACGGAAGCTCTATTCTTGAGTTTAATTTCCTGTAGCAATAAGACCACTATATGTTTGATTTATTAATGGACAGAAAACGCGTGGAATCTTTATAACAAATCTATTTTGATTAGTAATTCGACAGTTTCACACTGATTTTATTGTTTTTTTTTTTATCTACCATTCTCCAAAATATTTTGCTACTATAGTCTGTAAATTTCTAAATATTTGAGAAATGAACTTTTACTTTAATCAATGGTGCGTGATTGTAACCATTTTGCATTTCATACTCGACTACGACAGAAAGCGATAGCAGAAGGTTAGCAAGTGCAATCTTTGATATGCTCTGAAAATGAAACCAAGATAAGGAAATCAAAGCGAAAATTTAAAAAAAAAACTCCTGATCAAACAATTTTTATCCATTATTTTTACATTACAAATTATTCTTTCCGAGCCGGGCAGGAAGTAACATGATGTAACGATAGGAACTTTTCAGTACAATTTCATTACAATGATGGCGTCACGACTAACACTACATTAGCACTTCCCTTCATCAATTAACTACTGAACTACTGATTATTTGAAACATACCATCTCTTACTACGATAAATTACAGATTCTTTCTATTTTTCAGAACTTATTTCTTATCTAATTGTTTCTCTGTAATAATTCAAGTAACATTATCCATTAAAGCTTATTAAGTAGAGTATGATGTCGCAACTATAAAATTATCAGTTAAATATATTATTCTACAACAATATTCTGATTAAGAAATTGCCTATTTTGATTGAAAATGAAATTTGAAAGCAATTTTTTTTGCAATGAAACTAGCTGTAAAAAGAGTTTACAAACACCGTATAGTGTTCACTATATTTAATCAGACAAAAAAGTGAAAATGTTATTTTAAATATTCATCAGTTCCTAATATTCAAACAAGTCTAGAAACCCCGTCGAAAATACCCAAACACTTTTGTTTGCATATTGCGTAATAGAACAAGCGAAACTGTAAGAATTGACATTGATTTGACTTACCGGGAGTGGGTCGGAGGGAAGGAAAGACACTGAACTGCTGTTTGCCGTTATTGAGAAACTGAGTGTCTATTTCCTACTAAGTTAAATAGACATTCTAATCTCGTTGGAAATCACGTTGGAATTCTCGCCACTGAGAGTTAGTGTGTATAAAAGGAGTTGTCTCACTACGGGTTAGTGACTAGTTAAGAAGCTAGTTACCTAGCTTGCTAGTCAGTTGGCGTCTCTTAGACTGATTACCTCGTTACTGTTGTTCGGCAAAGTTACCAGTTAATTGTTACCTTTGCAAGGAAAGAAAAGACTGCTTGTAAGCAACGTCACAATTTCGTTGCAAGCCCTTACTGCCTTTTCTTACACCCCCTCTTCTTGTTGGTGAAATAATCCCGACAAAACATAATATTTAAAGTTAACGAGTATCATGAATGCAACAATTTGAATTTATTATACAGAAAAGCCGGTTTCAATAAATGTCATAAATGTATGAAAGACAACAATATATATATATATATATATATATATATATATATGTGTATAAAATAGCATATTACCTGTACATTTGGAACATAAAACTTGTTTAAATCAACATATGTAACAGATGGAATATTTTTTACGACCGGAACAGTATCAGAAACTCGCAATGAAGCGATCGATCGATAATAGATATTGTTGCTTGGATGAAACAGCTGACTTTGCAGAAAAATGTATATAATAAAGTTTATCAGATGTTTGAACTTGTACGGTATTTCATTCCCATCTCTAGATTATGTCGGGTAATCAGGAGAAAATACGCACCATTTCGAAGCTATCTCTTCCTGTAGACTTGTATATAATAAACTTAATCATTTTTTCTTAGTGGGGTAATTTATTCCGCTATAGAGATAATTAAGAGTCGTCAGGAGGGTATACACGCCGTTTCATGGCCAACCTCTCTTTCTTTTCTTTTCGTGTATCGCCTCCTCACTGACCTGAAGCCCAATTATCTGAATTGCATTTAATTAAACTGTTCAATAGGCTCCACACTCGACGTTTAAAGATTTCATCGTTTCCCGCCTTGATCAACGGCAAGACTTACGTGGCGTTCAAAAGGTATATCACACGCTTACCGAGTTAAGATACGGCTGTATCGAAAAAAAATCCTTAAATAAAAAATAAATAAAATAAGTAAGTAAATATGTATAAAATATAAATGACTAAATAAAACTAGATAAATAATTATGTTCATAAAATGAATCAATAATTAGAAGAAAAAATAGATAAATAATAATAAATGAGAAAAATTTTTTTTTTCTTGACTGGTATTTTCGTCGATCCTATTACGCTATATAATGCAATACAAATACAAAAACTATATTCAGATATAACACGACTGCATTCTTCCAACCGTTAATCATATTTGCTCGTGGAAATTCTGGGTAGTTTTATCTCGCCCACTAGCCCAATTGTTTGGATTTCGTCGGCAATGTAGTTTGCGTCCTGGCCTTTATTTTCCGACATCTTATCTTTATAACAGAGTAGGACATACCATTTTATTCCGGCGAATGTTTATTTCTTTTAAGAGATTATATTTCAGTCCACAGATGCATGGAAATTAGACAATATATAACAGATAATATAACAAAGTAACAATATATTTAAAGTAATGCGCATTATTAATTTTAGATTTCTAAATAAATTAAATTTTTCTCTGATATTTCACTTCCCGAATTTGTTATTTTATTTATTTTCTTTTACACGGTGACCCCTAACAAGGCATATCGCCATCTGGACTTAAGAGGCTAATATTTGGGACGATGCCTAGGAAAGATTAACAAGATGTTGGTTTACGTTATATTTAAACTTCTCTATATCAGTACAGTTAGGGAAGCAAGTAGTGGGAAAAAATGAATTCCAAAGTCTAGTTGTTCGACGGAAGAAGCTATTAGAATAGAAAACTTTCTAGCATTTAGGGACCTCAACAGTGAAGAGGTGAGATTTTGTTGCTAAGCGGGTTTATCGAGGATATGTACGTCGAGGGAGCACAAGTGCAACTAGCTTATCAGATCATCTATTAAAATATTTGTAAAAAAGACACAGAGATGCAATATTGCGACGATGTGACAGGGGTTGGAGCTCAGTTGACAAAGTGTGAACTATTAAATTGAACAATCTGTTTTGCACCATATCAAAGAAGGAGAGGCTAATGGTAAATGTCTAAGCCCATATGTGGTAACAATACTGTATGTATGGGTGAATGGTGGATATTCTCAGGTGTGAGTAATCTTCTAGCTCGATAGAGGGAACCCACCTTCCTTGCAGCAGTCTTCGCAATGTCCCCAATGTATTTGTTCCGTGAATGTTAGGCCTGGGAGTTTGAAGGAAGAATTCTCATGTAGGGTTTTATTTGTCATGGATATCGTTACTATCATCCAATTTACAGCCCCATTCCACTGCGGTCTGGAGTTTATCAGTAACTCGTTTTTTTGTATATTTCAAAAATGTGAAAATACTTTTGTTAATTCACGGTATCTCTCATTCTGGTTTTATGTTTTTTTTATACAAACGTAGCATTAGTTTACACGGACGATAGTCAAGGTAAATTTATAGTAAGTTGCGTAACGTGTTTTTATTTCCGTTGGAAGCGTCACACCTCTCAGAAGTAACAACATTTGAAGATTCTTCTCCTGTCTTTCATACACTGATTCTTTTTAAAAGGTCACTTGTTTAAATATATTGTTGTTTGACCTTTCTCTTATTCGATTCATCGTGATACAACATCACAACAGGATTGATAGGTCGATAGAATTATTACGTTTAAAAGTAAATACACGATTTTATAGTCAGATAGTTAAAGTATAGAATTTGAAGATGATTTTTCTTGCCAATGATAAAATGTATTTCTTATGACAAGCACATTATATTTGTGATAACAAGAGTGTCAGTTTCATCCGCCTATTTCTACGACGTCAAACTGAGCAGATGTCATTGTTAACGATTACCGTCCTACGGGTAAACAATAACCCATTTAGCTGTACATTGCTATAACTTGTTGGAAAAAGTAAGGTCACTACCAGAAGCAAAAAATTGCGTTATTAGCTGTTGTTTTTCGTTCATTGTCTATTATTCCATTACAAAAGAAAATTGCTGCTCAACACCCTATTAAGAATGCCCCTGTAGGCTGGTCCATAATTCACAGTAGCCTATTACGCCTCAGTTACAAGTTGCATTGTTTGAGGTGAATATGATTAAAAACGAAGCAAACTCTTCGTTTTATTACATAGTCGACTAACTTCGACAGATGAAGATATATATTCTGTCCACACCAGAACAGCAGGCAGTTTTCAAAATAAGGATCGGCAACCACTCAACACTATGCTAAACTCATTTTCGGTTTTTGTCTTATGGATTCTTCGTGAAATAGTTGTTCATTATTTTACTCTTAATATACTGTCTCAGTTATCCTTCTATAAAGTGACTCGACGAATTTCTACCAAAAAGTTTTATTCCAAAGGTAGTTACTTTTCAGTAAATATTTTTTTAAAGGATTGACTTTTTTAAAACCAAATTTCACCATTTTGAACGAATTTAGGCTTTAAAAATTGTATTTGGCTTTTTTAAAAAGCGTAACATACAGAATAAATAAGAAACAGAATGTTATATAGATAAACAAAAGAATAGAAAGACTTAGTACAAATCAATGCTGCATATTGTTTAAACGAATGGACAGTTATAATTAAATGGTTCACACGAATTGCCAATAGGCACAGGTGCGCATCCACTCCGTTCGACATTTTGTAATACCGCTAACTAATAATAAACCCTTTTTTGAACAAAAGGTAGAATTCGCTAAAACTTTTACGGATATTACATAGAATTAAATTAATGTTATTAAGACAGCGGTTCTTATTTAAAAAATTAAATACTGAACGAGAAAAACCAAGATGTATCTTAAGATTACTGTATGCTATCACTGGATCTTGTGGAACTATATTAGTGTTGGGAAGATTATAAGAATAGGAATCGGAAAACGGTAAAATCGAAATTTTTGGAGGTATCGGAATCGCTATCGGAAAAAATGTGTGCCTATTTTCGAGCTCAGAAACGATTTCCTTTTTGTTTGATTTTGTTTACAACAAAATCTTCCACTACTGGTGGTAATTATGAAATGAAAAATATTTATTGATTTTAAAATATCACTACAGTTAAAATCTATAGATCACTCCGACAAGTGTTTTTTTACGTTTGAGGAAATATGTGCATATTAAATAGATGTTTGTACAGTAATCGAGAAGAATAATTTGATTGTTTACTATTTAGAGATTTATGAAGAATCGCAATCGGAATCGATAATTGTGTTGTATATACGTGTGTTGTTATCTAAATCATACTTATATTTTGTCGACTAATTAACGGGCCATATATATATATATATATATATATATATATATATATATATATATATATATATATATATATATATATCAGTATGTCAGTAGAAATCGAGTGACGGACGATCTTTGGTTTGGAGGGTTCTTCTATGTCTTCATTCTTAGGCCGTCTCCCTTATGGGGAAACCCATTTTAGACCATCTGTCTCTCTTGGCGCATCAGCTCTTACTCACTAAACGAAACTCAGCTTATTACTACTGGAACAGCTGACACGCAACGTCCGATCCTCATTCAGGTACTTTCGGTGCAAAATGACCGGACACAAAGTTTGATACATGTCAAAAAATTTTACGATTCAAATCTCTCTTGTCGACTCACCGATAGATAAATAGATAATTACACACACGCACACACACATACACACACATAAATATATATAACAGATAATTAAATACTTCTACATGGCTATTATCCAACAATTGTATCGAAATCGAGAATTTAGTACGGAAGCGATAATTGTAAATGTAATTGTATTTAAATATTGGAATCGTCCCCTCGCTAATATATATATATATATATATATATATACATATATACATATATATATATATATATATATATATATATATATATATATATATATATATATATATATATATATATATATATATATATATACATTCAATAACAGATGCCGCATAAAAATTTAATACATCTAGCCTGTTGTTGTGTGGTGGGGGTCTCATATAAAAGAGAGACGTGCATATGTATCAATGATGAGGGGGAGAAGATATTTATATAAATACAGTTCTGTTCTGAGATGTTTGGGACTTCATATATATATATATATATATATATATATATATATATATATATACTGAGGGTGATAGATGCACAGTTTTTATATTTCTTGTAACACATACAGAAAGGAGGAGAGATACATAATCTTGGAAGGGTTCCACAATTTTCCAGATCAATTAGTGGAATGACGACACGAAGCTAAACATTTACTAAATATCGATGATGATTCTTTATTCATTGGACTGGTCGAATGATGATGACGTCAGGAATTCACATTTATTCTACATAGTTTAATCTTTCTACTCTCCGCTTCCAAAGGGGCAGCTGACCACTGACTGCCAACTGACTGACACTCCTGATCTCTGCTGACTCACTAGTAAACTCAACTTACTGACTCTGAAATTCGAACCCATAGAACTATATGGAGAATCGTCCTTTGTCTATCACGTCAGAAGTGTGTTTCCCCAAACGTGACCAATTCACAATTTTATTTTTTTTATTTTTATTTTATTTTTTTTTACACAGTGATCACCACTTATCAAGGCCCGGAAGCCACTCAGGGATAAGGGTTATTGCAAGTACATTACGTTAGTGAGATTTGCTGAAATGTTTACTTAAGGGGGCGGTTCATTAGGAATTTGTTAATATTGGACTTGAAGACAACCAAGTTGTAGTCCGGAGGGAGGCAGGCAGACGGAACAGAGTTCCACAGGCGTGCAGTTCTAAGAAAGAAGCTTTGTTCATGAAATCTGCGTTTTGATTTAGGCACAGATATAGAGTGGGGGAAATTTTTCACAGTGGATTCAGCTAGACGGATGTTTTTCGTGAAAGATTGGCGAGGGGGGACCAGAGATTGGAGTTCAGACGAGCATCTGCCATGGAAATAACGATAAAACAAGGACAGGCTCGCAACGTCTCTTCTGTGGGAGAGAGGTTGCAGGGTAGAGAAAAGGGCATCCCCCACTAAGCCACGAAGTCTATTTTGTACTCTGTCAAGGCAGGATAGGCTGTCCTTAGCAGCTCCCGCCCAGATATGGCAACAGTACTCCATCCTTGGACGTACTTGGATTTTATATAGATAGAGAATTGCATCCGTAGTGAGATATCTTCTGGAGCGGTAGAAGGATCCCACCATCTTTCCAGCGACCTTGGCAACAGACTTGATGTACGTGTTCCATTTCAGATCAGGAGTAAAGGTCAAACCCAGAAGTTTGTCAAAACACGGGGCCTCACCCAGAGAGCCATCCATCACAATTGATGCCAGATGGGGATCAGAGCGTTGATGATGTAAGGATAGGAGTTTGGTTTTGGATGCATTAAAGGTAACCAGCCACATCTTCCCCCACTGAACCACGCGCTCGAGATCAGAGGAGAGAGAATCAGAGAGAACTTTGTCGTTTACAGCCTTTGATGTGTTGCCGTAGATGGTCGTGTCATCAGCATAGATGTCAACGAATGATTTAAGTATGTGTTTAGGGAGGTCATTGATGTAGATTAGGAAGAGAGTTGGGCCCAGGATTGACCCCTGAGGGACTCCAGCATTTATATTGCAGGCCTCTGATTTTTGTCCATCTACCACTACTCTTATGAGCCTATCGGAGAGAAATGATTTAATGATTGAGAAAACATTTCCAGTTATACCGTAGCTGGAAATCTTGTGAAGTAGACCCTTATGCCATACCTTGTCGAAGGCCTTTGATATGTCGAGAGCAATTGCCCTAGAAAGGAAGCCTTTCTCAAGAGATTCACTAATCCTGTGGGATATAACCGTCAGCACATCTGCGGTAGATCTTGCAGAGCGGAAACCATATTGTGTGTCACTAAGAAGGTTATTCCTGCTGAGGTGGTTGACTATTTCTCTATTTAATATGGATTCCAGCAACTTACTCATAACACACAGGAGACTTATTGGTCTGTATTGAGAGGGAGATGACTTATCACCTGAATTCTTAAATACAGGGCAAACTGATGAGGTCTTCCAGGGAGTCGGAAAGCACTTCTCCTTAAGGCAGCGCTTAAATAGTTTCGTAAGTATGGGAGCAAGTTCTGGTTGAAGCTTTTTTAACACTATAATTGGGATGCCATCAGGGCCAGTTGCTTTACTGGAATCTAGGTTCTTTATAAGCTTGGCGACCTCATGCACGGATATTTGTATGTTACCTAGCTTGTTCTGTGTTATAGGAGGAAATATGGGGAGTTGATTGCCTTCGTCGCATAGGGTAGAATTAGCTGCAAAGTTCTTTGCAAATAGTTTGGCCTTGTCTGACGCTGACGAGATGACCTCTGGTCCATTGATAATGGTTGGGATAGAACGCACACTTCTGTTCAGGATCCTATTTGTTATTTGCCAAAACTGGTGGGATCCAATCCGCTGATCAGCTACCTTGGATTTAACAGACTGGGCATATAGCTCTCTTGCATTTTTTATTACTCTTTTACAGTGGTTGCTGGCAGACCTAAAAGCAGCTTTAGTCTCAGTGCATCTATTACGTTGGTAGCTATGGAAAAAGTGATTTCTGTGCGCGATAGCAGCAGCACATTCTGGGGAGAACCATGGCTGGCTGTTAGGTTTTTGTTGGAATTTTTTAGATGGTATGAATTGGTCTATGCCTGCAATTAACCATTCGGTCAGATCTGATACTATAGAGGACACATCCTTTTTAAACATGGAGTGCAGAGGTAAATCAGATATGAATGTACGGAAGATATCCCAGTCGGCCATAGAGTATCGGTATACAGTACGGTGGAGGGGTACGTCTTGGGGCTTCTTACATTTCGTTTTTATCTTAACTGATACAACGGAGTGGTCGGAGGATCCTAGAGGAGAATGAACGGAACATGAACATAGCTCAGGGAAAGTTGAGAGAAAAAGGTCTAAGAGGCTTGCATATTGACCGGGTGTATCGGGCACACGGGTGGGTTCACGAACAATCTGAGTGAGATCATAAGCAATGGCAAAATCATGACAAAAACTCCCCTCATCATCTGTCTTATTTGAATGGGTCAGCCATTCCACGTTATGGACGTTGAAGTCACCACAGATGTGGATGTTAGCCGAGGGATGTGAAGACAGTATGTGGTCTATTTTATCAGATATGCTCTTAAAGGTAGTAACTCCGCTGTTGTGGGGCCTATAGAGGGCAAATATAAATGCAGTGGTGTTAGCAAGTGCAACCCTGAAGCACATATAGGGTAAATTAGGATCTTCTCTAGAGATATCCCTGCCACATGGGAATCCATCTTTAATGTAGGCACATATTCCATGCCCATGGCGATCTTGGGTGTCAGATTTAGCTGTTAAATTGGAGCATCCATTAATTATGAACTCCTCTAGGGAAGTGGTCGGTCCTATTCCAGTTTCACTGAGAAAGAATATGTCCGGTTTCGTCTCCTGTAATTGGGTTTCAACCTCTGGAAGGTTGGAACGTAGACCCCTGATGTTGGAGAAGGAGTCATGGTAGTAGGGGTCTACGTTGGAAGATGGGGTTCTAGGTTTAATCGAGTTTTTATTCTGGAGATATTTCATGTTGTGGTTTGGGGATTTGTGGAATAGGTCGGCATACTTGGTTAGAGCAGGATAGAGAGGGAAAGTAAGAGAGAAAAAGACAGGAAATTTATTTTTTGTAGCACACGAAAAGGTAAAGCCGTAACAATTACCCACTAGTATGGCATCGAGAGGCCCCACCAGAGACTACTGCATGGTCCAGATCCACTCACCAAATGGCAATACAGCAGTCTCAGTACTTTGCGCCTGCTGATAGGACAGCCTCCTTAGTGGTTAATCCAAGGTTCGGGTCCCTGACTATCAGGCGGATAACGTCAGCCCAGACAAACGTTTACCTTCAGCACCCTTACTAGTGACATGGCCACAAGGACAGATAGAGACAGAAAAATTTCCAACATCTCAAACTACTGGTCACCAAGTACTACCGACCTTTAAGCAGCTTTTTCTTCACGTTTTGTCAGAAAAATCACTCATTGAATGAGGACTGGATGACAAAATAGGAGAAGCGAGAGTTACTGGAGCTGCCGATAACACATCCACTGTATTATCTACTCTCCATTCAAAAAAAAAAAAAGGGGGGGGGGGAATGGGGACAAGTGACTTAATATCTAAGTAGTAAGTCCGTTGCTAAGTTAAAAATTCAGGACACTTTTGATGATAATCTCCCCTCCCATATTAATGGGTGGAAGTTTGTCGTTATCTATCGAGTTTAAATTATTAGAGTTTCATCTTATAATTAAATACAATTTACAATATAAACAATATCTAACTATTTATAATATAATTTAACAAAATACCTTTTTAACATTCCGATTTCTTACATCTATTTCTTAACCTTGCTTACAAGGTTCGAGTCTCAGTTTATCCTAATTTCATTTTCACTGATCTAATGTTCTTCTTATTTACATGGAAAAGAGCAGCCCTTTTTCCTGTAACACTATCTAATGTACCATTTTGAACACCATTTTAGACATATTCAGTCGTGATAATAAAATGCTACATTACCTCCGATGAGAAACATCGTCAAATGGCCACATCTACAGAGGAAGAACTTTATATTTCTCTCTCTAAATATTTAGTCCTACCACCACTACCAGTTGTCACGGGGACAATTCTACATTTTCCTACAATTCTGTGATTACACTCACTGACACTGGTTATTAGTAGGGATATGACAACAGCATATTCTTTTCATTGTTTTACCTCTCGAGTATATATCCGATACAGTTAGATACAGTTAATTAACCTAGAGCCACACCACTACATAGCAGCATATAAAATATCAACGGATATCGAATCAAAATAACGAAGAGAATATGCTGTTATTATAGCCCTAGTTATTGGATACATAGACATAACATTTCCGACTCATAAATTATACATACTTCCTTCCCAAATTGCGTCCACTGTGATTTGCTGAGCTATGAAAAGTCTATTATTCCGAAATTCATTCATTCCGTTTATAACCAAACGCTTACTAATGTTCAAACATGGCGTCACTACATTCCCCTGCGTATTTTTGTTTCCGTGTATTCAGCTACACATGCGTATCAAAGATTTCTATAAAACCCACTTTCGTTGATAAATAATTAAAATGTTAACGATGCAGAAGTTTCACAAAAGAAATACATCGGCTTTTATAGATTTTTGACTCAAATATAAACAATAAAACGCCTTTCGCTCGGTTTCCGATTTTTGCTTCATTATCACGGAGGTACAAAACTGTTTATGACATTGATAATTTTTTAATGCAATATTTCTTATCGACAAATATGTGCTAAATTAAGGATCTTTTCTCTAAAAATATACGTCCAACCATAAGGATATTTTCTTTCCATAAGAAAAACAACACATTTACCAAACTTTCGCTTACTTCCCTTGAGCTTTCTTGTGCCAGTGTAATCGATTTAACAGACGTCTCAAATATAAACTAAAATACGCCTTTTTCTCGATTTCCGATTTTCGCTTCAATACCGCAGAGGAATAAAAACGTTTTCCACTATTCTCATTAATTATATTTGCCTGTAATATTTTCTATCGACAAATATGTTCCAAAATAAGGACCTTTGCTTAGTATTTTTTTAGATTCGGACCACCTACACGATTTTCTTTAAAACGACGGTTTTATAGGTTGTTACTATGCTGAATAAGAAAATCTAATTTAAATTTTGCAGAGACAAGTGGTTTTCCAGATATAAAGACTTTTATTATGCACTGTGATTCACTGGTCGTTATCCACCTAGCTATGTTAAGAATGGCTTTGGATTAGACACAACCCATCTATTTTAAGAACGCCCTTTGGAATAGACACCCCATGAGGGGGAATATTTACCCCAAATTAAACTGTGAGAGTCGATGTCAACATAGCCACCCGCAAATAGTATAAAAAATGAGGGGAGGTCAGTGTCAGTCGCAGGAAAGTGGATTTGTTTCCACTGAAGAGATCCTCGCAGACAATGACACAGCTTTCTGCAGTGGGGAGGTCAGACGTTTCGTAGACGAGTGGGGGATTCAGCTCAGACACAGATGTGCATATGTACCAAGTGGCAACGGCATAGCTAAGCGGTGCCATCGAATTGTGAAGAGGATCGCAGCAAGAAAACAATGCACGATCACAGAGGCGGTCTATAGATATAATGCAACTCCAAAGGATGGCATGATGCTGCAAGCGCACCCACCAATACGACCCATTATTATCGAATGCGCATCAAGGGCATTGACACCCGTCTGCCTGATCGGCAGGAAACCCGAGGGCTCTATGAGTTAGAGGACACTGTTTGGACGAAGCCTCCCAATAACCGATGCACCAGTAGCTTTCAAAGAGGGCGAACCATTGGCATCATCAGTGAGCAAGCCGTGCTAGTCAATGGTACTCCACGCCATGTGAAGGATATCCGGCTTCTCCTAAATATGAACCAGTTGGCGAGTAGCAGTGATAGTGAATCGTTCAACAATAACCTGTGGATCCGTCTTATTCCTGCGATGATACAACTGTGAACCTCAACGCTGACGCCGATAGTTCCAGTACCCCTTCTGAAATCTCCGATGAAGATGAAGAAGTCCAGCCTGATGGTATGACTGTACGCGCTGACGCTGATGCTAATGGTTCTGACACATCTTCTGAGAGCTCCAATGAAGATGAGGTAGTCCAACCAATCCCCCTTCGTAGGAGTGCCCGCAACAAACGACCGCGTCCACCATGCCAAATGTGTGGTCTGGAGACCAGGGGGGAGTGTAGAGTTGAATGTAATTATCAAAGAGGAAAACCCCGTGTGTGTGTGTCATATATCTTACCTTCAGATGGGATCTGAGATACAGAGAAATTAAAGATAGCAGCCATGGATTTATAAGGTGTAGACTCATGGAATCTCACGAGATCTCATCTTCCACTGCACATGTATGCAAGTAGAATGAGGTCAGTTTTCTCATAAAATGTCTGTTGGCAGAGGTAGTGGGGAGAGACGTGCTGGAAGTTGAGAGAGAAAGTTGTCAGTGACGAATTCTAGCTGGAATTTTGCGTATTGTATTTGGTTTATTTTGTTTTACTGTTTACCAGCCCATTTAACGTCACCCACTCACCCCTAGCCTTTACCATTAACCCAGCCTTAACCCAGCAATTTCGTTTCTAGTAGTCATTAGTATCTGACCTTCATTTTTCACTGAATTTCGTCTCCAACAAGCCGTTTCTGACCCAATTCCCAGTTCATCAACCCTGTTGAAACCGAATTATTTTTTTGCCCCATCATATTTACTTATAAGTAATGTTGCGATATAAGTTACTTTGATTAATCCTGCTTAATCCATACACCATCAATCATTCATTATTCATCATAATACTACGCCTGAAAACATACACCGTCTCTAAGTGCTGCTGTTGTCTTGGTTACTGCTGTCGATAACAATCTTTTACATAAATCCCCTGCATACATCTTACATACGGATAAAATAGAACCACAACCCAACTACCCCTATACCTTCCTCTGAATCTTAAACACATAAGCTACTTACATTATTTAAAAATATGTTAGAAAACCTATACTCCTTTTTACCCTACACTTTATATAGTACGCTCCTCCTTTATCTTAGAATTCAATATAATTCCTCCTAACATCAATAATTTTATTTATTTATTTATTTTGTTCATGATGATTTCCTCGCTAGATGTGTCATCCCAATTATGTAAACTAGCACCTTATCTACTCTTCTGATGAGAAGCATTAGGCTTCCAAATACCTTGGTATAGAGAATCCCCTTTAGCCCCTAAATAAATGTATGTATATCCTTAAATAAATGACTCATTCTATATTTGCCAATATATAATGTTTGCGAATTCATTTTCCACTCCTATTGTCTCATATATATATGTATGTATGTATGTATGTATGTATGTATGTATGTATATATATATGTGTGTGTGTGCGTGTGTGTGCGTGTGTGTGTGTGCGTGTGTGTGTGTGTGTGTTTGATAAGCGTTTATAAAACCAAATTTCATGAGGTCTATTTTAGAGATATATAACCAAACTCTCGTTTCCTTTTGTTTTAATTTTCGCCTCCTAGACGGTGGGGAGTAGAGAGAAATTACCTTCCCCTTATTTTTGTTTTTGCATCGCCCCTTTTTGTTGACAGTACGTATTTATATTTATTTTATTATTGTTTTTATTTATTGAATACTTAAATATGCTGATAGTGCAGTCGTGACTTCGATTCTTGTTGCTAGTGGATCCACGCTGATAACGAATGATGCCAAGAAACACGTGTCGATGGATATATTTATTGCACGTACAAATATTTGAATAAAATATTTAAATAATAATAATAATAATAATAATAATAATAATAATAACACACGCACAAACACACATATATGTAGAAACTGTGAAATATCACTGAAAATAACGACATAGCTCGAAGGAATATAAGATTATATAAATATGATGATTTAATGATAAGGACTGAAGTAACGCTAACGCCCGTAGATAAACCATAAGCAAATAAAGAGATTAGGACACAATTATTATCAACATTAAACATGACAATTTCCTAGATGTCACATGAAAACTAATAACAAACAGATATAAACGATTTATGAGAGAAATGTCTAACCATATATGCGTGCAGCCACAATCAAACTACACACCCTAAATAATCAAGTACATAACTAAATCTATAGAAAATAGAATTTGTAACTACTTCCCGGACGAAACAACATTTTAATAAGCATAATATAGTGAATACACAAACGTTAATATAGATAATAACAAGTGAAGCATGCACGGTCCCCCGTGAGAGCACAGTGAACGAGGCATAAAAATGATTAAGTTCAGCATTGCCCCTCCCCCATGTAGCCCCAAAGTACCCAGGGGGCGTCCATCATTTGTCCTCCACCCATTAAGCCCCCAAAGTCTCCAAGGCCTTAATATTTAATTAAATTTTAGTTCAGCACCATGCAAAACTGCTAAATATACACACAGAGAAAATTTTGAACAAATATGGTAAAATAGTCCCAAAAATGGAAGGTTTTTATTAGCTCTAAAAGAGACCCTTGGGCACACCCAAAGTTATCGCGAAGTATTGACAAAGAAAATCATATAGAAATAAGTTAGTTACAACTTTTCAGAAAGTTTTATAAAAGATCCAAGGCATCAATTTTTTTTAAATAAGCACAAAGTGCCAATTTTGGCTATTTTAACCCGAAAGGCAAATAATCCGTTCTGTTACTTTTGTACTCATATCACGTTTAATGTTTGTGCAAAATTTCAAAAAGATTCAAGGCGTAGTTATTGAGAAGATTGCAGACAGAGGAATGGACGAACGGACAAACGGACAAGAGTGAATTTACAGGTCCATCTTTTTTCGGGGGACCAACAATTTTAGGAACTAATACAATGGATCCAGAAATCAAAATTAGAAGATTATTTGACGTACACGTTCTTTTTATCTAATATTAAAAACTAAAATAGACAATCAATTTCTACATATCATAAGCATACGTTTTCCACTGAACCCATTTTGTAGCGGTAGGAGAGGAGTATATATATATATATATATATATATATATATATATATATATATATATATATATATATATATATATATATAATTCATAAATAACAAATGTACGTAAATTTTATACTGTCTACACAATATGCAATCGGTTTTGCTCAACATAGAACCATAAAATAGGAAATAACATTGAGCAATTTGCAATACATTCTGATAAATTTAGGCGGGAAAAATAGGAAACATTGCTCTTGGAATCACTCTCGTAATAAAAAGTTTAAATTGAAATTTCGATGACTCTAAAGAGCGCTGAAAGAATTCAACAACTAGAACATTGTCAAAATACTAACAGGGAGGATGGATAAAGCAGTCGAAACATGTAAATTCATCATCTTAGAATTTTCTTTATTCATATTTTTGATATATTGTTTGAAAAAAAAGCAAACAAAAAATCACCAAATAAATGGTAGCAGAGAGACCGCACCCGCAAAATAACGATTAATTCTTTTTTGTTCATGTTTTGTCTAGGCGTGATGTGATCACTTAATAGAACGCCCATCTCACTTATTAACCAACGCCAGAAACGCCCAAATCAGAATTGAACTTTTCTTCTATCGTTTCGTTCTTTTTCATCTGACAAAAAACAAATCAAATATGAAAATATGACGTCAACAGACGAAGAAAGTAATTAAAGACATTTGAAGTAAATGACATTATTTAAAAGTAAGGCTCGCGCGTGAGTTCTGTCTTTCGACAAAATATATATCTATACATCTATAAAAGTGAAATTATGTGCGTGTCTGTGCTTGTATATTTCCATAGCAAACTACTCTGTCAATGTTCAGTCTATAGACTCGAAATTTGAAATAAAGAGATTCGGGGAAAATTATTTAATCGATTTTCGGCCAGAAATTTGGCTGTCAAGGGGTGAAAGGTTAAGGAGATGACCTCTGAAGACTCTACCAAACTCATCCGCCAATTTTAGGTCGAAACACTTAAAAATTTTGATGTATGTTACCTGGACATGGGTCAAAGTTTTAATATATATATATAATTAATTAAGGTATATATATATATATATATATATATATATATATATATATATATATATATATATATATATATATATATACACTTAAAGTTATGAACAGTGCATAGCGCCCGAGCAAAGCCGAGCTGAGTATATATATATATGTATATATATATATATATATAGAGAGAGAGAGAGAGAGAGAGAGAGTGAGAGAGAGAATAAGTTAAAGAGTAAAATGTTATATATATATACATATGTATACATATATAGACTTCTATATGCATGTATATACATGTATATACATATACATATAGACATATAGACATATATGCATATATATATGTATATGTCCATTTATATATTATATACATAATTATTTTTCTTACAAAACATATTATGTTTAATAAATTAGTTTCGATTTATTTCATAATTCTGGTACGGATTTTGCATATACATGCCTATTCACGAATGTGCACACCAAAATGCCGCGCCGATTCCTCTTAATCTTGTTTTATATTTGTTGTGTGGACCCTCCCCCCAAATGAACTAATCCATCGTCCATATAAACTTTACGCATGGCGGTCCCAGGGGGGGGGGATCTTATTCCAGAGCGACTCTCGCATGCACGATGAATTACACACACTGTTTGTAATCTTTCCTTTGTAACCTTTCCGTTTTTCATGTAATACATGTTGAAATTGTTCTCCGTTGTTTTGTTTTTCTTTGTGGCAACTTGCGAGCCATAACACTGGCGACATTGGATTCGACATACATACTCATATTTAAAGCAGTGTTCCCAAAAACACTGGCGACATGGGATTCGATATACATATTCACGTTTAAAACAGTATTCTGAAAACATTAACGACATTGAACTCAAATGTTTATCACGATAGGAAAGTGTGGCATAACATTTGCGACTGAAGGACTCGCGGAAATAAAACAAAATACGATTAATGACTGTTAATTCACCTTAAAAAAAACAGACAATTACGGAAAGAAAAGGAGTTGGGAAAAAGTACGTAGCGACTTAAAAGGTAAATCTTTAATTTATGGAAAAAAAGGAGACAAAAAAGTTTGTTACTACTAACAAGGTACTTCGCAAAAAAAAGTGTGTCGCTGTTTTTCTCTACTAAAAATAAATCGTTGCTTTATCTTTTTTTTTTCAAAGGGAAATATACACTTGATTTTTTTTGGTTTGAACGATTAACTGGTTCCCTAAATTAATATATGTATATAATTTTCCTTTGTTTTATTGTGCTGAGAGGAAAAATCAAACGTTTTGTTAAGTCCAACCAGACAAACATTTTTATAACCAGCCAACGATGTTTTAAAATTGCTAAATCCAACCAGACAAAATGGACGAACTAAAATTAGCGTTAGCACATGTGACTAAGTTGAAAATTGAAGCAGTCGACGTCAACAACGAACAAACGACCATCAAAACGAATTAAAAAAGCAGCCGAAGCTCAAAAACAGTCGGCCGAGTTACACAAACAATTGGCAGAACGCTAACAACGAACAGAGGATAAACAGTCCGAGTTACACAAACAGTTGACAGAACGCAACTGACGTACAGAGGAACTATTTGCATAATTTTAATTACGAACAGAAGAATTACTTGAAGAAATCTCAAAGAATAACGCGCACTCTGAAAGCGATTCAGCCTTTTCTCAGTATGGTTCGCAATAGATAATTTTAAGTACGAGGAAGATGAAATATCGAAGCAGGCACCGCAAATATAAAAACAATAACTAAGAAAAAACCGTCTAGAAGGAACACAGAGAATTACCACCAAAAGTCGGAAAAATCAAAAGCACCGAGCCCTTGCTTCAGATGTGGTGGAAAACACTGGTTAAAGGATTGCCCATTTTTAACAAAAAGATGGCTGATATGTAATAAAATCGGACATAAAAGCTCTCTCTGCAGGAAAAATCAGAACAAAAGCCGGGTACGTCAAACAATCATTAGAGACGTCGTAGATGAAAACCTACGAAAATACGTAACGGTCAACATTCTCGGCAAGGATATCAAATTTCAACTAGACAGTGAGTCGGATGATTTAATTATAAATTTCAAAACATGGAAGAAATTACGAAAGCCGACTATGCTAAGAACCAACAGAACGGCAACGGTCGTCAATGGTACAAAAATTAATTTTGAGGGTGAATTAATCATCAACGTCACCTTGCTGGGAAAAACAAAAAAACTAAAAATGCATGTCTTAAAAAATAGTGAGAACCTGTTAAGTTCCGATAGCATGGATGAATTTCATTTCTGGGATCTCCCTATATCAACATGTTGCAAAAAATAGAAACCAATCCAGCTGAAACTGAGAAATTTATAACCAGTTTTAAAAAATAATTCCCAAATGTATTTTCTCCTGACCTTGGGACATGCACAAAAATGGCCGCTGATTTTAAGCTAAAACCGGGCACACAATGGGTGTTTAAAAAACTTAATGTCCCGTTCGCATATCTGAACAAGAAAATCATGAACTGCATAGATTAGAAAACATCGGTATACTAGCTAAAATTTAATATAATGAGTGGGCTGCTCAAGCAGTCTGCGTAAAAAAAGATCAGGAGAAATCCGCGTTTTTTTTGTTTTCTTTACAAGGATACCACCACTTATCAAGACTCGGAGTCCACTCGGGGATAAGGGTTATTGTGTGTACAGTAATCAATGGGATAATATCGTAGTAATCGTTAGTAATGGAGATATGATAAAGTGTCTTACTTAAGGGAGCGATTCATCAGGAACTTTATTGAAGACATCCAAGTTGTAGTCAGGTGGGAAACAGGCAAACGGAACAGAGTTCCACAGGCGTGCACTTATAAGAAAGAAGCTTTGTTCATGGAATCTAAGTTTTGATTTAGGAACAAATAAAGAGTGGGGAAAATTTCTGAGGTGATTTCAGCTAGACGAGTGTTTCTCGTGAAAGATTTATGAGAGGGGCCAGAGATTGGAGCTCAGATGAGCTCTTCCCATAGAAATAACGATAAAACAAGGACAGGCTCGCAACGTCTCTTCTGTGGGAGAGAAGTCGCAGGGAAGAGAAAAGGGCATCTCCACTAGGCTCCGAAGTCTACTTTGGGTTTTGTCAAGGCAGGATAGATTGTTTTTAGCAGCTCCTGCCCAGATATGGCAGCAGTATTCCATCCTTGGACGTACTTAGCTTTTATATAGATAGAGAATGGTATCAGTAGTGAGATATCTTCTGGAGCGGTAGAAGGATCCCACCATTTTTCCAGCGACCTTGGCAATAGATTTGATGTACGTGTTCTATTTCAGATCCGGAGTAAAGGTCAAGCCAAGAAGCTTGTCAAAATATGGAGCCTCCCCAAGACGAGAGCCATCCATTTCAATTGATGCCAGATGGGGATCAGAGCATTGATGATGTAGAGATAGAAGCTTGGTTTTAGATGCATTAAAAGTAACCAGCCACCTTTCCCCCCTTGTACCACGCGCGCAAGATCAGAGAAGAGAGATTCAGAGAGAACTTTATCATTTACTGCTTTGGTGTGTTACCGTAGATGATCCTGTCATCAGCATAGATGTCAACGAATGATTTAAGTATGTGTTTTGGGAGATCATTGATGTAGACCAGCAAGAGAGTTGCGCCTACGATGGACCCTTGAGCGACACCAGTATTAATACTGTGGGCTTCTTATTTCTGCCCATCGACCACTACTCGTATGAGCCTATCAGAGAGAAATGATTTAGTAATTGAGAAAACATTTCCAGTTATACCGTAGCAAGGTTTAACCGACATAAGTCCAGTTCAAACAGACAAAAGTACATAGAAGCTAGAAGTAACGTTAAGTAAGAAATAGCGACAGCTAAGAGGGAATTTACGGAAACCACTAAAAAACGCATCGAAGCACAAAAATTAGGAACTCGTGACTTCTGGAAAATCTACAACAGTGTAGTAAATAATGGGCAATCAACGATTCCCCCACTAACCAACAATCACGAGGTTCTTTGCTCAGCAACCGAGAAGGCTAACATGCTTGCCAGTCGGTTTGCCTCCAACTCTACACTGGACCCTTTAAACCACCCCCTACCTGACTTTCCTATGCGGACAGACGCCAAGCTAGACGATCTGGAAATCACCCCTGCTCAGGTGCATGCTATCATAAAAAACCTTGACACTTCCAAAGCATGTGGACCCGACCTCATCCCAGCTGTGCTATTAAAAAAGTGCTCAGCCGAAGTAGCTCCAGTTCTCTCCAAACTCTACAACAAATGCCTTAAGGAATCTTGCTTTCCGAGCTGCTGGAAAACTGCTTCTGTGGTACCAGTATTCAAGAATTCTGGCGAAAGAACTGACCCATTAAATTATCGCCCTATTAGCCTCCTCCCACTTTTTGCCAAAATATTTGAGACCTTAATTAACCATGCTCTAGTCCAGCACCTTACAGATGCTAAACTTCTGACCGACCATCAATATGGATTTAGACAAGCCCGTTCCACGGCAGACATCCTCACTGTAATCTCTGAACGCATATACCATTCACTGGACAAAGCGGGAGAGGGCAGAGCGGTAGCTCTAGATATATCTAAGGTTTTTGACAGGGTATGGCATGAGGGTTCCTCAGGAAGATTAGATCTTACGGCATCACTGGTAGAATACTTAACATAATTACATCCTTCTTAGATAAGAGAAAAATCCAGGTTGTCATCGACGGTCGTACGTCTAAACAATATAATATAAATGCCGGAGTGCCCCAGGGATCTATCCTTGGTCCTCTGCTGTTCCTTATATTCATAAATGACCTCCCCGATAAAATTGCCTCTGAGATGGGTATATATGCTGATGACACTACACTCTATAGCAGGCACGACAGGAAAACAAATGAACATATATCTAAAGTAATGACAGAAACACTAGAGGATGACCTCAAATCAGTAGTGGAATGGGGACAAAAATGGATGGTCACGTTCAATGCCACCAAGACAAAACTGGTTTCATTCAATAATTACAAGAAACCTTCTCTACCACCTATAGCAATGACCAACAACTCTTTAGCTGAGAGTACGTCTTTCAAGCTCCTTGGCCTAACGTTCACAGGAAACATGAGCTGGAACAATTACATCGAGGGCATTGCCAGGGCCGCTGCGAGGAAGGTGGGCTCTCTCTACCGTGCTAGAAAACTTCTAACACCCGAAAGTATCCTGTACCCCTATAAGGCCACTATTCGCCCATGTATGGAGTATTGCTGTCATATTTGGGCCGGTGCATCGGCTACTAGTCTCTCTCTCCTTGACAGGGTTCAAAAGAGAGTCGCAAATCTGATAGGCCCTAAACTGGCATCAAAACTTCAGCCTCTGTCCCATCGTCGAAACGTTGCATCCCTCTGTCTGTTATACAAGTATTACAATGGTGAATGCTCTGAAGAACTGCAAGCACTTGTGCCCCCACGACGTGAACACCCTCGATAGACCCGACAAGCTGCAAAATCCCACCCCCACACTGTAGAGATCCCTAGATGTAAAAGATCTTTCTACTCCAGTAGTTTCTTCCCCAGAACTGCTAGACTTTGGAATTCCATTCCAGGTCACTGCTGCCCCAACTGTACTGACATGCATAAGTTCAAGTGCAACGTGAACCAACATCTCGCTACCCTAATCCCTACATAGTGCCCCAGTAGATGTTTCCCCTGATAGTAGCCCCCTACACCAAAGTGGCAATGTGCCTTGTTTGGTGTGAAAATGTAATAAATATATATATATATATATATATATATATATATATATATATATATATAAATAGCTATCTATACTCCTATAAATTCGTTTTTCAAGCGTGTGTATTGATATTTGTGTTAAAATCCCTTTCTCTGTTCATTTAAAAATAAAATACAATTTTGTTATGTATGGGTTGTGGAAGATCTAGCTAATTTGCATATTCTTTTAAACATTCATTTGAATTAATTCCCTATTAGTTTCTTCGGTTTTCTTATGGGATGATCATCTTTAGTTAACTATTACGCGTAATTATATTCATGCGGATATTATACATGATTTATACTTGCATAATATTTGCGTAAAAAGTTTACAGTATACACAAAATTGTTTCCATATATATTTATGTATACGCATATATTTTTGTTTAAAAATTTTTGCCTACCAAACTCCTCCTAGAGTTTTCGTCTACAAACATGAAACTTCATATATAAGGTATTTGAAGCCATGCGAAACTTTATATTTGGGGGTTAGGCCGGAAAAATCGGTGCAAAAGTGAGAAAATTAAAAAAAAAATGCAATTTGCCAGGTGAAGGTCGAACGCCGCCATTACGAACGCATAATGTAGTAGCTATTGGTTCATGTTTTAATTTGTAAGCTGAGCAGTAAATATGTCTTCATGGCCCAGTGATCGATGGCAAAGGCAAAAATAAGTCGTAAGCTGAAGGGTTTGGTTTCGATTCTCAGTGGTCGCGCAGGAGTGTTTATTTTTTTAAAAACTTTTTAAATCATTACTATATATTGCGTCCAATATAATCTATAATATACATCTCACCTGTTTGTTTTAATGTATGTATATATGTGTGTATGTTCGTCTGCCTAAAACTTTCAACAGGCGACGGATTTTCACGAGATCGGTATCGTTGTGAAGCCGACACTTCGAACAACAAATACGGAAAAATTAGCTAAAAACATTAATCACTTCACCCTCAACTAGGCGCTTTTTCGACGATGTTTTCGAAACCATCCTCTCTTTTCGATAACTAGCCTTAATCTAAACCTACATCACTTCCGATTAGGTGATGGGCCTTCTTCGCGGTACGGTTTCGAGCCTGCCTTCCTACGGACCACTTTTTTTTTTGCTCAACACACACCTCCAAACACCCAGGCAACGCCGGGCACTCATGCTAGTATATATATATATATATATATATATACATATATATATATATATATATATATATATATATATATATATATATATATATATATATAAGTAATAGAAATTTTACTGTTTAAAGCACAATTAATATGGAATGCAAAATGTAAAAATTTAACAGTTTAAAGACTAGTGGAGAATCTTTTCCAATAAATAGACATTTATTTATTAAAATTAAATTCGATATTTGTATTCCTAACAAAATCTTCATCAGGAAATACATGTTTTATTCTTTTTTACGTCAAATGACGGTGGTAATGCTTGGCACCTTTTCCTTCAGATGCTGGTGAATGTAGGTTTTAAATGTCCATATATATATATATATATATATATATATATATATATATATATATATATATATATATATATATATATATATATATATCACCACTCTTTATGTACCAATCAGTCAGCTACGCGGACGACTCACGAAAGAGATTGCACTTTGTGTGCTAATATTTCGAAACGGCAACGTCTGCTCACCAAATAAAAGCCCAGGATATTCACAACAATCTAAACAGAAACGATTATTTGTTCATAGGTTCTACAAGTGTGCCTGTCTTAAAGACGTCGACACGTAGCGAGCATTGATTAATTTCCCTGAACTTGCTCTATTTACATCTGAAATATCAGTTCATATCCGATATATTATTAATATTTACACTCGATGTGTTGTTTTACATAATCGATTACGTGATAATCGCTTATAAACGAGCCAATGGTGTTTACTGTCTTTCCGTTGCCAATAAGATTCAATATGGCGTGATATTTGCTTATTTTTTGTTTTCAACGGAGTATTGTAAAACCTCATAATATTCGATTGGAAAAGAAGGAATCAATCTATTTTATCTATTCTCCGATGTCGAATCGAATAAATGTTCCACCTGATCAACACCGATTGCTTCTGCTAGTCTCTTATTATACAAATAGCATTAATCTTGAGTGACTCAACATATGTAAAATAAATTTCAATAAAAAACAACCTTCGATCACGTAATAAATGATAATGTTACCGAGACGTAATGAGTTACTGTAATTACAGATCAGCTTTACCATTACAACATTCTACTATTTTGTATTTTAAGTGAATTTTCATGAAATTTTTTCTCTTCCAGATGTATATAGATAAAGTTTAACTTGAAGATTACTTTTGACAATATACTACTATTTAACGAAACAATTGCCATTGTAGAGCTATTCAAATCATGATAGTCTATGTACAGGAGACAAGACCTTAAATGTGAACCGAATCTTGGTTCGGAAAGCACTAAAACGTTCCAAATCAAATAGTGAGATCAAGATATTTGGTCTTTCTGCGAGAGTAAAGTCTCAACATCCCACCATTTGGAGGCTCTGAGGAAGAAATTAAGTGATGAATGGACAAGAAATTACACAAAACATCATCACGATTCGTGTAAAGCATTTAACAAGCGTTTGCAGGATGTTATTTATGCACAGGTCTGTTATATTGAATACATTTTGGATATTTTGAATCAAGTAATATTATTAAATATATTTACGTTTGGGTGATTTGTATTGTTTAATTTATGTAATAAATATTGAAAAAACCTTTTGTGACGTTAATTATTAAACACTCTGTATTTGACACATCTTCTGGTGAGTTATTCAGCAAGATGTTTGTTCACAGTAAGTAACATTTTCTGCGTGTTAGAACAGTCAAGGAAACAAGGAGCCGGGAAGGGATTCCAAAGGCAAGAGATCCGATGAAAAAAAACGATCAGCATCAGGTCGTCTATAATTAAGAGCTGTAATTTTGTTACCAATTTGTCGGAAATATTTACACTGACTGCATACACGTACAGTAAGTTCATCAAATACATCATGGAGAAATAGATGTAAAACAAATGCAGGGATACAGCAGCGATGGTATAGGGACTTGTGTTTGACAAACATGGCAGCAATAACTGTTTTAGAAATTATACTTTACATCCTGTTCAATTGGAAGAAACTAGTGGTTGATGTAACACTTCAAATGTGGCAACAATACACCGTGCACGAGTGGGCGAATGGTGGCTTTATAGAGATATAGGATACTAGCAAATGTGAGCAATTTTCTATTTTAGTAGAGAGAGCCTATCTTATTTGCGACTGACTAGGCAGTCTTGCGTAATGTATTGCAATTTCCCCACTACATCCTAAAAATACTAATTATTTCTATAATCAGTTAATATTACGACATATTTTTCAACATATTTATATTTTAATAAATGATTATGATATCAAACGTAAAAATGTATTATATTAGCAAGCCGTCCAGCGTTATTTGGTCGTAAAATATGTTTAAATATGATATTTTAATTTATGCAGATTTCGTACTTGTTATTATAGAGACAATTCTCTATTGATTACATTGTACCCGAGATAAAGTAGTTATTTAAACGTGTAAAATATGAATTGGATGCCATGTGTTTTTTTCCAAACGTATAAATGCGTATTTATGCATACGTATGAGGTACACTTTAAGTAGTTATGCCTGCCAAGTTCCAGTTTTTCCTTTTATTACGCCTAAGCATCTATGTTTACTGGCTAAAAATCAAATCAAATTTGATCCACAAGTCCGAATCCTTTATAAACCAAGTTTTAAGTCTGCAGACTAAATATTTACAGTAGCTTGGTAGAGATCGTTCCTCAGACAAAAAGATAGACCCGGCCCCTTTTATAATATGTACAGATAAATACGATTTCTTCTTTTGGACAGTGATATAATCGAAAAAACGAAAACAGAACTTTATATTAAGATCAGACACATTTTTACGGTGATTCCAATGGCTATGCTAATTATTTACAGAAATTTTGATAAAAGTAACGTGGAATCAACGTTAGGGTCAACATTCATAACTAGCAAAAACGACGTATTGTTCTTTTCGAAATTAAAACCAAATTAAAAATATAGATAATATAGAGTTTAACATCGACAGAACGAGTAAACACGTGATGCATGCTCTTGTGTAATAAACACACGAAAATATTGCGTTTTTCTGTGCTATATCCGTCATCCGTCTCTCAGATAGCACTTTATTATCTATGGAAAATAAATGAAAATGTCAAAGGTAAGGTTACTCGAAATTCGTTTGGGAAGATGCCATCTTTACAAACGTATGATCTGCTACTGACAGATCGACGATAACAAATCTATTCGCTTGTGTTGACTGACAAAGGCGCTAAGAATGTAACGCGAATAAAACTAGCAGAGAGAGTATTCAGTAGCTAAAGAAATAAAATGTGTCTCGTCAGAGTACTGTGAGCTCAACATATTTTATACAAATTGTCTAAAGGACAAAGTTAATGACTCAAATGAGGGTTAAGGAAAACTGCGGCTGATTAACTCTTCATAACTTTTTCCGTTGACATTTCATTTTTGTCAAAGTTTCTCGGAGATTAATGGATATCTTTCCTAGAGCTAACACATGCTCACCATATAAGATACATAGATATTTGAATATTCTATTAAAGTTATTCTTTACATCTCAAACACTAAGTTAGTAAAGAAATTGAAGACATAATTTTTCTCTCCTCTGTTGGCTATTTAAGTATGTTATATTATATCTTTTTTTGTGGTCACTTGTTCTTACCAGATTTCAGGACAAGAATTCATCTATTCTGGTGAAGTATCCAGCTTCATGTTGTCATTTGACTTAACACCATATGGAGAAGTTTCTGCATTCCTCCTAAAAACCATTGTGGATTATCTATGCAGAGGAGATATTACTTGGTTTATTTCTCATATCTGATTAACTTTTCAGGAAATAACTCATTTAGACAATGAATTAATATATTCAAAATTATTGTTGTATCTGCACAAATAATTAACAAGAACACAGAAAGTAAAGGTATACAATAATATATTAGGAAGAAAAGTTATATACATATTTACATGTCTTCAGATATACTTCAGTTGGAGATATTCCGGCAGGTGGCGTGTTGCATGTCTTACTGGAGGCAGCATAGGCGTCTTGCCTATTTGGCGGTCGGTTGTCGAACTACCCCGGTATTGGTGATTGATATCTTTATATATCTCACTCACCCGCCTATGTTAATTAGTGGGCGTCTCCACAACACTTATATTCAAGTAATTTATACGGTCAGACAATATCTGGCCTTACGATTTTATTGTGTATATGAACTATGTAATGGGCTATATGATGCATAATCTGTGGGGGTTAGTTTCCTCTGAATTTTACCATTATTAAAAAAGTAGTATGATATATAAATATATATATTATAAAAGTCACCTTGTCTGTGTGTGAGGAACAGTCTATCCAACTACGCTTTCAATTGTTAGACTTAAAACTTGACAAATAGAGGATTCTGACCTGTTAAACAAATTCGATTTGTTATTTTGATGGTAAAAATAGCTGCTAAAGAGTAAAAATGGGAAAATTAGAACCAGGCAGGCGTAAGTTGACTTAATATGTATCTTCTAGGCATGAAAAATATAAATTTAAACGTTTCCATTCTAGCTGATATCACCCAAGTGCCATGCTGTGGATGCTGTAAATAACTCCATACTATTATATGCTCGTAATTGTTTCCTGAAATAGAATTCGTACAAAAACTAAATATGATAAAAAAATAAACGATTAGCATAACGTTACATTTTTTATATTTCTTAATATCCTTGAGACTATCTTTTTCAACGTTGCGATGACATTTACACATTACAAGCACGTATATATATAAATGAGAAAGAATAAGTATTTTACTCACTCAATGACTCCTGATTAACTTAAAAATGATCTCTTAAATGTAATTAAGGATTTGGACTTCCACAAACAACCCAACAGCTTCCCCAAAACAGTTACACAAGATCTTTAGAGACAAGCAACTATGACAAATTTTTGTAAAAGCAAATAAAAGTAGACATTTTTATAAATTAACAATAGTATAGACACCTAACCACAAAATAAAGTTATGAAAACTAAAAAAAAAATAATAAACGCTGAAAGTAAACAAATATCCGGCAGACTAAGCGACAAAGTTAGTAAACTAAAGCTTAGGTAGGACAGCATTCGATTTAAAACCATAATCCTGGTTTAATAAAAAATTAACACGCGATTAATTAATCTGACCAAACTCGAAATACATAGAATTCTAGAATAAACAAATATATAGAATTAGTAAAGCGATCTTTTGTAGCATCATACAAATAATCCGACCAGACTCGAAACAAGTAAAAGTAGTTTCAAGAATAGAAAAATTAATAAATAAAATTATCCGGAACGAAACCAATGGGCGAATACTGCTGAAGTAATGGTTTGGTTTAAAAATATCGAAAAAAAATACCGATATATCCAAAGATTAAATCTACATCATTAAAAATGTAGGATATCAATGTTAATCAATAATAATAACCCACAGGTTAAAACAAAAATGACGAACTCCTTTTATCTAGCCATGAATGCCTAGGATTTAACAGATACATTCTACTTTGCAGGATTGTTCATTTTATATACACTCACAAATATATTTGATAATGCTGATATCAGCCTATATAAAGATGATGGATTAACTATAATAAGAAACTTTAATAAAGTCAAAGATATCGGCCTATATAAAGATGATGGATTAACTATAATAAGAAACTCTAATAAAGTCAAAGGGAAACTTTAGAAAAAATAATGCACATGTAAAGGAAATATTAGACCCAAAAGTAATGATTAATATAGAAAAATAATTTCTTAGATATAACTCTAAACCTTAAATAATTTCTTAGATATAACTCTAAAATAATTATGAGTTATACTTAAAACATAACGCTAGCTCAATATACGTAAACCATCTTACACCAATCATAAAACAGATTCCAAACTCTATGTATAGTAAATTTAACAACAATTCTCGCGACGAAAATATATTTCAGAAATCAAGCAACATCCACAACGCAACTCTAAAATAAGTTGATATCATAATATCAAAATTAAATGAGTGCATATCATAATATCAAAATTAAATATAAACAAAGGAAAATCAATAGTTATAATAAAATTAAAAATTAACGGAATAGTAATATAATTTGGTATATGCTGCTAAATAGTAAACCAAACTCGGCAAAATGTTTTAAACCTTATGGAAAACTACTTCCCTGCAACAAATCTCTCATCCAAAAGCTTTAATAAAAATAACCTAAAACTGTCCTATAGTTGCTGTTAAAACTTGGAGATGATAATCAAAACACATAGTAAGACAATATAAAATATGCGCAATAAAATAAGAAAATAACAAAATTATTAAATAAAATTGACCAACATAATAAAAATAACAGAAAGAAAAAAATTACTAAAAATAGGAAAAACACAAATCGTGATTTAAATAAAAATAGTAGCAAAGAGCAAAACATACAACTGTAGAACTCAGGGTCTCTGTCCGCTATAAAAGAAATGTTTCACCAAAAGCATCGTTTAAAAGATCACAATATTTGCCAAAGCAAACCCGAATAACAAATGATATTACGTAGTAATAACCTCCCTGGATTTTAAAGCACATATTACGACCGCAAAAGTACATTCAAAATGAAAAAGTCCAAATAAAAAACAGAATCAGTGAACCATTACTCTGAGCTCAAGCTCGGCGATAGTAGAGTGAAAAAATAATATGTTTGAATGAGAAATTAACTATCCTAAATTTAAAAAATCTATCAACTTTATAAAACTGCATGAATGAAATAGCAAACGAATGTATATTCAAAATAAACTTTACTATAAGATAACAACACAGAACATGAATAAAATAACAACAACAATAACAAGAATGATAATAATTATAATAATGATTAATAAACAAACAAAAACACCCGTCTAGCTGAATCCACTGTGAAAAATTTCCCCCACTCTATATCTGTGCCTAAATCAAAACGCGGATTCCATGAACAAAGCTTCTTTCTTAGAACTGCACGCCTGTGGAACTCTGTTCCGTCTGCCTGCTTCCCACCGGACTACAACTTGGATGTCTTCAAGTCCAATGTTAACAAATTCCTAATGAACCGCCCCTTAAGTAAACACTTCATCAAATCTCCACACTAACGTAATGTACTTGCAATAACCCTTATCCCTGAGTGGCTTCCGGGCCTTGATAAGTGGTGATCACTGTGTAAAAAAAAATCAACAATAAAATGTAAGTAAAAAACATCCAAATCAAAACTCAGAAAGATGAAACGCGAAAAATTCCGCGTAGCTTTATTGCTACACTTTCTTTCTAAAACTCACTATATAAATGTACTAGTTATACAATACGCTTAAACATGGTATTTTAATTCATACAGATTGCGTATGAATTATTATAGAATCAATCCTCTATTGATTATAATATATTATGAGGAATAATTTGTCTGATGGACAAAGTCGCAAAAAAATAAATAATAATGTCGTTCATCAAATTCCGTCTGTGTTTGTTTACAATATCACACCAGTTGATAATTAGGCTTCACGGTGAATGCCATGGAAAATATCTTCTGAGTAATGTTTAGTGTTAAATTATAAAAACGAAAAATAATTTTCGGCAATTTTAAATGATATTTCTTTTATCGTAAATTTAACTAATTAATAAGAAAAAATAATTAAAATTACACCCGGGCTTGAACAGGGCATTATTCGATATGTAGTCGATGCTCTACCACTGAACTATATCTCCAGATGACAATAAATCTGTTTTTTTTTTAATGAAGAAACAATTTGCAGATATTTTGTCAATTCCCTTGCCGTTGTAACGTAAAATGTTACCCTGTAAAAATTATTATTTTTTATCTCTAAGAAAGAAAAACTATTTTTAAGATCAGATATGTTTTCGATTTTCGATACTTATCCGATAAATGTATGTACAAACACGTCTAATGACACTACCAGTTTTAGAAATTAGCTTTGTGTGAAATTTCTCAGCCGTTTGGGAATCTATAAGGATGGAACTCTCATGCACACATACAAAGTAACTTTACTTTATAGTATATATATATGCATATATATATATATATATGATTTAATGCATAAAATGCGGAATTACTATATTACATTGATAAGAATTAGTGTGACACAATTACGAAACAGTGTTATTTACATTTACACAATCTTTTATTTTTGTAACCATCGAGAAGTACCAGTAACATTTATTTTCAAAAATTACACAATGAAAGAATTGAAGCCTTTGTGTGTGTTACCTTTTACATTAGATATTTCATATGTTTTAATATAAGGGCATATCTTTATATGCGATTAAATGTTATCCGATGCACACTGCGTGCACTCAGCCTGAAGGCAATGTTAATCTGAGAGGTAAACTTTTAATGTAGATGAGTGTTTAGCATCCATTTCACACTTTAACAAAAGTATTTGTAGAATTACTTCAGCCACTTGAATGACCTGTATATAATTGAATGTATTCTACTATAAAAGGCACATTGATATTTGATGCTTTAGAAACAGAGTAAAGTCGATAAAGACCACATGAACGTATGGCAATAAGTTATGAGGTACAAAATTTTAAGTTAACTTACAACAAAACTTTTTGATCTTAATAACAAAGAATGCTTTGCAAGGTAGAACCCATTAAATGATAAATTCGACAAAGGTTTGCATCAAAGTGCGGCCGTAATCGTAATCGGTTTTCACAAAGATAAAAATGAGAGATGAAAAACTTGAATTACGTATCTGAATTTCAAACATCCTTCCGGAAACAGGGAACCAGTGATATTGTAATATTACAATGGCCGCCTTTATGTTGCCAATAAAGTGCAACAAATGATCAATACAATACGTGTTTATTCTATGAATCTTGAAAATAGAAAAATATTTAGTTCCATCCGTTTAGATTCAATAAAATAAAATACGTAATCAACCAAATCCTGAAAAGTCAACAGGTGAAATTGATATCTTATGTTGCAAGCAGTGAGTCAAATTTTATCCAATTTTCCAAATAAAGTATGAGGGACATGGGAAACCTAGTTCAAAATATCAGAAAGAATTTGGTTTTGTGTATGCTTTTAAGTAATGCCCGATGATGACTCATTAATGAAAACTAAAAAAATATGGATCAATGGTTATAAAGAAGACACGGTAACAATGCGTCACGGTGTGGGGGAAATTTTTAGCAAATAATACACCAACATGATGGCAAAATAAAAAAGATATAAAAATCAAAAGTATTTATATATTTATCAAAGTTTTGTTTTTATTTTACGATTGTCTCGAAAATGACTGATAAAAAGAATATTTATATTTTAATTCTTCAAATCGACCATCTCGAGGAAGTTTCGAAATAAATACGAAAAATTGATGAATATATACATAATTATTTTCATTTTCCCATATTCCGGTATGCATTATACTACTTTTAAACACAGATTTATATCGTAATAATATTTCACATAGATTATCCAGTGCTTGCGATGTTAAGATAAATTTCAATTGCAATCTTGGATGAATAATATAATCAAATGCGATTAATCCTCTAATTATTATTATAACAATTTGAAATTACGAATTATTACATCTTATATTAATTACGAATTATTACATCTAATATTAAATCACGCTGGTAGAAGATAAACAGAAATGGAAAAAACTACTTATATACCAATACGCCTTTTTAACCTGAATGATACATATTTTATGAGGCACATAATACGCGATACTTCTCAATGATTATTAAAATGACCTTTCATTTAAATACACTCTTCATTTTTGTTATATAAATAAAAAATAAATTAGCGGTTTCAATTGATTTTCTATAATGCATGAAAAATTAGTTCAGGTTAGATTGATTAAACCATGAAAAATAAAGGTCGAAAAAATCAGTTATGAATGAAAAATAAATAAAAATACTTAATCTCAAAGTAGTCACTTTCTGTTGTAAACTATTTAAAAAGTATTGACTTAAAATTCCTCGAGGTCTTAAAAACGATGCGGAAGCCAAATTAATATTTGCACCAAATTTCAGGAAAATATTTGTAGAGTGATCCATATGCGATATACATTGACTTTTTTCGACGTGTACACAACCATTTTTACAGAAGTATTTCAACTATGTGTTGCACCGTTTAGTTTGTAAGTTGAAAAACGAGTACTGTGATGTAGCCGGGTTGAACGCTGGTAGTTTCTCATAAGCCAAGGAAACAAACTCGCAACACAAATCGCTTGTTAGAAAAATAAGATTATTATTTTATTGCTTGTCTCGTGCGCGCGCTCCCAAGAAGTTGACAGAAGGAGAAGTCAGAGGCATTTTTAACTGACTGGCTTGTGTTTCCTAGCTTATATACATATATATATATATATATATATATATATATATATATATATATATATATATATATATTGACCTGTTCCTTAACAGGTGTTTCGACCTGACAGCTGTGGGAGTCAATTGACTCATTGACCGCTAGCGACACCAGTTTTGACAGCTTCACCCCATCGATCAGTGCGTTATGCGCGTGTGTGCTATTTGTGTGTGTGTACATTCTCAACACGCGAAATCATTACTTAGTTATCAAATGCTCGAAGGCCAAATGCAGTTCAACTGATTTGTATGTTAAGTGTTTTACTACCACGTTTAAGGATCAAGAATTTAGTCTTGTTGCAACATTGTCGGAAATTTGTGTGAGTGGACGACTTTGCGGGCAATCGAACTAAACGACAAATCCATTGCGAACTATAACAAAAATATCTTTAGAGACATGTGTGTAATAACGAAACGAATATTTATGTTAGGCAGAAATGAAAAGTTGGGAAAGATCACTAGTGCACGTTTAAGCTGGGGAATTTTTAAAATGTGCATTGTTCCTTAGATATGTTGAGGTTAGAGAGTACACGTTTTTTTTTTGTCTTCTTTCTTTCAATCAGTTACTAATTCCGACTTCTGTCTGTCTCTTGCTGTGATATATTGTGTTGAGATCTCAAAGCGTTAGTTCTTTTATTGACAACTATGACGTAAAAAGTGTTTTGTGGTTCGATAACCAATCAAAGATCGTGTCGCGTTTTCTGCTCTGCTATGATTGGTTCCTTAATTAGTACGTTTGTTTCATCGAATAAAAGGTGGATTCTAAAAAAAGTAAAAATATATAGACTAGATCATATTTAAAAAAAAATAGCGGGATTAAGTATTTGTTCATGGGTAAGTATGTCTTTCAGCTAGACCAGGTGTACGCTCCTGACCTTTCTAATTAATCAAAATAAATTCGTTTCGTGAAAATTGTTTATTGAAAACAGTTTTATCCTCTCATTCTCAATTCACCCAGTAAAGAGTTTGAGTTTTTTTCTTTCAACTCTCATGCTAAACATACATCCTCTTCACATTAATATTCGATCATTACTTTTTTCGTCCTTTGTTACTGAATAATCCAAACATGGTTTTACTTGTCACTCTACTGGAAAGAATATCATCTTCTTGATTAAATGGTTCTCTTTATAAAATTTTAAGCGATACTTATCGCTCAAAATATATACTCATTATAACACAATTAATTCTTGAGGTACGGATGGATTATTCATATTATTTGATTCTTCCGACTACTGTTCTCATATTTTATAATGTTACTATCGATACAACTTCCAATATTCTTCATGTATAAATTGTAGAACTCGAAAATCGTTCTGTTTAAACAAGGAATCTGCACGAAATTTCCAGTAGAACTCTTTAATGTAAGCCACGGGGGTAACCTACTCTTGTTCCGTCAGCCATGAATGAATACAAATCCTAAGTAAATCGCAATTGTATTTTGAGTGTCGCTTGAACTGAGGAGTTTACCCTCAATCTCCAGAAAAGTGTAACGTTAGAACTGAATCACCAATTACTTTATCCACTGCGTCCAGGACCTGTGGTGTGATGGACAAAATAAAAAGTACGCAGTGACACTTAAAAATATCATTGCAGATTAGTTCTGACTTATACCCAGTCATGGCTGACAAAACAGGGCATGCTACCCCCATAGAATAAATATAGGAGTCCGTTCAAATTCGGAGGAAATTACCAGAAAAAATTCCTGAGTTCGTAGAAAAATTCCCGAGTTCGACAAGATACATCTGAAGTAGTTCGGAAGTTACATCGACCGAAACCTTTTGAAAATAACACTCAAGATGTAGTCCAGACAGTAGTCCAAAGATCTAAATAATGCCAGTAAATATCACCTGTTGAAACTACATAGCTATTATAAAGGCCTTTTCATTTTCCTTTAATAAATACGGATAAAATAGTCATTGTGGTGCCAATCTCATTTGTAATAGAATAATTAAAACCTTTTAACTTTAAAAACAATTATGCAGTTGTTTTAAAATATAACACAATAAGCTTAAATCTTGTCTAAACCAAATGTGATTTGTCGTAAAGAATGCACGCCCTGAATTTTCCCTACAACTGTCTCTCTGTATAGCACAATATATCAGGGCTGATTCCAAGCAGACTACAATATGGGCGTTTTTAAATCTAAATAAGTTCTTTTTGAACCATCTTTTTGAATAATAAGACCATGTTAAAATTTCACCATTGCCGATTGATACAATGTTATCTTACAGTCTACCCGACATTCATAAATCTTTATCCTCGAGTGGTGCTTGGGGCTTGATAAGCGGTGACCAACTATAAAAAAAATCTCTTAAAGGAATCAATTACGTAGGTCAGTTTTCCAAGCAGTAAAATGAAGTATAATTGTCGCGATGTTTAAGATACATTTACAAAAATGTATTTGATGTATTGCAGAGTAGTTTTAACACCAGGTCATGAGGGTGTCGTTGTTAAACATACCGATACGTCGGAGATACTTATCAGATTTCAAAATGGAAATAAAATATAATAAGCACCTCTTAAAACTAATTTATTTAGTCAGTTCAAAAAGAAATGTTCTCAGGAGTGAAATAAATCAATATAAAATATCATAAAAGTAAAAATAAATATAACTATGAAACAGAACAAACAACAAGAGGATATTTATGAAACAAATTAGAAATACATTTACATTTTATTTTTACATAAACAGTCTACTCATAGAAAACTTTCATAAAACTTTATATTTCCAACTTTCTGTCCTTTAAAATCTTTCTTCTCAACACTTTCCAGTCGGCTAATAATTGTAAGCATGTTGACACTTTCACGGAATATCGAGTGATGTGTGAAGACAGATATTATGCAAGAAAATGTGTAATATTAAGTGTTAAGAACCGTAAAACTATGCTGTTTGTGTAGAGAACCTAATTTTAACGCGTTGGATATCTCTACTAAATATATACTTTGTCTTTGTGTGTGCGTGTGTGTTTGAGAGAGAGAGAGAGAGTGTGTGTGTGTGTGTGTGTGTGAGAAGAGATAGAGAGAGAGAGGGAGAGAGAGAGAGGGAGAGAGAGACAGAGAATTCCTTATTGCCTCCAAAATGGCTAGGTCGATTTAAAGAA
>NC_136494.1:133294404-133379404 GCF_053919585.1 Euprymna scolopes | reverse complement strand
AATTTAGGGTAAGGGACTGTGACATGGTTTATTGAATGCTTAGTGGGTTTGATATTAAAAGCGGATATTCCTGTAATTAAAGGGTATCGATTAAAATAACCTTTTAAATCAAGGGAAGAGCTTAAGCATAAACCTATTGTCATAATTGTAGTTACTTGACTAGGTGGGTGCGGGTGTATAAAAAGCGCATATTTACTAGTGGAAAAGACTTCTGAAGGGTATTAAATTAAATGGATTATTATGTTTGCCATCAATGAAATATATCTGGAGTCTATATGGGTTTAGGTGGGTTAAATGTATAAAGTTTGCCGGTCTTAAACTAATAACGCTTAAGCGTCTATAAAGGTGACAGTGTTACACCGAATAAGTAAAAACTTAATTACATACGTACATGTTTATTGTTATTGGTACATATATTCATATTAGATATTTAACTAGTAGATTTAATATAACAATTTTTTAATTTCTAAAATATAGCTTAACAATGTGATGATTAATGATAAGTCAACGTTATGTAACTTATATTTGGATACGTGATGGAGGTTTACTGTAACATGTGTAATTATGAGGGGGTGTTATGTATAAAGTATTAGATATTAAATAGGGAGATGTGTCTTATATTATTTAAAATGATTTGGGGATCTCTAGACCTATGTATAGGTAAGGGTGCAGGTGGTTTATGTGATGTTGATTTTTAGTCCGTTTGGTAAGTAAAATAATTTGGTGGGGGAACTTTTTAAATATCTTGCTTTTAATATCCATGCAGATTATTAAAGGGTTATTGATTGCCTGTAGGATCCTGCATTTTTCACTGGTGCATAATGGGCTATTCTAGAGAGATTTTTACATCGATGACCTTTCATTTCATTTGATTGTAGTCTCCTTGAGTGTCCATGTTGTGGGTGCTAGAAGAGTGTTACCATTCTTTCTGGGGGTTTAAAACTATTATGATCCAATAGAAAGTCAGAAGAATAAGTCATTTTCACTATGTTAAAGAATTTATGGAAGTTTTTAATGGGTGGAAAGTGTTTGTCTACTAGAAAGAGAAATTGCCTACACATGTTATATTTTATGCTGAAGGAATATGGATTAGTGAGCTAAATTGTACATTCACATATCAGGTCTGTGCTATCTTGCAGGTTGGGTTGCTATGCATGAGATTTCGTTACTGTAGCCGCTATTTCAGATGAATTTGATATAATATGAAACGGCGAGGTAAACATTCTTTTGCTTATATTGGATAGAAAGTTCTAAAATCACGAGAGGCTGACACAACTGGGTATTGACATATCTAAGCTAAAGGCGGGCTTGTGGTATGATCTAGTGAAGTTTCTAAACAGGTCTAGAATTGCGACTAAGAAGTCCATTCTAGTAAGGTATGTGTTGATGGAGATATTGAAATCTAGTTCTTTTAGGTATATAGTCAGTTGTTTTCGGAAGTTGTCAAGCTTTTAATTGTTGTTGTTGCGGGAGAACCATAGTCCATCGTCTCAGTAGAAACCGATTTCTTTGTTGAGGAATTTGTTTTGTAAAGAGTGTGGCAAGAAGAGTCAGATCAGATTATACGCATCCGCACATCAAATGAGTCTAAAAGGTTGGATTTTTCTCCCAAGTTTTATTATTGAAGAAGAGAAGGAGGTTTCTTGTGTTTAAGGCAATTTAAAGTTTCACATCGCTGATCCCGATGAAAGTTTTGACAAAAGTTAACACTTTGTTGAAACTTTCCCTCTTGATAAAAAAAATAAAAGTCCGTATGTCGAACTGTTTAAATATACATTACTCTTTATTGAGAATGGGATTTTAACAAGTGGATCATTAAATATGAATTACGCTTTATTGAGAGTGGGTTTTTAACAAGTGGATCATTAAATATGAATTACTCTTTATTGAGAATGGGGTTTTAACAAGTTGATTATTAAATATGAATTACTCTTTATTGAGAATGGGTTTTTAACAAGTGGATCATTAAATATGAATTACTCTTTATTGAGAATGGGTTTTTAACAAGTGGATCATTAAATATGAATTACTCTTTATTGAGAATGGGTTTTAACAAGTGGAACATCGCTTGGGAATTGATCAAAGACCTTAGGTATATGTGTATAAAAATGATGATTATATGTTTACTTATTAACTCTATTTAGCTCTTGGCTTGTGGTTATAAGCCTACACGTTGGTATTTTTTTTTAAATGGGGATAGTAGTCTTTCAATGTAATAAAGGTCTCGCTTTCTGCCTGTTGCATGGCTCTATAATCAATGTTTAGCCTTTCTGTAAAGTTCATAATTCTTTATTGATATTGTTGTATGCGCGATTCAACGCTACTTAATATAGGTCGGCGATATTATTTAAAGCTATGTTTTATATTGTTTTTTTCAAACCTTTATAAATGTTCCTGACTTTATCTGAACAATTTGTCAAGATTTTAGAAGTTTTATTTTACCTTTCTTACTTATAAGGTTTTTATAATTGTTTTGTTTCAAGACGATATCGTTTACTCTATTACTGTCGGCTAACTCCATAAAATGACTCTAGCGTTTTAAACTGGTATCAAAATTGATAAAATCAGATTCCTAGGTGATTACATGTGCGGTAGCACCACAATTGACAAGAAAGTCGTTACGGTTTCTTGAAGTTTAAAACACATTAAAATAAAAATATATGTTTTAATGGAATTTTCCATGTTTTTGATGGAGTCCTCTTTGAAAACTTTCGTGGTTGTTTCGTCCACAATAATAGAAGATAATCGCCGTCTTCTTCTTAAGAGAAAAACTGTTCTTTAAAAGGTTGCGATTTTTTATCAAGGTAAAGGTATAATTTAGTTCTATTAATTTTGCTTGTATTTTTAAAAAGTTTCATGATATTTGTACAGTCTTTATTTTGCTTCGTCATCTTTTCGTTTTTTTTTTTCATAACTCCTTATTGATATATTGAATTGTCATGGGGTTTACTACGGTTGACAACAGCTTAAAGTCGTCTGACAATCCTTTCAGAACTATGAAAATCAATAGGCTGTCACTTATTATTTTACCAGACATTTTAAATGATTTTTACATTTGATTCTGCCCTATTAATTAAGTCAATAAAAGTCTTGGCTTCCATACGTTTTTGAGACATCATTTCTGTATATAAAGAGTTAATTTGGTTTTCCATTCAATAAATAATACTCTCTTAATCTGTTCAGTGCCTTTCAGCCAGCATCCAAAGCTTCTCGCATCTTTACCCTGATTGTAGCAAAATATTGCAACAAGTGATTTCATCGTATTGATATACACGTCGGCTCACGCGAAATCATCCCTCCGAGTAGCAAAGCATATCTTTACTTTTCGTTAACGTATAAGCATCCACTTTAGTATTAAGTTTACAAGAAGTTTCTTGCGGCATTTTTAATATTGATTTCAAAGGATGTATTTTCAAATAAGTTTTCATTATAAAACCTATACCTTTTTCGCTCTATCTAATCCTTTAAATTTTAATCGTTTTAAAGCAACGATGTTTTCTTTTCAGAACGTTGAAAAAGACCAATTTTGCACAGTTTTCTTATTTCGATTCAAGTTTTGCCGAAAAGCTGTTGAAACAGCTTGCAATATCAGTTAAACGTTTGGCTCAGGAACCCCTACTGAACGCACAGCACAATAGTGGTTTAATAAATTTCGTTACAGTGACGAGTTATGTAGATGATAATTTTAGTAGTCGGCCATTGGATCTTGACAACGATCAATTATTAGTCGAATCTACGTACAACTGTCCAAGAACTTGGTTCTGATTTAGACGTAACGTATACGACGATTTCCAATCATTTGAGAGAAATTGGAAAGACAAAAATACTTGATAAATAGGTGCCTTACGAATTGGACGACAACTAAAAGAAACGCCGTTATGAAGTGTCATCTCCCTTCCTTTAGGCAACAAGAACAACCTGTGTCTCGATCGGGTTATGACTTGATATAAAAAGTAAGTTATTTACGACAAGCTGCAACGATAAGCTCAGGGGTTAGATGCCAACGAAACTCTACGACACTTTGCGAAACCAGAGTTACACGAAAAGATTATGCTGACTGTTTTGTTGTTTACGATCTGTGTCATTCATAACAGTTTTTTGAATGCACGCGAAACAATTACGGCAGTGAAATACTGTCAACAAATGGATGACATGCATCAGAAACTTCGAAAACAACACCCACCATTTGTCAACAAAAAAGACCCAATTCTCCCACACAATAATGCCTTACGGCACGTTTCTAAACCGACCCTACAGAATTTAAATGGATTCGACTACGAAACTCTGCCTCATCCGCTATACTCTCCAGACCTCTCATCTACCGACTACCACTTTTTAAACATCTCGAACACTTTTTTCGTAATAAACGCTTCAAAAACCTTAGCGATATCAAAAACGCCTTCATCGTGTCAAAAGTCTATATTCCAAATTTTATGATGTTGACCATCTTACAATTTATTACTTTAATTACATTCACAATTCTTGACAGCAGCTGTTTCGTTGCGCAAAATCATTCACTTAATTTTTATATCAATTAACGAATCTATTCTGCACTTAACTTGTCAGGAGAAATGGAATCTATATCTTCGTTTAAAGAAAATAAAATTCATTTGGGCATAATTACAAAATTTGAAGATTGGAAGTGAAGTTGCAATTATGTTTTATAATAAAATTTATCAAATTTTATTTAAAAATGACCTCGTCTTACATGCCCTCTATTGCGATCCATGGTGAGTACATAATTTGGCCCCACATATTCAGAAATTTATATAAAAAAATTAGGACTAAGACAAATTAAAATTTAAAACAATGTTATTTGCTGATTGCAAACGCACCTACGGTTCTTCATGTAATCCCAAGCAATGTTCATTTTGTACGTCATAAGATGGAAAAAAAACTAAAAAAAAACTATCTGAGAACTTTGTTTTGAATTATATGTGTAAACGTGTACATAAAAATTGCCAACAGTATTTATGATGAAATAAGGAAACCTTTTTTTTAGTTTGGGAATAAGTAAGTATAACATAAATAAATATTTGCAAATGTAATGTGATTCGTGTTCCGGATAGACATACATTTTCTTCATCAACTATTTGATGTTATCGTATAATGTAATGCTGTCTTGATAGAAAGTCTAGTCGCTCAGCTGTGTAGCGTTCATTTTTCATGGAACTATCTTATCGTTTGTTTACCTCATTATCTCTGATTGTTCTTTTTTTGCTTCCAGTCGGTTATTATCTCTCTTTAGTAATGGGATACATAGATTTCATGTCCGTAGTGAGATTCCATATAAAATACTCATCACGCAAGTAGAGTGTAATTACAGATTATTTAGAGCAGTCGTTCTCATTATTTTATTAAATGACAAAACCGTTTTAAGATACTGCATTCATGCGGATATTCCAATATAATCTGTATATTATTCAAACGTTTATCGTAAAAAATTAAATGGAATAAAGTGAAAATATTCTAAGTAACAATAAAAACTACAACATATGAATTACTTTTGAAAACTAGGAAACGAAAACTTTCGAAATAACAAGCGCAAGGACAGCATTGCATCTTAATGAATACATAGAAAAAGCGAACTGCTGGATAACTCAAATATTCTTTTCATTCTATGGTTTGTTCGTTTCTGTTTTGTATTAGATTTGTATTTCCTCGGCTGTGAATGCTTGATTCTGGCTGTAATTAGACTATTGTGTTTGTGTTTTCGCGACTAGAAGAAAATCAACCGCTTGAGACATAACAAGTCAGTACATTATAATAAGACTAATTCATTTAAATAATAAAGTAAAGTCGAATTTACTCTGTTTCATCAGAAATGATAGATCTGTAAACACAAGTGATACTTATACTTCAGCTAAAGTAATGTTGTATGCAAAGTATCTATTTTTTTGTCAGAAAATGTGATTTGCTACGTTCGTTTTTAGTATTTTCTAAAATATTTCTGACTAATCTAAAGTAGTCCTACGTACAGTGATTTGGAAAAATATAATATTACACGCTTCTGTAGCATAATAGAGAAGCTCCCTTTTGAAAGAAAATTCTACCTTATTTGTGCCTGCCTGTGTTCGTGAGGAGGCGAGAAAGAAAAGAGGTTGAAACACAATTACACGAGACTAAACCGGACATATTCTTCTTAAGCGAAACTGGCATAGGGCCGACCACTTCCCCAGACGAGTTCATAATTAAAGGTTACTCTAACTTAACATCTAAATCTGACCACCAAGATCGCCATGGGCATGGAATATGTGCCTACATCAAAGATGGCTTTCCGTGTGGTAGGGATATCTTCAATGAAGACCCTAATTTACTTTATATGTGCTTCCGAGTTGCACTTGTTTACACTACTGCATTTATATTTGCTCTCTATCGCCCCCACAACAGCATCGCACTCTTTAAGAGCATATCTGAAAAAATAGACCACATCTTGTCAGCTCATCCTTCGGCTAACATCCACATGTGTGGTGACTTCAATGTCCGCAATGTGAAATGGCTGACCCACTCGAACAAGACAGATGATGAGGGGAGGTTCCGTCATGATTTCGCCATTGCCTATGATTTCACCTAGATTGTCCACGAACCCACTCATGTGCCCGATACTTCCGGTCAGTATGCTAGCCTTTTAGACCTTTTTCTCACAACTTCCTCTGAGCTATGTTCATGTTCCCTTCTTTCTCCTCTGGTATCTTCCGACGACTCGGTTGTATCAGTTAGGACAAAAACGAAAAGCAATGTCTTCAGACATACCTCTCCACCGTACTGTATGTCGATACTCTACGGCTGACTGAGATAGATTCTGTACATTTATATCTGATCTTCCTCTGCATTTTATGTTTAAAAAGGATGTGTCCTCTATAGTATCAGACCTGACCGAATGGTTAATTGTAGCCATAGATAGATTCATTCCATCAAAAAATTCCAACAAAAACCAAGTAGCTAGCCATGGTTCTCCCCAGAAGGTGCTGCTGCAATCGCGAACAGAAATCACTTTGTCCATAGCTACCAACGTAATAGATGCACTGAGAATAAAACCCCATATTTCGTCTTATAACACAAAACACGCTAGGTAATATACAAATATCTGTGCGTGAGGTTGCCAAGTTAATCAAGAACCTTGATTCCAGTAAAGCAACTGGCTCTGACGGCATCCCAATTATAGTGTTAAAAAAGCTTGAACCTGAACTTGCTCCCATACTTACAAAACTGTTTAAGCGTTGTCTTAAGGAGAAGTGCTTTCCAACACCCTGGAAAACCTCATCAATTTGCCCTATATTTAAGAATTCAATCATCTCCCTCTCAGTACAGACCAATAAGTCTCCTGTGTGTCATGAGTAAGTTGCTGGAATCCATACTAAATAGAGAAATAGTCAACCACCTCAGCAGAAATAACCTCCTTAGTGACACGCAAGATGGTTTCCGTTCTTCAAGATCTACCGCCCATAGGATTAGTGAATCTCTCGACAAAGGCTAAATTTCCAAGTCAATTGCACTTGACATATCAAGGTCTTCGACAAGGTATGGCATAAGGGCCTACTTCAAAGATTTCCAGCTGCGGTATAACTGGAAATGTTTTCTCAATCATTAAATCATTTCTCTCTAATAGGCTCATAAGAGTAGTGGTAGATGGACAAAAATTAGAAGCCTGAAGTATTAATGCTGGAGTCCCTCAGGAGTCCATCGTGGGCCCAACTCTCTTCCTGATCTACATCAATGATCTCCCTAAACACATACTTAAATCATTCGTTGACATCTATGCTGATGACACGACCATCTTCGGCAACACATCAAAGGCTGTAAATGACAAAGTTTTCTCTGATTCTCTCTCCTCTGATCTCGAGCGTGTAGTTCAGTGGGGAAAGACGTGGCTGGTTACCTTTAATGCATCTAAAACCAAGCTCCTGTCTTTACACCATCAACGCTCTGATCCCCATCTGGAATCAATTGTAATGTATCGCACTCGCCTAGGAGAAGCTCAATGTTTTGACAATCTTCTGGGTTTGACCTTTATTCCTGATCTGAAATGGAACACGTACATCAAGTCTGTTGCCAGGTCGCTAGAAAGATGGTGGGTTCCTTCTACCGCTCCAGAAGATATCTCACTACTAATGCAATTCTCTATCTATATAAAATCCAAGTACGTCCAAGGATGAAACTGCTGCCATATCTGGGCAGGAGCTGCTAAAAATAGCCTATCCTGCCTTGACAGAGTAAAAAATAAACTATGTGGCTCAGGGGGGGGATGCCCTTTTCTCTTCCCTGCAACCTCTCTCCCACAGAAGAGACGTTGCGAGCCTGTCTTTGTTTTATCGTTATTTCCATGGCAGGTGCTCGTCTGAACTCCAATCTCTGGTCCCCTCTCGCTATCTTTTACGAAAAACACCCGTCTAGCTGAATCCACTGTAAAAAATGTTCCCCACTCTCTATCTGTGCCTAAATCAAAACGTGGATTCCATGAACACAGCTTCTGTCTTAGAACAGCACGCCAGTGGAACTCTGTTCCGTTTGCCTGTTTCCCACCTGACTACAACTTGGATGTCTTCAAATCCAACGTAAACAAATACCTGATGAACCGCTCCCTTAAGTAGACACTTTATAAAATTCCAACACTAACGTACAACGTACTGTACATGCAATAACCCTCATCCATGAGTGGCTTCTGGGCCTTGATAAGTGGTGACCTTCTTGTAAAAATAAAAAAAGCTGCTTTCAGGACTGCCAGCAACCACTGTAAAAGAGTAATAAAAAATGCAAGAGAGTTATATGCTCAGTCCGTTAAATCCAAAATAGCTGAGCAGCGCCTTGCTTCCCACCAGTTTTGGCAAATAGCAAAAGGGATCCTGAACAGAAGCGTGCGTTCTATCCGAACCTTCATCAATGGACCTGAGGTCATCTCGTCAGCACCAGACAAGGCCAAACTATTTGCAAAAAACTTTGCAGCTAATTCTACCCTATGCAACGAAGGTCATCAACTCCCCGTATTTCCCCGTATAACAGGCAACACGCTATGCAACATACAAATATCTGTGCGTGAGGTCGCCAAGCTAATCAAGAATATTGATTCCAATAAAGCAACTGGCCCTGACGACATTCCAGTTATAGTGCTGAAAAAGCTTAAACCAGAACTTATTTCCATACTTACAAAACTGTTTAAGTGTTGCCTTAAGGAGCAGTGCTTTCCAACACCCTGAAAAAACTGTATTAAAAAATTCAAGTGATAAGTTGTCTCCCTCAAAGTACAAGCCAATAAGTCTCCTGTGTGTCATGAGTAAGTTGCTAGAATCCATATTAAATAGAGAAGTAGTCAACCACCTAAGCAGAAATAATCTTCATAGTGACATGCAGTATGGCTTCCGTTCTGCAAGATCTACAGCAGATGTGCTAACGGTTATATCTCATAGGATTAATAAATCTCTTAACAAAGGCTTTCTCTCCAGGGCAATTGCTCGTGACATATCAAGGTCTTCGATAACGTATGGCATAAGGGCCTACTTCAAAGATTTCCAGCTACGGTATAACTGGAAATGTTTTCTCAATCATTAAATCATTTCTCTCCGATAGGCTCATAAGAGTAGTGGATGGTGGGCAGAAATCAGAGGCCCACAGTATTAATGCTGGAGTCCCTCAAGGGTCCATCCTGGGCCCAACCCTCTTCCTGATCTACATCAATGATCTCCCTAAACACATACTTAAATCAATCGTTGACATCTATGCTGATCACGTGACCATCTACGGCAACACATCAAAGGCCGTAAATGACAATGTTCTCTCTGATTCTCTCTCATTTGATCTTGAGCGCGTGGTACAGTGGGGAAAGAGGTGGCTGGTCACTTTTAATGCATCTAAAATCAAGCTCCTGTATTTACATCATCAACGCTCTGATCCCTATCTGGCATCAATTGAAATGGATTGTTCTCATCTAGGGGAAGCCCTACGTTTTGATAAGCTTCTAGGCTTGACCTTTATTCCTGGCATGAAATGGAACACGTACATCATGGTCGCTGGAAAAATTGTAGGATCCTTCTATCGCTCCAGAAGATATCTCACTACTGATGCAATTCTCTATCTATACAAAAGCCAAGTACGTCCAAGGATGGAAGGAGCTGCTAAAAAAGGCCTATCTTGCCTTGACAGAGTACAGAATCGGCTTCGTGGCTTAGTGGGGGATGCCCCTTTCTCTTTGCTGCAACCTGTCTCCCACAGGAGAGACGTTGCGAGCCTTTCTTTGTTTTATCGTTACTTTCATGGCAAGTGCTCATCTGAGCTCCAATCCCTAGTCCCTCCTCTCGCCAATCTTTCACGAAAAACGTCAGTCTAGCTGAAGCCACTGTAAAAAATGTTCCCCACTCTTTATCTGTGTCAAAACAAAAACGTATATTCCATGAATAAAACTGCTATCTTAGAAGTGCACGCCTGTGGAACTCTGTTATATTTGCCTATTTTCCACCTGACTACAACTTGGATATCTTCAAGTCCAACATAAACAAATTAGTGATGAACCGCCCACTTCAGTAAGACACTTTATCAAATCTCAACACTAACGTACTGTACACGCAATAACCCTTATCCCAAGTGGCTTCCTGGCCTTGATACGTGGTGACCACCTTGTGAAAAAAAAGACAAAGGATACCCCCTGTAGGGGTAGCTGCGAGGGTAATTGTGAGGCAAAGTTTGTGAAATCTCCTAACCCTAACCCTAACCCACACCACTCCTGAATCAGCACAGTTTGAGTTCGGTGGCAAGAAGTCCAGGACGACTGGAAACAATGCCGAGATAAACGGAAAGCGCATACAGCACCTAGAAGTCCCAACAGGTCACCCATTTAGTACTGACCAAGTTCAACGTTGCTTAATTTCGGTGATCCAGCAGAAACCGGTTTGTCAACGTGATTATACCGTATTTAACAATAAGTGACAAATTTAACGAATAAATTGTTCACATAGTTTTCTGTGTCTTCATGTTCTTATTTGAATACGTTTGGTATTCCATTTCTATTTCAATACTGTTTATTTCTTTGATAAAACATTTGTTTAAATGTTTCAGGATTTGGAGTCATTAATTTATTCATAGATTGATTTCAGGTATTGAAAAAAGGACAAGCACTATTTAGAAGCCATCGATTCTGATCATGCGCTGTATATGCAAATGAACTACTAGGCAGAACACCGACAGAATACCCTACAATGGAATATTGCAAAGAAAAATGGAACTGACTTATTGTCAGTTGAATTAAGTTGAGAATCAATTATCATTTTGCTTGGTAGAAGAGAAAAATAACTTCCCTCGTTAGACAAAAATAATCACCTATCATTTATGCCTAAAATTGTATCTTTTAGAACCAAGAGCAGAATACTTGCATCGGTAAACATCTGTCATTGTTGTAAATTACTGATGCGTAGAAATAACGAATAGTCCGAAGACATAAGTACTTGCTTTCATTCGAAAGTTATTCCTTATTATAGTTTGCTATTAACCATTGCCGTAAAATATTAATGAACCTACATATTTAAACATTAATGTTTAAAGCATTGCTATGGACGTTTTATATAACGCATGCGAAAATCGAGATTGTTCAGGCCTATTACTGCATCAAGATAAGCACAAATGTTGAGTAAAACGAACATGAAATTGACCTTTAGACAAACTGTAAAGACGGGTTGGAAATAAAGGTCACCTGACGATATGAGAACGCATGATTAACTAAACGGAAGAAGATAAACATTTTAGGATCGCTTTCTTTTCTCTGGTTCAAACCTAAATAAAGTCTTTTTCTTGTTTCTGCGTTGCCCTGCTAAAAATAAGAATGATGGCCAATAAAAACGAATAAAAATAGGAACATGTTTATTTTTTCTAATCTCGAGTTGTTTCATCCTAGAAAGTAATATAGTGGTATTACATGGAATGGAGTAAGGATCGCCCTCTCTTGCGTAATTTCCTTAAGTTTAAAGGTCAAATAGAATGGCAACCATCAGTATTCACACAACAAAGGAGAAGACTTTACTCTTAATATTATCAGTAAAAACAGTTCTCTTTTACTCTCTTGACGGCAACAATTAAAAAACTCACACCTGCCGAAAACCCACACCCGTCGAAAATCCACGCCGACGACGTGGCGCCTAAATGCAAATTGATTATTTGCTTCCTTTCTATCGCAGGAAAATGTGATACAAGATCGTATGGCGGAGAGAATCGAGTCAACACTTCTAAAACAGAAACAATCTGGCCCTGTAAAAATGCCTGGACAGCTTCGTCGGCATTCCCCGGTCAATTCACTTCAGGTAGCAAGGAACTAACTTACTATATCTTGTTAAGTGCAAAAATGAAGGTTTTCTAATATTCTCAAGTATCAATCTTTACCAAATGCCCAGTCAATCGCTTACGCTGAATGCATACTTCACTTGTTATTTCTCCCCAGAAGTTTCTCATTTACGACCCTCGGTTACCCCCACAGAAATACGCATATTTTGTAAATATCGAGAGATCGACTCACGCTACTCAGCAAGACAAGCATGCAATAATATTTACTTAAAAGTTTATGCATTAATATCAAAACTTGTCAACTGAGGAAAAAAAGATACGTTTTCATTAATATCAAAACTTGTCAACTGAGGAAAAAAAGATACGTTTTCATACCTATCTGCCTCAACCGCTTGTGGTAAATTAGAAGTGCATGCTTATGGATGAAGAACTGGAACTTCTATTGATCAAACGATACTACAGTACTTCCAATTGTTTTATAAATATCAAGTTATTCATTAAGAGCAGACCAAGTTTTCAACACATGTGTACTTAAAGTTGCTGTAGAAATTGTCTTCGCTTCATAAAGTGGAACGAACAGAATGATATGTAAACGCTGCACTGTTACCCGATGTGCAATACATTCATTAAAGTTTTACGTGAATGAAATTTAGATATTTTTAAGAACAAAGCAAAAGATGTGAATATCAAGAAAAATGCTCTGTCAAAATAGAAATATTGGAAATAATGTTGAATATCATGTATTGGGTTTAGGGTGATCCAGAGGATGACGAAAAAGGGTAGAAAAATCCTTTAATGGAAAAATCAGTTCTCATCGTATACATAAAGAAAGTGTAAGTAGAAGAATCCTAAAAACAAAGAAAGAGGCAATAAAAAAGTAAATTTAAATTTGTGATCTACCAGTTAGGCAGAGGAACAATACTAAAGCAAAGAAGTAGCACTCATACACGGGATAAAAATATGAACGAAAAAACAAACAAACAAAAAACGATTGTTTCTGTTAAGGATTCGACTATGTAATCTGCATTTTGTAATGGAAATGCTATTTTAGACTTAGGGAGGATGACAGACGAACAGAATAATGAGAAGACAGTATATAGATTAATCTGAAGATGATATTTCAAACGGAACTGGTAAAAGAAAATGCCATTTCAAATTTAAGCTTAAGATAATGTTATTTCAAATATTTTCGGTCATAGAGAAAGCTATTTCAAACTAAGCCGGCACAAACTATAAACATTCTGTTTTTATTTAGACCTAAACAGGCCAAAGCAGAAGCCCATTCCAAACATAATCAGGACAAAGTAAAGACATAAAGACTATAGAGAAGTCGCGTTTCAAAAATTACTGTGGTTGACCAAAAAAATTCTATTCTAAACTAAAACTGAACAGACCAAATAAAAAAAGCTATTCGAAACTAATTCGGAACAAGCTAATGAAATGCTATTTAAAATTAAACCGGTTCACATATGAGAAATGCAATTCTAATTTAAACCTGAACAAGTAACAGAGAGTGCTGTTACAAACTAAAGTGTGAGAAACTGAAAAGCATTCAATTCCAGACTAAATTGAAGCATACATTCAATTTAAACCGGGAAAAGACAAAGGGAATGACCTCTCAATATAAATCGAAACAGATTAAAAACAGGTTCATTGGAAAGTAAAACAAACAAAGCGAATACTATTTTGACTAAAGCATAGAAGACCAAGGTGAATGTTATTTAAACAAAAGCGGCACAAATGAAACGGCCTATCTAGAAATAAAATCAACGACAAAAAGGTCGGCTGCAAAAACCACACAGGAGGCAGAATGTAGCACTACGAATAAAGGACATAATAGGCGTCACTCAAACCAATAAAGCTGGGCTGTGCAGCACAAGCAGCAAGGTATTCTCCAAAGAGGGTTCCAAAAGGAAAAAAAGACATGGTGATCGAAGAGATCAGGATGTTTGAGGAAGAGCAAAGAACAGCCATTGCTATCAGTCAGGCAGAAAATTTGCATGGACAAATTGGAACGACATTGAACCAATTAAATTATCGTGGAAATCCTTAATTGCAATGGAACCACTGGCGATATCATGTCTTCTTCGTTTTACATATGATCTTCTACCAAATGCGACCAACCAAAAATTATAGGAATATACTGATTCAGACCTGTGTTCTTTGTGTAAACATAATCGGGATACCTTGCGCCATATACTATTGCCATGCCCACAATCACTTCAGATATACATATGGCGACATAATAAGGTGTTGGAAATAATTATGGAATTGTTGAAAGCACAATGTAAGACAGCAAATAAGCAACCTGTTACAGTCAGGGAACCAATAATTCAGTTTCACAAAGAGTGTGAATGCACTGTAAGGAAAAGCTTTTAATGTAAAGCTGTTGAGTGGAGCCAATAATTGGAAAATTTTCTGTGGATCTCAAGACATTTCTACGTAATCCAAACAGAAAAGCGGTCAGACATTGTCGCATGGTCCTATTAAAAAAGTATCCTCCTCAGAGAATTGACAATCCTTTGGCAAGAAAACCAGGAGGAGGCATACGAACGGAAGAAAAACCGATATGAGACACTGCATGCCGCCTGCGTAGAAAAAGGTTGGAGATGCCATGTTATTCTTATTGAGGTTGGTTGTCGTGGATTTCTAGGACACTTAGTCATTTTGTTTCTTACAAAAATAAGAATCATGGGCCGAAATCTGGAACTTGCCTCTGATCGTCTTAAGAACGCAGCTTAATATGCGTCAAGCTGGATTTGGTCGAAAAGACTTCATCATGAACAGATTATAATTTCTCCTTGTTGATCTGTTTTTCATACCCTGTTCGATGGCAAAAACTACTTGCTAGCATCGGGAGTGGCAGTACTGCCTTGAGCTACCGAAACTGTGTTATCACTCTGTTGTGCGGCTGATGAGTGCAAGGTATCGCACATGCTTTTTCATGCTGTATGATAAAATTTTAAAAAACTAAAGCAGTGTAGACCAAGGAGAAACCTATTTCAAACTGACAAAGAACAAGTCGATTGACATACGGAACCTCAGATGAAGATACTTGGACCGAACGAAAATAGATATGCCCATTCAATGTGTGTGTTTTGAAATCGAAATCGCACGAGAAATAATAAACACGCTAGAAAAATGAAAATGCTTTTTAAAACATAAGCGTCACCGACTAAGGAACATTTTTTCCAACTTGATTGTGGCGGAGGGATCAAAGTACAAGACTCCACATGCAGATTCTTGGTGGCAACTAGAATAAGATGCAAACATTCAATGTACACGTTTAACAATGAACGCAACATGTTATTTAAAACGACCGGTGAGAAATACGCTCATAGAGATGCGAGGCCGATCTACAAACTAAAACGATCAAGAGAAAATCGTTTTAATGTTAAGAAGAATTGGTGATTAAATGCAAACTACAAAGCGAGAACGTTAATAAACTTTTACAAGATGTCCAGACGAATGACATAAGAACATCAGAAGAGCTGATCGACGTTAATGCATGCTTATATTGGCCTGACAACAACTACTTCCAAATCGGCTTTGAGTAGAAGATGTAAGATGGTCAGATTTTTAAGCCGTAAACAGAAAGACGAGGCTATCAAAAGTCTAATAACAATAACGTTTGGTGCATCACGGCTTTAAATGTATTCGGCCTGAAACTCAAATTCTGATTGTTATTTAACTTGGATGTGCTGTTAAGTTGCTGCCTTTGTGTGTAATATATTGAATATGGTTGGAGTCATTCTAAGAAAATGTTACGGACTACTTGGACATGGGAGGTTGGAGGTAAAAGAGTAATAAAATGCAAGAAAGCTATATACCCAGTCTGTTAAATCCAAAGTAGCTGATCAGCGGCTTGGTTCCCACCAGTTTTGGCAAATAACAAATAAGATCCTGAACAGAAGTGTGCGTTCTATCCCAACCATTATCAATGGACCAGAGGTCATCTCGTCAGCTTCACACAAGGCACAACAATTTGCAAAGAATTTGCAGCAAATTCTACCTATGCGACGAAGGCCATCAACTCTCCATATTTCCTCCTATAACACAGAACACGCTCGGTAACATATACATATCTGTGCATGAGGTCGCCAAGCTAATCAAGAACCTTGATTCCAGTAAAGCAACTGGCCCTGACGGCATTCCAATTATAGTGTTAAATAAGCTTCAACCTGAACTGGCTCCCATACTTACAAAACTGTTTAAGCGTTGCCTTAAGGAGACGTGCTTTCCAACACCCTGGAAAACCTCATCAGTGTGCCCTGTATTTAAGAATTCAGGTGATAAGTCATCTCCCTCTCAATACAGACCAATAAGTCTCCTGTGTGTCATGAGTAAGTTGCTGGAATCCATATTAAATAGAGAAGTAGTCAACCACCTCTTAGTGACATGCAATATGATTTCCGTTCTACAAGATCTACCGCAGATGTGCTAACGGTTATATCTCATAGGATTAGTGAATCTCTTGACAAAGGCTTCCTTTCTAGGACAATTGCTCTTGACATATCAAAGGCCTTTGACAAGGTATGGCATATGGACCTACTTCACAAGGTTTCCAGCTGCGGTATAACTGGAAATGTTCTCTCTATCATTAAATCATTTCTCTCTGATAGGCTCATAAGAGTAGTGGTTAATTCAGAGTCCTGTCCCTTAAGGGTCAATCCTGGGCCCAACTCTCTTCCTGATCTACATCAATGACCTCCCTAAACACATACTTAAATCATTCGTCGACATCTATGCTGATTACACGCTTATCTATGGCAACACATCAAAGGCTGTAAATGACAAAGCTCTCTCTGATTCTCTCTCCTCTGATCTCGAGAGCGTTGTTTAGTGGGGGGGGGAAGACGTGGCTGGTTACCTTTAATGCATCTAAAACCAAACTCCTATCTTTACATGATTAACGCTCTGATCCCCATCTGGCATTAATTGAAATGGATGGCTCTCGTCTAGGAGAAGCCCCATGTTTTGATAAGCTTCTTGGCTTGACCTTCACTCCTGATCTGGAATGAAACACGTACATCAAGTATGTTGCCAAGGTCGCTGGAAAGATGGTGGGATCCTTCTACCGCTCCAGAAGATATCTTACTACTGATGCAATTCTCTATCTCTATAAAAGCTAAGTACGTTCAAGGATGGAATACTGTTGCCATATCTGGGTAGGAGCTGCTAAAAATTAGCCTATTCTGCCTTGACAGAGTACAAAATAGACATCGTTGCTTAGTGGGGGATGCCCTTTTCTCTTCCTTGCAACCTCTCTCCCACAGAAGAGACGTTGCGAGCCTGTCTTTGTTTTATCGTTATTTCCATGGCAGGTGCTCGTATGAACTCCAATCTCTGGTCTCCTCTCGCCAATCTTACACGAAAAACACTCGTCTAGCTGAATCCACTGTTAAAACCTTTCCCCGCTCTTTATCTATGCCTAAATCAAATCGTAGATTCCATGAACAGAACTTATTTCTTAGAACTGCACGCCTATGGAACTCTGTTCCGTCTGCCTGTTTCCCACCTGACTACAACCTGGATGTCTTCAAGTTTAACGTAAAAAAATTCCTGATGAACCGCTCCCTTAAGTAGACACTTTATTAAATCTCCACACTAACGTACTGTACTTTAATAACCCATATCCCCGAGTGGCTTCCAGCCCTTCATACGTGGTGACGATCTTGTAAAAAAAAGGTTACGGAAAGCCAATTCGCAGGATTAGAGTGATTTTCCATTAGGATTATACATGTCCTAGGAGAAAGAATTGATACCGGAAGAAAAATCTTTTAAAATTATGTGTGAAAACAGAAAATTGATAACTTAAATGCAGCAGTACTATTGCCAAACACACAACAGAATTTTATCAAAGTCAATCAAAATTCCGGCATAACAACCTTCACCATTTCATGTAATATAGCATCAGAAACATTATCGTCTATCCAATAATCCTTACCCTGTTTGGTATTTTGTCGGGAGAATTCTTTCTAATCAAGTTATGACAAAAATCAGAAATTGAGAAATCTTATTTCTGACTTGTTTGACAACAAATAAATAAATGTTGTATCATTTAAATGTCTATCCTAAATGTTTTTTCCTTTCCGAAAACGTAAGTACGTTACACGAAGACTGTACTTTTTACCAAAAATCTTGTATCGAAAGTAAAATGTAAACCCTGGGAAAAAAAAACAGAGGTAAATTAAAAATACGACAAAAAAAAAAAAAACACAATTTCAAGTATTTTTACTGTCGTTTTCTTTTAAACTGAAATGTGAAGTTACCTTTTCCAACTGCTGATTGTTATTACTCTTCGAACGAATAATGGAAATTCACAAAACGATCACAAAAAAGGCTAAGGAAAAGACAATGTTCTTAATACAGCTGTGCTTTTATTTAAGACAAACAAACGGTAACTGTCTTTTTTTTTACACTTCAAAGTTTTCAAATTTCCATTTAAATTTTACTTTAAAAAAAAGTGTCTCCAAAAAGTGTGTGACCATCTTTTACTTTAACTCCCGCTCGAAACTGGAGCATTATACACTTGAAATCACCGAATGAAGAAAAAGAAAAGAATTCACGAACCAGACCTTTGAGCCCGATGAGGCTATGTATTAGCAAAATATCGTACTTACAAAAATAAACCAGTAAATAAAAATGATTTTATTGTTATATTCGACACTTCTAAGTTTTTAAATTTCCATTTAAATTTTACTTTAAAAATAAGTCTTCAAAAAGTGTGTGACAATCTTTTACTTTATATATATATATATATATATATATATATATATATATATATATATATATAGTTTCCAAGTATATCCAAATAATGTATTATAAAGAAAATAATCAATTAATCGACTGATGTTTGTCTATCAGTTGCAAAGATGACGGTGATGATTCAATTGTTTTGTGGGCTAGAATACAAACCAAACTGTTTGAGGGAAACATTTATATTGTCTTTGAGTCGTTTCAGCTCTCTTTCTGCGAGTCTTTTTTCCTGTGAAAGTCTACTGTAAAGGAGCTGCTTTGTGTGTGTGTGTGTGTGTGTGTGTGTATGTGTGTGTGTGTGTGTGTTATCAAGGCTTTCATTTATAATGGACTCATTAACAGAATATTCTTTTCGTTGTTTTCATTCGCAGGTATATATGCATTGATATCTCATATGTTTTTATGTAGAGTGATGTGGTTCTCGGTTTATTAATTCTCTCTAACTGTGTCGGATATATACTCGAGAGCCAAAACAATTAAAAGAATATGCTGTCGTCATGAACTCTTCTAACCATAATAAAACACCCAAGATTAAATATTCTCGTGGGGAAATATCGCAACCTAACGTGAGATTACAGATTGTCTAACCGATGACCTTTCTTTGTGTTCACTTTCTTGTAAAATATGTTTTCTATCTAAAATGTTCTCCGTGTTTTTCTTTATGACACTTTATTAGGGCCACAATAACTGGCGACGATATTTCGAGAACTCATGAAGGACAACCGAATTTTAAATAACCCAGTGTTCCCGCAACAACTCTTGACAATATTTGAGAACGCACATTGAACAGTCGAATTAAAATTATTTCACTGTTATACTAGTAACAACGTATTCAAACTAACAACATGATATTTAAAGTGCATACCTCAACTACGTAGACTTTGCGACGATATATTTGAACGAGACAGGGACTGTTTAAAAAGATAATTGGTACCGTAGAACCGGAGGATTAAGAAACTTTTGTCACTAAGCTTGAAATTCGCCGCATAAAATTTAAAATGTACATCGGCTCTAAATTTGCGGCACAAACTCTGAATTCCGTGCACCAACTAAAAAGAAAAAAGGAAAATTCCCCAACGGTTAAAATGTTATAAATAAAAATCCGTAAGTTGATTTTTTAAACTAAAAAGTGAGTTCTTGGATTTTGTATTTTCGCTAAATGGGGAATTTAAAAGTTTATGAAAAAACTTGATTTAATATTTTTTCTGCGGGTAAAAAATATGAAATTGAGAAAGAGAGAAAGGGTGTAATTTATTTTTTCTAGACGCCGATATACATTTGGCTGATCGCTAAGAAAACAATATGAAAACGTGTAAAATTGTGAATTCTTCTTTTCACACGTCTAAAGCCGTGCTCATTTTTTCTTACTTCTTCTTAAAATAGACTAATAAGAAACCATGGAGGACTTTAAACTAGCTATGGCGCAACTATTGAAATATTAAATGGATTTACGGTAACAACTGAAGAAAGACAGGCTGAATGGGTCAAATAGGGCATGAAACAACAACAACAACAACAACAACAACAACAGAAACAGGAAGATTTCAGAAACAACAAACGAAAACGAAAAAATATTTATTACTACAAACGTTAACAAATAAAATCTAAGTCACAGAAAATTCCCACATAACGCAGTCTGGAAACGTTATTGATAATGATTGAAGATACGATCATACTTCGAAGACTGGGATTCACAAAACAACAAATTTGTGAATTACATTTTACCGCGAAAAACGCGTGGCTAAACTTTCTCTAAAACCATAGGATTCTTAACAAAATTGTTCAGTCCTAAAACGTTATTTGTGGGAGGAAAATGACTGAAGTTTTCCAATAAATATTATGAGAGGAATTTAACATTTGCATCAATAGTCAACAGACATTGCGACGATTTTAATATAGCTGAACTGAGTGAATTGACGATTTCAAATGTTTGATATTCGTACGAGGATTGATATCCACAAAAGACTCTAAAACTCAACACAGTATTTTAAGTAAATTAAAAGGGTATTGAAGAATCTGACCTCCCGTACATTAGAAAGATACATAAATATTGAAAGCCCTATTCTCAGGAGAAAATTAAATAAAAAGGACATTTTTCCACAGAAATGACAATCGAAGTAAGTCACCAATAAGTCCATTTTATCAGTGCTAAGTTCTGCATTGAGATAAAGAGTGCCCATAAATCTGCCTGACTTGTAAAAGCATTGATCATAAAAACTCCTTTTGTAGAGCAAAGAACAAAATTAAAAGTCGGATCCGACACACTAACACAACGAAATAGACGATAAAAATATACGTAAATATGTGCTGACAAAATATTAAAAATAAAAATATGAAGCTTCAAACAGAACAACTGGGTGAAATACAAGGAGAAACAAAAATAAATAAAAACAAATTACCTAATGATCAAACCAATCTAAGGGATGAAACATCACAATTAAGTTCAACAAATTCATAAATAGTAAAAAAAAAAAGAAAAAAAAGGCGAATCCGTCGTATGGTTAAACCCACCATGCAGTAAATCTATTCTCTCAGATATTCTTAGGGATGGCAAATTCGGTAAACTCAATAAAAATACCATTAAACTTTCTTTTGTAAATTCTTTAATAAAATCACCATTAAACGATTTTTTATCTGGCTGAGTTTAAAATATGGTATAATAAAACTGAAATACAACGCATAAATGAAGGCCATGAACCTATTAATTCTACTAATACACCCGAAACAAACTGTAATTATAGAAATAAACATAATTGCCCATTAAGTGGAAACTTTAACTTTACATGTTGTATACAAATGTAGCATTATTACTGGAAATAATACTAAGGTTTATGTTGGATCCACTAATACTACTCTTAAGGAATCATATAGAAACCATTTATGTTCTTTGAAACGTGAATTCAATTCCTAATAGCGTAAAACGCCTATATTTTAGCTAAATATATTTTGGTATAAGTTAAAAATGATATTCATTATGAATTAAAATGGTCAATATAAGGAAAATATAATTCAATATATATATATATATATATATATATATATATATATATATATTACAAGAGGAAACATATAGTTTATGAAATTTGTAATCGTTCCATATAGTTACATCTAATTTGCTTAATAAAATTATACAAAGTTATATTCATATAATGTAGTATATGCTAACCTATTATAAACTAATATTCTAAACAGTAAAAAGGAGAGATAGCTATGGTCTAGCAGTGACACCTTGCATAGATAATTAAACTGATTTAAAACTGAAATTAATATAAAGATTGGGATTGACGTGGAGTAGATTATATGAGAATCAGAATAAGATTAACGATTCTTTCGAGGTTTTATTGAAGTTAATCTGTCTTCTATGTAGTTTTAGTTTCCTTTAATAACTTTTTAATTAAATATTTTATTATAAGTATTTAAGAAATAGTATCGCATAAGGTTTTGTTAAATTTTGTAGTGTTAATTTAAACCAAACAACGAAAGTTTGGAAACATATCTTTATAATTTTTTAATAAGAATAGTAATCTTAATCGGATTGCACAGGTGTAGGTGAATTTAATGGCTTTTAATTAGGGTGTGTGCATATACACATTAATATAAGTGGTATTTTCTAATGTTCCTACCAACATTAGAATATCTCCATTTCTCTTTAGCAATATTTGTTCTTACTAAATGCATTTACATTCCAAGACAAGTACGTAGCAACCATTTTTTGAAGAATATATTTTGTTCTGATAAATATTTGGTGGGCTTCTGCCACTCAACGAAATACGTGTATACCGCCCGTCTTAAGAACTATGAATAAACTATTATGAGTGGGATTTAAATACATCTACTGGTTTAGGAATGTTGTCTGTCTGTCTGTCTGTCTGTCTGTCTCTCTCTCTCTATATATATATATATATATATGTGTGTGTGTGTATTTACACGGACATCACCACTTATCAAGGCCCGGAGGCCACTCGGGGATAAGGTAATTAATGGGACAATATCGTAGTAATCGTTAGTAATGGAGATCTGATAGTGTCTTACTTAATGGGGCGGTTCATCACGAATTTGTTTATGTTGGACTTGAAAACATCAAAGTTGTAGTCAGGTGGGAAACAGGCAAACGGAAGAGAGTTCCATAGGCGTGCACTTCTAAGAAAGAAGCTTTGTTCATGGAATCTACGCTTTGATTTAGGCACAGATAAAGAGTAGCGAAAATTACTGACAGTAGTTTCAGCTAGACGGGTGTTTTTCGTGAAAGATTGGCGGGGGGGGGGACCAGAGATTGGATCTCAGATAAGCACTTGCCATGTAAGTAACGATAAAACAAAGACAGGCTCGCAACGTCTCTTCTGTGGGAGAGAGGTTGCAGGGTAGAGAAAAGGGCATCCCCCACTAAGCCACGAAGTCAATTTTGTACTCTGTCAAGGAAGGATTGGCTGTTTTTAGCAGCTCCTGCCCAGATGTGGCAGCAGTACTCCATCATTGGACGTACTTGGCTTTTATACAGATAAAGAATTGCATCAGCAGTGAGATATCTTCTGGAGCGATAGAAGGATTCCACCATCTTCCCAGCGACCTTGACAACAGACTTGATGTACGTGTTCCATTTCAGATCAGGAGTAAAGGTCTATCCCAGAAGCTTGTGAAAGCATGAAGCCCTCCCCAAGACGAGAGCCATCCATTTCAATTAATGCCAGATGGGGATCAGAGCGTTTAAGAGTTAAAGATAGGAGCTTGGTGTTAGATGCATTAAAAGTAACCAGCCACCTCTTCCCCGACTGTACCATGCGCTCAAGATCAGATGAGAGAAAATCAGATAGAACTTTGTCATTTACAGCCTTTGATGTGTTGCTATAGATGGTCGTGTCATCAGCATAGATGTCAACGAATGATTTAGGTATGTGTTTTGGGAGATCATTGATGTAAATCAGGAAGAGAGTTAGATCCTGGATGGGCGCCTGAGGGACTCCAGCATTAATACTCTGGGCCTCTGATTTCTACCCATCAACCAGTACACTTATGAGCTTATCAGAGAGAAATGATTTAAAGATTGAGAAAACATTTCCAGTTATACCGTAGCTGGAAATCTTGTAAAGTAGGCCTACATTCCATACCTTATCGAAGGCCTTTGATATATCAAGAGCAATTGCCCTAGAAAGGAAGACTTTGTCGAGAGGTTCATTAATCCTATGAGATATAACCGTTAGTACATCTGCTGTAGATTTAGCAGAGCGGAAACCATATTGTGTGTCACTAACAAGGTTGTTTTTGCTGAGATGGTTGATTACTTCTCTATTTAATATGGATTCCAGCAACTTACTCATGACACACAGGAGACCTATTGGTCTGTACTGAGAGGGAGATGACTTATCACCTACATTCTTAAATACAGGGCATACTGATGAGGTTTTCCAGGGTGTTGGAAATTACCTCTTCTTAAGGCAACACTTAAATAGTTTTGTAAGTATGGGAGTAAGTTCTGGTTGAAGCTTTCTACACACTATAATGGAATGCCGTCAGGGTCAGTTGCTTTACTGGAATCAAGGTTCTTGGTTAGTTTGGCGACCTCACGCACAGATATTTGTATGTTGTATAGCCTGTTGTCTGTTATAGGGGGACATACAGGGAGTTGATGGCTTTTGTTGCATTGATGATGGTTGGGATAGAACGCACGCTTCTGTTCAGGATCCTGTTTGCTATTTGCCAAAACTGGTGGGAACCAAGGGGCTGCTCAGCTATTTTGGATTTAATGGACTGATCATATAGCTCTCTTGCATTTTTTATTACTCTTTAACAGTGGTTGCTGGCAGTCCTGAAAGCAGCTTTAGTCTCAGTACATCTTTTACGTTAGTAGTTATGGAAAAAGTGATTATCTGCGCGATGGCAGCAGCACATTCTGAGTAGAACCATGGCTGGCTAGGTTTTTGTTGGAAGCTTTTTGACATTATGAATCGGTTTATGCCTACAATAAACAATTCGGTCAGGTCTGATACTAAAGAGGACACATCCCTTTTAAACATGGAATGCATAGGTAGATCAGATATGAATGTACGGAAGCTATCCCAGTTTGCCATAGAGTATCAATGTACAGTATGGTGGAGAGGAACGTCTGGGGACTTATTACATTTTCTTTTTCCTTAACTGATACGGCGGAGTGGTCGGAGGATCCCAGAGGAGATAGAACGGAACATAAACATACCTCAGGGGAAGTTGTGAGAAAAAGGTCTAGAAGGCTTGCATACGGCAGTATCGGGCACACGGGTGGGTTTGTGAACAATCTGAGTGAGGTCATAGGCAATGGCAAAATCATGACAGAACCTACCCTCGTCATCTATTTTTTTTGAGTGGGTCAGCCATTCCACATTATGGACATTGAAGTCACCGCAAATGTGAATGTTAGCCGAGGGATGAGCAGACAGGATGTGGTCAATTTTCTCAGATATACTCTTAAAGATAGTAACCCCACGGTTGTGGAGGCGATGGAGGGCAAATATAAATGCGGTGCTGTAATAAGGTAAATTAGGGTCTTCTCTGGAGATATCCCTTCCACATGGAAAGCTATCTTTAATGTTGGCGCATATTCCATGCCATGGTCAGAGTTAGATATTAAGTTAGAGTATACTTTAATTATGAACTCATCTAGGGAAGAGGTCGGCCCTATGCCAGTTTCGCTTAGAAAGAATATGTTCGGTTTCCTCTCCTGTAATTGGGTTTCAACCTCTGGAAGGTTGGAATATATACCTCTGATATTGGATAAGGAGACATGGTAGTAAGGGTCTACGTTGGAGGATGTGGTTCGAGGTTTATTCGTTTTTTCTTCTGGAGATATTTCATGTTGAGTTTTGAGGATTTGTGGAACAGGTCGACAGACATGGTTAGCGCAAGACAGAGAGGGAAAGTAAGAGAGAAAAAGACAGGATTTCTTTTTCTTTTGTAGCACATGATAAGGTAAAGCCGTAACAATTACGCACTAGCATTGCATCGAGAGGCCCCACCAGAAACTACTGCATGGTTCAGAATCCATTCACTAAATGGCAATACAGCAACCCCAGTATTTTGCACCTGCTGATAGGACAGCCTCCTTAATGGTTTATCCAAGGTTCGGGTCCCTGACTATCAGGCGGATTACATCAGCCCAGACGAAACGTTTACCTCCAGCACCCTTACTAGTGACATGTCCATAAAGATAGACATAGGAACAGAGAATTTCCAACATCTCAGGCTACTGTTTACAAAGTACTACCGATCTGGAAAGCATCTTTTTCTTCACCCTTTGTCAGAAAAATCATTCATTGGAAATGAGGACTGAGGGACAAAGAGGAGAAGCGAGAGTTACTGAAGCGGCCCATAACACATCTACTGCGAATTATCTACTCTCCATTAAAAAAAATATGGTAAAACGGACTTATTAATATCTACTTTAAAAAGGTCCGTCGCTCGATTCCCGGTTTAGGATGATATTTGAAAATAGTCTCCCCCTCTAATATTAATGGGTGGATAGTTTTGGCTTTATTTACCTCGAGCTAGAATGTTCGAGCATAATTAAAATAAGATAATGGAACTTTTATCAGTTTGGGAAGTCGGGTTATTTTGTATTCATTTAGATTAGAAGAACTCGTTTAAAAACTGGTTAAGTGTAATACCGTTTGGGTTAAGTATTAAGTTTAGACTAATCAAAAATAATGCATACTGAAGAGAAAAAAAGCCGCGTTTCTCTGAGTTTAGATAATAGTGCAGTTTTAATTTAGAAAATTCTCGTTTTCATGGGTAACATTTTTTTTTACCTTACTTTTTTACCTTAAGAAAACCTTTCTTTGTGAATAAAAAATCTCTTAACACGTAATTGTTATTTAATTCCTTCTTTTTTTTTGTTTTTATTCTCGTTATATACTCCATTTTCCACATATTTTATAATTGTAATTTCTAACTTCAACTAAGTTGTTTAGTAAAGTTCGAAACCAGTTAGCCTTTTCATTTTTTAATCTATCATGTTGACAAATAAATTTGTTTTTTATATAGCCAGAATTAAATTTTATACCCCCTCTCACCCAAATATATACATATTCTTACAATTATATATAAGTTACTTTGTGTGTGTGAGTTCCTTCCTCATAGGTTCTGAAACGACCGAACCTATCTTTTGAAAATTTCACACACAAAGCTAATTTATATGTCTGGCAGTGTTCTTAGATATGTTTTGTACAGAAATTCATCCAATGAAAAGCGAAAAAATCCGATCCTAAAAATAGTTTTTCTTCTCTTATAGATAAACAAAGAATTTTTACAGGAGAATATTTTACGCTACACGGGCCAAGAGAAATAATAGCATCTCAGCAAATCATTTCTTCTTAAAAAACTATTTATTTTCATCTGGAGATATAGCTCAATGGTAGAGCATTCGACTACAGCTCTATTTATTCCCTCTGTTCAAGCCCGGGTGTACCTCATCATTTTATTTAAATGTTTTCCTATTAATGAGTTCAATTTACGATAACCATTTAAAGTTGCCGCAAATCATTTCTTTGCTTGCATATTTTAAAACTAAACATTAATCAGAACTGACTTTTCCAGGGCATTCAGCATCAAGCCTAAATATCAGCTGACGTGATATTGTAAACAAACACAGACGGAATTTAATAAACAACATTATCATTATTATTTTAAAAATTTGTAACTAATTTTTCGCCGTAGACACTGACATACAAGTCTTGAGCGCTTCTACACATACCCGTCACAAGGCTTCCCCTACACTGCATTCTGTTGTAGCTTTTCAGGCCGGTAATAATCAAGACAAGCACCAATGGTATTCTTAAAAAAGTGTATTACCAAAATATGTTACAAAAGTACACGCCATGATTCTGGGGGCATTAACTCTCACGAATTGTTATCGAATACCATATTAAATGTAACTATATTAATAGTCTCTGGATTTGTCTATTATCTCTGACAACGGAATATCAGCTTACTCCTCTCTCCATAAAGCTAAATAACACTGAATATATTTCACATTACGCAATCTTACACTTGTCAACTGTGTTCTAAAATTCCTAATTGTCGATTACTTAGTTTCAAAATGAATCCTTTATATAAAAATATACCATCGAATACGTATTTAGATCCCAAGAAATATAAGTGAGAAGAATATGTCAGCTGATTTGAAAACAGATATCATTGATATTGTTTGGTCTACGAAAAACACACGCGAAAGCCATGTCAACAATTCCGAAAACAAATGTTATTGATATTCTTTTGATAACTTCCTCTAACAACATCTTTATCTCCAGTCAGAAATTGCGTTTTTTTTTTTCATCTTTTATCTTCTCGGGGAAAATCTTTTCGTCTGCACTCACAACCACAAACACGTGAATGAATGGTTTAAGAAACAGTGCACCCGCTACTCGCTCCGGCGATGTCTCTGAGCGAAGTTTTGTTTTCTTTTCCCTTGCGTGTTTTTTTCGATTTTGTGATGTGAAGTTGAGGGTGGAAAGAATCAATCCAGAAAATAGAATAGAAAGAGCTCTTAGAAGTCGCGCACCATTACCGCAGACTTGTCTTCCGGCTTTTAGCGATAGGCGCTCCGTGTTTTTTTTTCTTTTTTTTTTCTTTTTTGTAAGTGGGGGTACACTTTATCTAAAACCTATGTGTAGATGGTTTGGGAGAGATTGGTTCGTTGTTTGATTTAACAGCATATCAACCATTTTTAAATATTTTATGCCGAATCCGGTAATTTGGATAAAATCTTTTATGCTTTAAGTTCTTTATACAGTGCGGAACGATAAAATTGTCGACCTAATAAAGACTACATAATTTTCGCGTTATTTAACGAAAAATCAAGTAGGAAAAACATACCTAAAGTTCTTTAAATCTTCAATATTTATTCATGGTATTAAGTTTGTTTTATTTTAGTGTAAAATTGCTTTATTGGTTTGCAGCTTTTGCGTTTTGCGAAGGGAAAACAAAAAGACAATAACAAGTTTCGTACATTTTATGTCAGGAAGCTCATGTCTTCAGACCGTCTCATTTGTTAGCACTAGAAGATTTTGGAGATACAAAAAGGAGAAGAAAGGGCATATAAATGGGTATGACGAAATAGAAGGTGAATGAGGTGGGAATGGCGAGAAGAAATTCAGAGGGAAGGAATTTCTATATGATAGTTCTTTAATTCTAAGGGTGTTAGAAAGAGGATAAATAATTTAATTATTGGAGTTCTTTTTGGGATGAGTAATTTGTATTTTATTTACTTATTTGCGGACTATTATCTTCATCTTTCATAGTTATTGTTTGACGACGTGTCGGCCAACTATTCCGTCAGGTTGTTTACCGCGACGGGATAGGAATGCTGAATCTTCAACTGCATCTTCAGTAATTACTGCCTTCCATAGTTGCTGTCGTATCACTACGTTTTACCCATTTAATCCTCTGGCCAGCTTTGAGTAGGATTGAAACCGCTATCTGCAGACAATGCTCACCGGAACTGTAGCGGTTAACAACCTTACGAAGGCCGGATGAATAGTTGGCCAAAACGTCGTGAAAAAATAATTATAAAAATGAGGATAATAAATAAACAAACAAATAAATAAAATCAATAAATGAATAAAACTATTATGGAAGGTTCTTCACATGAAAATATTATAGAAGATTCTTAAGATAAAACTAGCATAAATAAATAAATAAATTAAAAATATTATAGAAGCATCTTTACATAAAAACTAGCATCAATAAATATAATAAAAATATTATAGAAGCAGCTTCACATAAAAACTAGCATCAATAAATATAATAAAAATATTATAGAAGCATTTTTACATAAAAACTAGCATCAATAAATATAATAAACATATTATAGAAGCATCTTTACATAAAAACTAGCATCAATAAATATAATAAAAATATTATAGAAGCATCTTTACATAAAAATTAGCATCAATAAATATAATAAAAATATTATAGAAGCATTTTTACATAAAAACTAGCATCAATAAATATAATAAAAATATTATAGAAGCATCTTTACATAAAAACTAGCATCAATAAATATAATAAACATATTATAGAAGCATCTTTACATACACACTAGCATCAATAAATATAATAAAAATATTGTAGAAGCATCTTTACATAAAAACTAGCATCAATAAATATAATAAACATATTATAGAAGCATCTTTACATAAAAACTAGCATCAATAAATATAATAAACATATTATAGAAGCATCTTTACATACACACTAGCATCAATAAATATAATAAAAATATTATAGAAGCATCTTTACATAAAAACTAGCATCAATAAATATAATAAAAATATTGTAGAAGCATCTTTACATAAAAACTAGCATCAATAAATATAATAAACATATTATAGAAGCATCTTTACATAAAAACTAGCATCAATAAATATAATAAACATATTATAGAAGCATCTTTACATACACACTAGCATCAATAAATATAATAAAAATATTGTAGAAGCATCTTTACATAAAAACTAGCATCAATAAATATAATAAACATATTATAGAAGCATCTTTACATAAAAACTAGCATCAATAAATATAATAAACATATTATAGAAGCATCTTTGCATAAAAACTAGCATCAATAAATATAATAAAAAATATTATAGAATTTCAACTATAAGATGAAGCTCCAATGTTTCAAACTCGAAATAGATAATGCCAAAAAACATCCACCCATTAATATGGAAGGGGAGATTATCATCAAAAGTGTCCTGAATTGATAATTTAGCACCGGAATTTACTACTTAGATATTCCTAAGTGCCTTGTACCCATTTCCCTCCTCCCCGTTTTTTTTTTGTTAATGGAGAGTAGATAATACAGTGGATGTGTTATCGGCAGCTTCGGTAACTCTCGCTTCTCCTTTTTTGTCCCTCGGTCCTCATTCAGATGAGTGATTTTTCTGACAAAGGGTGAAGAAAAAGCTGCTTTAAAGGTCGGTAGTACTTGGTGAAAAGTAGTCTGAGATGTCGGACATTTTTCTGTCTCTATGTCTATCCTTGTGGCCATGTCACTTGTAAGGGTGCTGGAGGTAAACGTTTTGTCTGGGCTGACGTTATCCGCGTGATAGTCAGGGACCCGAACCTTGGATTAACGACTAAGGAGGCTGTCCTATCAGCAGGTGCAAAGTACTGGGACTGCTGTATTGCCATTTGGTGAATGGATTCTGGACCATGCAGTAGTCTCTGGTGGGGCCTCTCGATGCCATACTAGTGGGTACTTGTTTCGGCTTTACCTTTTCATGTGCTACAAAAAGTATTTTCTGTCTTTTTCTCTCTTACTTTCCCTCTCTATCCTGCTCTAACCAAGTATGCCGACCTGTTCCACAAATCCCAAAACCTCAACATGAAATATCTCCAGAAGAAAAAAGGAATAAACCTAGAACCACATCCTCCAACGTAGACCCCTACTACCAGGTCTCCTTCTCCAACATCAGGGGTCTACGTTCCAACCTTCCTGAGGTTGAAACCCAATTACAGGAGACGAAACCGGATATATTCTTTCTAAGCGAAACTGGAATAGGGCCGGCTACTTCCCTAGATGAGTTCATAATTAACAGATACTCTAACTTAACAGCTAAATCTGACCCCCAAGATCGCCATGGGCATTGAATATGTGCCTACATTATAGATGGCTTCCCGTGTGGTGGGGATATCTCTAGAGCAGATCCTAATTTACCCTATATGTGCTTCCGGGTTGCACTTACTTACACCACTGCATTTATATTTGCCCTCTATTGGCCCCATAACAGCGGAGTTACTATCTTTAAGAGTATATCTGAGAAAATAGACCAGATCCTGTCTGCACATCCCTCGGTTAACATCCACATGTGTGGTGACTTCAATGTCCATAACGTGGAATGGCTGACCCATTCAAATAAGACAGACGATGAGAGGAGGTTCTGTCATGATTTTGCCATTGCTTATGACCTCACTCAGATTGTTCGCGAACCCACCCGGGTGGCCGGTACTACTAGTCAATATGCAAGCCTCCGAGACCATTTTTCTCTCAACTTCCCCTGAGCTATGTTCATGTTCCGTTCATTCTCCTCTAGGATCCTCTGATCACTCCGTCAGATCAGTTAAGATAAAAATTAAATGTAATAAGTCCCCAGTCCACCGTACTTTATACCGATACTCTATGGCTGACTGGGATAGCTTCCGTACATTCATATCTGATTTAAAATTTAAGTTTAAAAGGATGTGCCCTCTATAGTATCAGATCTGACCGAATAGTTAATCGTAGGCATAGACTGATTCATACCATTTAAAAAATTCCAACAAAAACCTAACAGCCAGCCATGGTTCTCCCCAGAATGTGCTGCTGCTATCGTGCACAGAAATCACTTTTTCCATAACTACCAACGTAATAGATGCACTAAGACTAAAGCTGCTGTCAGGAACGCTATCAACCACTATAAAAGAGTAATTTAAAATGCAATAGAGCTATACGCCCACTCTGTTAAATCCAAAGTAGCTGATCAGTTTTGGCAAATAACAAATAGAATCCTGAACAGAAGTGTGCGTTCTATCCCAACCATTATCAATGGACCAGAGGTCATCTCATCAGCATCAGACAAGGCCAGACTATTTGCAAAGAACTTTGCAGCTAATTCTTCCCTATGTGATGTGAAGAAGGCCATCAACTCCCCATATTTCCTCCTATAACACAGAACACGCTCGGTAACATGCAAATATCTGTGCATGAGGTCGCCAAGCGAATCAAGAACCTTGATTCCAGTGCATTGTTAAATAAGCTTCAACCAGAACTTGCTCCCATAATTACGAAACTGTTTAAGCATTGCCTTAAGGATAAGTGCTTTCCAACACTCTGGAAAACCTCATCAGTATGCCCTGTATTTAAGAATTCAGGTGATAAGTCATCTCCCTCTCAGTACAGCCCAATAAGTCTCCTGTGTTTTATGAGTAAGTTGCAGGAATCCATATTAAATAGAGAAATAGTTAACCACCTCAGCAGAAATAACCTTCTTAGTGACAAACAATATTGTTTCTGTTCTGCAAGATCTACCGCAGATGTGCTAACGGTTATATCTCACAGGATTAGTGAATCTCTTGACAAAGGCTTCCTTTCTAGGGCAATTGCTCTTGACACATCAAAGGCCTTCGACAAGGTATAGCATAAGGGCCTACTTCACAAGATTTCTAGCTACGGTATAACTGGAAATGTTTTCTCAATCATTAAATCATTTCTCTCTTATAGGCTCATAAGAGTAGTGGTCGAGGGACAAATATCAGAGGCCTATAGTATTAATGCTGGAGTCCCTCAAGGGTCAATCCTGGGCCCAACTCTCTTCCTGATCTACATCAATGACCTCTCTAAACACATAAATCATTCGTGGACATCTATGCTGATGACACGACCATCTACGGCAACACATCAAAGGCTGTAAATGACAAAGTTCTCTCTGATTCTCTCTCCTCTGATCTCGAGAGCGTGGTTCAGTGGGGGAAGACGTGGCTGGTTACCTTTAATGTATCTAAAATCAAACTCCTATCTTTACATCACCAACGCTCTGGTCCCCATCTGGCATCAATTTAAAAGTGGTGGCTCTCGTCTAGGAGAAGCCCCATGTTTTGACAAGCTTCTGGGGTTGTCCTTTACTCCTGATCTGAAATGGAACACGTACATCACGTCTGTTGTCAAGGTGGCTGGAAAGATGGTGGGATCCTTCTACCGCTCCAGAAGATATTTCACTACTGATGCAATTCTCTATCTATATAAAAGTCAAGTACGTCCAAGGATGGAATACTGCTGCCATATCTGGTCAGGAGCTGCTAAAAACAGCCTATCCTGCCTTGACAGAGTACAAAATAGACTTCGTGGCTTAGTGGGGGATGCCCTTTTCTCTACCCTGCAACCTCTCTCCCACAGAAGAGACATTGCGAGCCTATCTTTGTTTTATCGTTATTTCCATGGCAGGTGCTCGTCTGAGCTCTAATATCTGCCCCCCCTCGCCAATCTTTCACGAAAAACACCCGTTCTAGCTGAATCCACTGTGAAAATTTTCCCCTACTCTTTATCTGTGCCTGAATCAAAACGTAGATTCCATGAACAGAACTTCTTTCTTAAAACTGCACGCCTGTGGAACTCTGTTCCGTCTGCCTGCTTCCCACCTGACTACAACTTGGATGTCTTTAAGTCCAACGTTAACAAATTCCTAATGAATCTCCATCTTAAGTAAACACTTCATTAAATCTCCACACTGACGTACTGTACTTGCAATAACCCTTATCCCTGTGTGGCTTCTGGGCCTTGATAAGTGGTGACCGCCGTGTAAAAAAAAATAATAATAAATAAATGGTAACTTGTAAAACATAATTGCATTTTTTCTGTTCTATTTTTGTATAAAGTAGTATAATTAGATTAAAAGTGTTGTCGACTGGTTTTTGATATCTTTATCTACCGTTCAGAATGAACTTAGAATTGCAAAAGTTGTTTCATTAATTCCGACATATACATATTGTTTCTATCGCTTTCAGTTTTATTGTCTGTTTGTTAATTAACAGAATTACGAAAATGTAAATCCATGTGAAGAACGACTTTTACTCTAAATCATGTGGAACGTTGTTGCAACTATATATAAACATCATTATAATGCGCTTTAATTAAATTACATTCGGTGACCCAGGAACCCCTTATTTATGTAATTCTATGACTGTAACAGGAGTGAACGCAATGTAAGTTGTTTATTCGAAATTAATCTTCAGATGAGGTTAGTGAACATGTTCTAGAATCGAGTAGTAATATGACGTCGCTTCCACGAAACATGATGATACGTAAAAGAAGCTCAAAAAACAAAACCTAAAGGGTCTCTTCGATTATGTCTGCAAATAGAAAGGAACATGTTTTCGGATACAAGTTGAGAGAAGACTAATACTAGACTCTTTAATATATTGTATCTAAATATGTAAGTAGTTCTTACTAACAAACTAGTACAACCTCTGATATGAGTAGCATGACAAGTAGCAGGATGACATAACATAATATCGCTGATACAACAACCAACACCAAAGGTGAAATAATAGAGAACGACATGTGCTGGTTATATTTGTTATGTGGCGAGGCTTCATTCGCGTTTATATACATAATCTGTTTTCTAGTTTTATGGACTATGTCACCTTATTACATAACAAGTGACATATTTTACAGATAAGATAAATTCAATCGAGACATTTAGATGTTTTATTACATTTTCTTCATGAATCTTAAGAGTGAATCGAAGTGTCTGCAATGAGAATATCGGATATTTAAATCTAATGGATGATAGCGTATTAAAGTCGATCGTTATACACGTTCGATCCTGTTAGAGTCGATCATAGGGAAGGATAATGTTTCACCTATCCTGTGTATGCCATGAAATCAAATTGTGTTATCCTTTTTATCTTAACGTCTAACGTAAATGAACCAAATTGATTAAGTCTAATGTTAACAAATTCCTTATGAACCGCCCCCCTAATTAAACACTTCATAAAATCTCCTCACTAACGTGATGTACTTGCAATAACCCTTATCCCTGAGTGGCTTCCGGGCCTTGATAAGTGGTGATCACTGTGTAAAAAAAAAAAAAAAAAAAAAAACCCAGGTTTGAAAGTATCAGGTTGGCAAGAAAGTTCTTGCGATGTTAAACTTTAAAATTCAGATAACCCTATCTCGACTCAAGCAAAAATTTATTGATCGAACTATATCTATCAAGTATCGCGGTTTAATTGTGCGCTAAAAGAAGCATGCATTTCAAACGCGCCTCTGCCTTATGAAACAATCTATAGTTGATTTTATAGACTAATTGATTGAATGTCTGAACTGCCCTTGTGATTTTAGGTTGTATAAATGTGTTAACTTTGGTCAAAATCGGACTTCCTTTTTTAATCGCATTATTTTGATTAACGATTTTTTATATTTCTCGGACGCATTCCGAAAAGAAAACACTGTAAGAACACTCCCAGACATAACAAATACCCCTGTGTAAAATTTTAAGAATTAGCCCAGCCATTTCGAAGTCGATAAGAAAACAAACTCTTACACATACGCACATAGATAAAGATCCACATATTCCCTCTGGTTTACTTTTTCTTATCAAGTAAGGTCTTTGACTTACTTGCAGTTTCATCAAATACTTTTGTATGCAAAATCCGATCCCGTATTTTGCTAATTCCTACCCCCCTGATGAGAAGGAAAGTATTTCTTCGTAACTCCGCGGATTAAGGACTATCCACTTATTAAGTTTTTCCTTTTCAGATTAAACATGTTTTAAACTCTTTTTCAAAGTGTTTTTAACATGTTTTATTAACTATTTGCTCTTATTATAAGCGCTATCCCCTATTTGGTTTTATCGAGCTTTTATATTTGATTGAGATTACTTTATAAATATTAATTCTTTAATATTTGAAATATCCTTTAGTTTTACCATCTTGGATCATTTTTCTAAATTTAATTATAATTTTTATTTTATTACAAGCTCCCACTTGGTTGCGCTTTTTATTTTCTCCAGATATATCCACAAATTTATTCTCGCTTTGAACATTTTCCTAAAAAATATAAGGTGGAAAGTTTATCACCATGACTTAACCATTAACAATAAACTTAAAGCGCCTATTTCCTCTGAAGACCAACCTCCCCCAGAAATCTTAACAAATGAACTCTCTATCAACTCTCATAGAAAACAAAAGAAATTCGAAAGAATTGCTGCCAAATTTTACGGATTAAAAACCACTGCCCACCCAAATATAACCCTTACTTTGAGGAGTTTAAGAATTCCATGCAAAATTTAGTAAAAAATAAAATTTAAGAAACAAAAACACCATTATAACCCGATTACTCGAAAAATAAATAATTTTGCCGAAAAAGTTAAAAAGAATAAACATATATTCTTCTCTGTTGATAAGACAAAAAATTATTATAAACTTGACTATCCTAAATATAAAAGACTTTTGTATAAAGAACTTAATAAATCTTATAAAATAGTCCCTCCTAAGATTTTAGATTCCATTAATTCGAAGCTAAACATTTACTGACTTCTACGAATATTTATAACTTCACTGAAATAATTTCTCCGGGTACCCCTAAATTCACCATCAAGACTCATAAACCTAAGTTCTATGACAACCCCTCTATTAGATTGATCTACCTATCTAACTCTGACTTAGGTGCTGTAAGCAAAAATATTTTAGATAGAATCATCCCTTCTATTAAAGAAAAAAGTAAGTTTCCCTCTAGGGTAAATTCAGATTCCGTAATTAATTGGTTTGTCTCCTTTAAAAGTAAACACCTCCTTAACTTCATAACCTTTAACATCCAAAATTATTATCAATCAATTTCTCCGAACCTTTTAAATAAGGCTCTAGTCTTTGCTAAAAGAAATTCTGACATAACTAATTTAGAAATTAAACTAATTATCCTAGCGAGAAAGCCTCTTATACAATATAACAATAAGTTTTGGACTAGAAAGGACACTCCTGATTATTTGGACATCTTGATGGGTGCTTCTGACTCTTCAGAAGTTAGCGATTTAGTGGGACTCTTCTTACTGAAAGAACTTAAATACCACTTTAAACATATCCAAGGGGGCCTTTATAGAAATGATGCCCTTTTTACTACAACAGCCAGGCCAAGAGAGTACAACAAAACAATTAAAAAATTACATAACTTCTTTAATAAATTTGGCCTTTCTATAATTATCGAACCAAACAAAAACCTTCATTTTTTTAGATGTTACACTGTATCTTAACACCGAAACTCATAGCCCCTATCATAAACCCAACCTTACGCTTTTATACGTCCATAAATCTTCTAACCACCTCAACTCAATTATAAACTCTATAGTACCATCCGTCTCTAGAAGAGTTTCTGCTCTTTCAGCTGATAAGAAACTTTTAATCAAAATGTTACTTTCTTCAATAATGCATTAAGGAACTCAGAACGAAAGGAAAATATTAAATACAACCACTATGCTCCTCCTGCTGGCCGCCTTAAATCTGTAATCACACACAATATGACTCGCAAGACACCAGTTCAAATAACAAGATCTGCCGCTATCAATAACAATGAACCAGTCTATATATATAATCCAAACTATAATACTAATCGTAATACTTCTAACCCACTCAGTCGCATCAGGAGTAAGAAAAATATTTGGTTTGATCCTCCATTTAGCATAAATGTCAAAACTAATATACCTAAGGAATTCTTCAACATTGTACAAAACTCTTTCAAATACCCACACAGATATAGTTCTATTTTCAATAAAAACTCAATCAGGATTTCTTATTAAACAATGCCTAATTTAGCACAAAGAATCTTCACATCTAATAACAAAAAATTAAACCAGCCCAAAAAATCCCTTTCCCAATTAAACCCAAAGCTAACTGTAATTGTAATAACAAACATCTTTGCCCACTCGATAATGATGGCATCCATAAAGATGTTATATATTCATGCACAATTACTGAGCTGGCACGCAATCCTCCCATAACAGACACTAATATTTCGTCTTCGTTATCCTTCTTCCCATCCTCCATCTGATATAGTTACTAATCCAATATACCACTCGAGCAGCCCTTCCATCTATAATCATACAACTAGCAATAATAATAATAATAATAATAATAATAATAATGAGAATAATAATATTTCTCCTAACAGCCATCCTAACACTAACCTATTCATTATCCCCTCCAAAATAGTCCTCGTACAATAAATGTCCTACCCTTTGTTGAACACTATGAACAAAATTCAAACTATTTTACTAATACAAATCAGCAAATTAATATTAATATCAGACCTCGAGCTTTTAATAAAGTACATACATATATCGGCGTTACTTCAACATTGATTAAGAAAAGAAACCACATTTCTTCTTTTAACAACCATAATTCTAATAATAACCAAGGAACTTCTCTAACCACTTAAATTAAAAAAAAATAACTCAAATAATACCCCCTTCTCAATCAAATGGACTATCATAAAAAAGTTAAGTCTTATACTCCAGGCTCTAAGTCATGTCGCCTCTGCAGAACTGAAGCTATAATTATAATTACTTCCCCTCAAAGTAACAATATAATAAATTCTAAAAACGAGCTGATCTCTTTCTGTAAGGACTATCCACTTATTAAGTGTTTCTTTTTCAGATTAAATATATTTTTAACTCTTTTTCAAAGTGTTTTTTAACATGTCTTATTAACTATTTGATCAATGACTTAAAAACATTATTACAATGATCCAAACATAATTCTCAATGAAAAACCAAGACACGGAATAATAAAATAATGTTAAAAAATACACATTGTTGGTGACTACTCCCTTATTTAAATATACATCTTTCTTTCGTTGGAATTTATTAACCCATTTTATATAAATATATATATATATATATATATATATATATATATATATATATATATATATTAAGGGGATTAGAATAACAGTCTAGAGAGCAGAGTATATTTTAATTCATTAATATAATTAAAATAAAAGAAAAGAAAACAGTGGTCGTTGTAATGTAGATAGATAATAAGCCCGATAGGCATATATATCCAAGAGCTATTTTAATATTGAGTAAGATGATTCATAATTTATAATTAAAATTAAAAATTAAAAAAATTCGTTTTCATAAGGAAGAACAGACAAAATCAATAAATTGTACGATCGTTTCGGAAACAATGTTTTTATTGAGATAGACAATAAGTCTTGGACAATAATTTTATCATTGGGTTTTCTGAAACAAAGTCTCCTCATCAGCAAAAATATTGGATGTTTTTTTAGAGACACCAAAAATAAAACTAGCATTTTAAAAGTAAAGTAGATGTATCTTTTAATGATCCGCCTTTTAAAGCTCGTAAGTATTATCATCAATGCATTCATAAATTTATTGATTTTGTTTGTTCTTCCTTATGAAACCGATTTTTAATTTTTAATTCTAATTAAGAATTATCATCATCACCACCACCATATGTTTTCTCAAGATACAGCAAGATAGGACCATGTTAATGTATCCTAGTCTTCTGTAGATAGCCGATAAAGTCTGTAAGTTCTCTGTGTGGCTCTTTACTGCAACTTTTCTTGCATTCTTTCCAATTACAGAGAGACTGAATTTTGTATGAATTATGTTTTCTGTGTTAATAATATAATATTTAACATTCGGATATTGCGTGGTAAAATTATCAAACGAAAAGCAATAGTGCCGCCTTGTCAGAAAACTTTATTTTGTTTCACGCTTGACCGTCTTGGTCAATGCGTGACGTAGTTAATTCCCGTGTTTTATGCGTCCTAAAGTGTCTGCGTACTGACCGTAAAGTTCTTTAGTAAGAATAATTAAGGAATTTAGATTTTACATCAATATACAACCAATTTGTGACGATTCATGTAAAATCTACCCTTCGCTCATTATTTTCTGTTAACAGATGCTATACAGATCGATTTAGGTTGACATATTGTGATACAGAAAAAGAGACTACATTTCTGAGACAATAAAAGAGGACAGGAATAGACACGGTCGTAAACTGATCTGGTTCCTAAGCTAAAAGAATAACAGAATGTTGGTAGAAGTTCGACGTAAATTCTTTGTTTCTCACACATTTCTGCGGAAGTGGAACGAAATCGATGCTACATAGTCGTCGAGAAGACTTTACATCGCTGACATGTCCGTCGGAATGGTCACGATACACACAAATGATATCAGCAAGATTCTCACCCGAAAACGGCTTAGTATGTTTTAAATAGTGTTGGGAGAGAACAACATATATCGCTCGACATAACATTGATTTGCTCAGTCAAAACAAGCGGAATCAGTTAAGATAGTAATGCAAACATGGTTGAGTGAAATAAAAAAGAGAGGATGTTGAACCCGTTCGACCTGTCTGTGCTGCATCGGTAAACGGATTTGATCTCGACCAGATAAACATTGTACATTGTGAAAGACTTAGTATCTTGGCGTAAAACGGATATTGCACTTTGTAAGATAGGCCATTCTGCTGTGTTGAGGGAAGCTGTTATGGCGAGACGCAGGGGATGCGGAGAGGAAATAAAATAGATGTAATTCTACGTCCAACAATACAATGAGGGATCGTATGAATAAATGCGTAGTTTAAACAAATAAACCAGATAATCTCGCTTTTATATCAGCAAGTAGCTCTTTAACATTTTTACATTATGTACCCTGGCTCCTCTGTATGAAATATAAACCTATAATTTTTAAGACCTGAAGGCGTACTTATTTTGTTTAAAACATTTGATTATGTATTGAAACTTTACAATTATTTTATCATTTTATATAACATAAATAATCTATAATTACAACTCTCATTACGGAACACTGATAAAATCTACTGATCATCATATTATACGAACCCAAAATCTCTGCTGTCACATAGGTTTTCCCGATATGTTTCAGTCATAATTCTTTCTATAAAGACATTAGGTAATTTTGGAAGCGACCACGAGAGGACCGCCAAATATCCAAAATGAAGTGCTATTTGTGGAAGGAACTGGATTTTAACTTGAAAGACCCAGGTCGTCAGTTCGCGCTTTGAACCATTAGAAACCCTCCCGTGACGTCTACTAATTTCACCCTCCTGTAATGTCTACTAATTTTGAATCACCAGTAAGAGAATTAAGTTATAAGCGTCTAATAAAATTTATATCCATATGATTGACACTAAGAAAAGCGTTGTAAATGAGTTACCTAGAAACATAAATGCTGAGAACAAATCTACAAAAGACAGTATGAACTCTCTTCCTTATCTTAACCAATGATCTACCAAGTCACATTCTGAGTTCATTTGTCGACATTTCTGCAAATGGCACTACCATCTATGCTAACACTTTAATAACCACCAACGACCAAGGTATCTCTGAATCTCTCTCCTCCGACCTTAAATACGTGGTGCAATATGGCACAAAGTTGTAGGTAAATTTTAACTCATCCAAAACCAATCCCCTATCTTTTTTCCACTAAAGCTCTGATCCACACTTGCCCCGAATTAATATGAATAGATTCTGCTTGAAATCTTCTGGAACTTACGCTTACCTCTCACCTGAAATAGAAGACTTACATTAAATGTATCGCGAAGATCCCCAGAATATGTTGCCTCATTCTAACGCCTCAGAAGGTATCTCACTCCCGATGAAATCCTCTACCTGTATAAGAGCCAGATACATTCTGAAATGGAGTACCGTTGCCACATCTGGGCAGTAGCAGCTTAGAGCACTAATATGCTACCTTGGCAGAGTTCAGAACAGGCTTCTTGGCACAGTAAGTTCTGCCCTTTTTCCTTTCTAAAACCTATTCCTCACAAAACAGACATTGCGAAACTGTTGCTTCCCTATCATTATTTTCATGACAAGTGCTGTCTGAACTTCCCCACTCGAATACAACACTCTCGTCTAGCCACACTCGCTGTCAACATTTCACACACTGTCTAAATCTAAACGCAGAGTCTATGAACAAAAACTTCGTTCCTAGAACTTCCTGGAACTCGTTTTCGCTTGCATGCATTCCAGCTGACTACAACAAAGCTGTCTTCAAATTCGATGTATACAAGATTTTAATGCCTAACCCCCTTAAATAATCTAATTCTACTCAACTCCTCAGCGACCACTTTTCATTCATTAACCCTTAAGTGGACTTCAGATATTGATAAGCGTCGAATCTCGTAAAAAAATGTAGCATAAATTTTATCTAAAGAATATAATATAATTATTTTCCTTGAACAATTTTATCTAAAGAATATAATATAATTATTTTCCTTAAACAATATATTAAAAAATATAAACTACGACATTTACTACGTGAACTACGATGGAAATAAAAGAAAAAAAGAGCATATCATTCCGTGTTTGCGCTGAGGTTATTTGAGATATTCAATTTATTTTAAGTTGTCCATCAGAGCAAAAAAGTTGTGAAATTCTGCTCTATTTTCTTGCTGCATATCATGTCATTTGGCTTTATTGATTTACTATATCAACATTCATTTACACAAAGTTTTCAGATAGACTTGTTGGTTAATCACATTGATTTCTCAGACCCACATTATTACATAATGGATACACGAATGATTTTACTCACAAGAGAGAATCTGAATATATTTTGTAAGATCCGATTGTGATTGCACTTGGTAAAGAATCGATAATGCTTTGCTGGATTTTAGCGTGACATATTTTTCTTTTTACCTCTAATCTGCAATTTTTTTCTTTTATTATATTTTCGCACTTTTTTAAATTACATCTGTTATCGAAGGATCTTCTTCGCCATCATTCTTGTACTATTTTATGACGCATACTACTACTACTACTACTACTACAATAATAATAATAATAATAATAATAATAATAATAATAATAATAATAATAATAATAATAATAATAACAACAACATCCAGAATAATAATTTGTACGAATATATGTGATACAAGTTTCCTGATCAGTTTGTGTCTGTTTCTGGCATTTCTGCATGGCGAATCGTGTAATTGTTGCCAACATAACTTATACTGCAGAGGAAGACATCGAGCACTATCAACAAGAATGAAATGACAAACATAATCGAACAGCACTTGAAATATATGGATAATTTTTGGCTGGAGTTTTCTAGTCATAATCTGGAATGAAAAAATATCCGGAGAATTAATATATTCCATGTGTCGGTTATCTAGAAGAGAATATTTTGCGTTGTTCGAAAAATAGAGTTTCACAGTTTCATATAGTTATGACATTTGGGGGATGGGATTGCCATGTAATAGAGTTTGGCAGTTGTATACAAATGCTGAGCCGCATGTGAAGTAACGTCACCGTAAGGGGAAAAGACTAGAGAAGAAAACGTGTACACGAAGGGACAGAGGTCAGAAAAAAGAACACGATCATGTTTTATTCTGAAAAGTACCCGGAAATAAATGTTGTTGTAACAAAAAACTTATCTTATGTTCCTCGCGACGTACTGTAGTACAGCGTGTTAGGTCTCGAGTGCTTACAAGTTAAAACATGTGTAAAGTAACTGCTATACATATATATCTTCCGTCTATCTATAAAGTTGTGTTTTTCTCGTCATTCCTATTCAAAGCCTGCTTTTTCTATGCAAAAACTATTAAAACAATAAGTTTGAATTTCCTGTGTTGATAAAACAGTACTTTTATGGGGGAAATATTTTTCACGTTAATCAATCGCTTAGTGAGTTTTATTCGGCCTCTTCCCCTTTAAAAAACATCGATTAAGTGCTAGTATTTTGACGTTAAACGCAATTATACAGACGGAAATGATGTTAATGCGCAGGTTGTCCAAATTCGCCAATTGTCTTTGATAACATAAACATGTCTACAATTTCGTTTTAACCGATCGTATATTAAAGTGTCGTGAAATAGCTAAAGAGATTAAAGTATCAGAAGGCAGTGAATTCACTAATTGTTCGTAGATCAATAACAACAACGCGCCGACGGTTCAGCGCGTTGTTTTCCACTGTTTAAATAGTATAAAATATTTTTCATCTGTTCGTAACAATAAATAAAAATAGGTCCATCTTTTAACTTCAAGCGAGTGGACAGCAGGATGTTGAAGTCATTCAGAAAGCAAAAGCACACATATCAACAGGCAAGAGAATGGAGGTTCAAGAGATTGGCGGTTCAAGAGATTGGCAGTTCAAGCTATTTTGTTCCTTGGCGCAATGAATAAGGACTATTTCGGGAGAGCCCTTGAGCTCCCTTCACGTAAAACCTTGTACAAGACTTGTACTCGCAAAGAGGCCAGCACAATCGTGCAAGTGCAGATATTTCGAAATATCAGTGCCAAATCAACTTGGCTTAGATTAACAGGTGTTTATAAAACTGAAACGAGTTAAAGCTATCAGAGCACACAGGTGCAAAATGGTCGAACGTGGTTGACTGACACCATGATTTCAAAATCCAAGTATCATTTTAATTGTTTTGTGCTAAAATATATCTCCCTTTCTTCTCTATTTCTATGACTTTCTTTTTCTCTCTTGCAATGAGAAAAGACTTTCATTTTATTGAGAGTAGTTAAACAAATTGTATCTGATCACATTCGGCGACGGACGGGGCTCAAAAGTTCTCGAGTTTTTAATGTTCCTTGATTGTTAAAATAAATAAAATTCTATTGTTATAAAATTGTCTTTGTTCGCTATTTAATACAACGTTCAATTTCAGTACAGCAGTCACTGCCATCAATGCCGATTAAACCCTGCCAGTAACGACGCCGACTGAATGTAGGGAGAAGAGACCCACCAGCAGACACAACCGACGTCGTATCAACCGCTTAGTTTAAAGAGGATGTACCCATAACTTCACCGTGTTTAACACCCGAGAAGCTGGTTGCCGTGTAGAAGGCGCCACAACCGTTCCCGAGACGTCTTGAAAACACGGATAAGCCTTCTAACTCTCCTCGACAAGCGATCATGTTCATCGATTACACTGAGAAAGAGAGCACCATCCAAAGCAGATATTATGTCATATTGTTTCTGTGTTTGAAGGAAAAATCGCAAATAAACGGCCACAAAATGAAAACAAAAGCACACACATAACCATTTGTAATTTAATTTGTATCATTATTTTTTAAATAGCGTATAATAAATTAATGTTTGTGATTATTCTAATATAATTTGTTGGTTTTTACAAATATCTATATAATACTAAAACTCTGTCGTTCTTGGTTGTTTGCTTGTTTGCTTGTGCACTATCCTCCTCCTACTACTACTATGCATCCACTTCTTGCTACTACTATTACTTCTCCTCTTTACAACTACTACTACGCCTCCTCTTCTTCCTCTTACTACTACTACTACGCATCCTCTTCCTTATCCTTCTATTACTACTACTGGTTGACATGTGTTTTCCCTACTACTAATCTACTACTTCTCCTACTACTAATACTACTACTACTACTAATGAAGAAGAAGTTTTTTTCAAAAATAAACAATTATAAACAGAATGGCTCATAGAAATCTATCTATATTCTTTTTTTTCATTTTAATATACTTTCATAGAAATGTTTCTGTTATGTCACAAAAAAACTATTTTCTTTACGTCACAAGTGTCATGCTCATACATTAATTCCATAGCTAATATAATATACTGACCCCTTAGGGGATATTTTGCAACTATTCTGTATTACAACTATACTGTCGCAATTTTCTCACAAATAAATCAATTTTGACCTGTTGACAAGGTATTTTTTTTACTGTGTACGTTTTCAGTGGCCTAATTTTTTTTTGCGTTTTAAATTATCCAAATAAACAATTGTTAATACTTTCTGCATTTTTTTACATCCTTCATTTCCATATTACGTTTAAGTTATTTTAATGCGATTTTCTTACAAATAAATATACTATTTTACAATGTATTGTTTTACTGTGTACATTTTCAGCGACACAATTTGTTTTATTTTCATTTTTTTTTCACGTTTAAATCAAAAGATATTTCAAAACTTAAATTTAACTTTAAGTATTATGGTATCTGTTCAGTGCACATTTATCTATAAGTATGGCAAACCACTAATAATTCAATGGCTGTAAGTTTGTTTTCTTTCAAGAATAAACAATTATAAACAGAACGACTCATAGAAATCTATCTATATTCTTTTTTCATTTTAATATAATTTCATAGAAATATTTCTGTTATGCCACAGAAAACTATTTTCTTTACGTCAAAAGTGTCACGCTCAGACATTAATTCCGTAAGTAATATATACTGACCCAACGGGTCATGGATAGTCTAGTATATATATATATATATATATATATATATATATATATATATATATATATATATACATATATATATGTTTAAAGAAAAAATAGAAAAAACCGAATGAAATTATTAAAAAAATCAACGTTTCGTCCTTGTCTCAGAGGACATCTTCAGGATAATTGAAATAAAAATGTGATAAAAGAAAAAGTCATAGATCGTGCGAAAAAAGACAGTTTTTTAAAATCCAACCCATGTCGGGAAAGGACGAATATGTGTGCGTATGGGAAGGTTGTTTGATGTCTATATATACAATTTTAAAATGCATTTAAAATAAATATGTACATTTTTTTTTTCTTCTTCTGCAAAACTACTCATTTTCCTGAAACATTCAAAGAAAAACGGCTAGCCAGGATCCACCCTGATACCTTGCTCTTTGATTATTATTTTCCCTATGCTAGGGGTTAAATGGTAGAAGCCTTTTCTTTGCGTAATAGTATTAGTATTCAAAATTAGTGCTGATTCTAAAAGTCTTCTTTTAGCTCTATCTATCACGTATTTAATAATTTTCGCTTGATCTAAATTAAAAAAGCTACGAAAATACACTATAACATAAACACACAGAAAAATAAAACAGATACCTCACTATTAAACAGACATCTTTTCATTCCCACCCACACCAAAAATACAAAAGCTACGACACTCTTAATAGACTTGGTTTTCACCTGATACAAACAACTTCCTCAACCATAAAACAGACATTAAAAACTACCAAGCACTCTCCCAAAACCCTCACATCCGATGCCGGTATATATTCCATCCCATGTAACAACTGTCAACAAGCGTACATAGGTGAAACACAACGAAAATTGAAATTAAGACTTAACGAGCACAGAAGAGATATGAGGAATGGTAACGCCCTAAATGCACTCTTTTGCCATTGTGCAGAACACGATCACTCATTTAATTTAGATCAAGCGAAAATTATTAAATACGTGATAGATAGAGCTAAAAGAAGACTTTTAGTATCAGCACTAATTTTGAATACTAATACTATTACGCAAAGAAAAGGCTTCTACCATTTAACCCCTAGCATAGGGAAAATAATAATCAAAGAGCAAGGTATCAGGGTGGATCCTGACTAGCCGTTTTTCTTTGAATGTTTCAGGAAAATGAGTAGTTTCGCAGAAGAAGAAAAAAAAATGTACATATTTATTTTAATGCATTTTAAAATTGTATATATAGACGTCAAACAACCTTCCCATACGCACACATATTCGTCCTTTCCCGACATGGGTTGGATTTTAAAAAACTGTCTTTTTTCGCACGATCTATGACTTTTTCTTTTATCACATTTTTATTTCAATTATCCTGAAGATGTCCTCTGAGACAAGGACGAAACGTTGATTTTTTTAATAATTTCATTCGGTTTTTTCTATTTTTTCTTTAAACATAACGTCAACCACCGCTGGTACATTTTTTCATTCCTTATACATACATATATATATATACATACATACATACATACATATGGAATAGTTTTATCAATATAAACAGTAATAAATTTAAAATTAAATTTAAAAATGATAAAGTATAAACTTTTTTTGCTTTTCAAACGACATGAGCAAATATTAATTTTTCATAACTTAATGTCATGTATTTTTACACTTTGACCTATCAATAAAACAACTTTAAATATGTTTCTTTGTTATTTTAAGCACTTCATTTTTGTGCGTATAACATTTTCTAATAAACATTAAAAAATGATTTTTAATTAGCCGGTTAAATACCTTATTTGTAATAATAAATTCGAACGATGACAAAATATCTGAAGACATTCTTTGTAGCTTAGAAATTAAAGCTAATCTTTATTCCGATACTGCGATTGAAAGTAATACAATCAACGTCTCCAACAATGCTTCACTCAACAGTTATCAGAGTTTAAGATGGCGGGTTTCTCATGCACGATCGAACACACTTCCGCATTTGGTTACGGTTATCAATGAAGCAGTTACTTGCCGACCTTCAGGAAGTCTATCTTTGCAATAATTAAATTCTCACATCTTTTTCATTGCTTGGTTCCATTTATATGGATCGTCTCGTATCGATTAGTCAATAATTAATTTTCCCATGTTTATCATATTATTTGTGAGTGTCCTCGTCTTTGATTCACACTGTAATCCTCTTACAATAAGCGCTATACACAAAACACTTAACTTTCGAAACGTTTGATCTGATTTTTATCGAAAATTCGAATGTTTTTTTTTCTTTCCAACTATCTGTACATTCTTCTAGTCTTTTATAAGTGACGGAAACGAGTTTGACCGAATTATCTCAGATATTACAAAGTTTACTCGATTTCAGTTAATTGAATTATGACTTCAGCCCAATACCATCCCTTTATTGTTTTTTATAGTTTCCAATTAAGACGTGTCATTCATTCTTTCAACCATTATTTCACGTTTTAATTAAATTTGTCTGCCTCATTTTATTCACATCTTAAATATAATTAACATTTGTTCAAATAACAAGCTTGTATTGTTGTTAGGTTATTGTAAAAAATAATGTCGTTTTTATAATATATATATATATGTATATATATGTATATATATATATATATATGTATATATATGTATATATATATATATATGTATACATAAAAACGACACTGTTTTTGCATCAACGGAATATAAAACAATGCATATTGCACCGTTATTATCTTACTGTCATATAATGTAACGTTCAGATTACTACAAGCTATTGCAATTTTATGATCAGATCAGCGTAACATTTAAGGCAGGAAAATATTCTATCAAGTTCAACCGGTAATTTGTTTAAGAATTTATTACAAGGTAATGCATATTATATCCCTACTGAATATTTTTTAGTGACGCCATAAGATGCATGTTCGTATGATACGCAGTTACTCATGATGTCACGGTTTAACACTTTAATGTTAACCCACACTTTAGGAATCCATAAAGTCGAGCTTGTCAGTTTTCCGCGCCAATACATGATGGTTGTTTTCATTTGCAACAAATAAAATAATCTAGCGTTTTTTAATGTCGCATTTATTCAGTTTCTTAAAACGTCAAGAGATTCAACTTTTCATCGATGGGAAAGAGACTGAAGTCTACCTGACAGTTCAGGACCTATTAGGTTGGCGATTTACTTTTGAACCCTATCCAGGAGGGAGAGACTAGTAGTTGATGCACCAGCTCAAATGAGACAACAATACTCCATACATGGGAAGATGGTGGCCTTGTAGAGGTATATTTTCAGGATACTTTCAGGCGTTAGTAACTTTTTAGCACGGTAGAGACAACCAGCTTTCCTCGCAGTAGCCGTGGAACTGCTTTCGATGTATCTATTCCAACTCATGTTCTATGTAAACGTTAAGCCGAGGAGATCTAGAAATAAAACAAAAGGATGATCCACACCTCCAGAGGATGACACTTGATGTCCTAATGAATAATGAGCTTGTTCGTAATATAATAGAAAACATTAACATTTTTCTTGTATCACATACCACATTTATCACGTTTAACGTGTTCAATATGTTAATGTTATTTTTTTCTGGCAAATCTTTTTGTATGTTTTTATAATACATAGTGGAACGATAAATATTTCACCCTAAAGAAAACAACACTATAGAGTTTTTTAAAAATGTTTTATTGAAATAATCATATCAGGTAACTTGATTATATAGTAGAGCTTATATCTATTCGATGTAGCTGCCTTCAGCCTAAATCACCGCCTCATTACGGTTCCGGACTGGGAGCATGCCTTTTCTACAAGCGCCGGAAGAAGCTTAACGAATACTCGGCAGATGGCGGTGATCAGGCTGGCTCAGATGTTGTAGGCGGTCATGTTGGTGATGTTCTCGACGCATGACTAAACGAAGTAGTTAAGCAAGTTCAGGTCGAAAGAGAAGGGGGCAATGACAGAAAGGTACAAAGTCGCAGTACTCCTTCTCAAGCCAAGCCTGGTTTTCTTTGGACTTGTGGGCTGGCAGCAAGTCATGCTGCCACATAAACGGTTTGTTAACGGCCACCTGATTACATCAGGGGATCACCACACTCACGTTCAGGTAACATTTGGTGTTGACTAACATCACATCAGTGGTTCGTTCTAATGCTGAGTTGATTGTAAGTTGTAGTCTATCTTGCTATTTTCTATCTCCGAGCTTTGATGTGTCTAGCCTTCTCTTGCGCTTCTTTGTCGCCCTGCTGTACATATGTTTTATGGAGAACTTGAAGGTAGTCTTGATTAGGTAGTGGTCTGTTTGGCAATCTGGTCCTTGCATAGCTCTTGTGTTATTAGCATCTTTGAGGTCCTTCCTTCTTGTTATAACATAGTCCAGGAGATGGCGTCTCTTTGACCTGGGATGTTCCCAGTAGTAATGATTATCTGAATGTTGGAATTAAGTGTTCATTATTGCCAGTGCAAACTCTGTGCACAAACAAAGCAGCAGTTCTCCATTTGAATTGGGATTTCCCTGTCTAAACTTTCCGAGAACAGGGCTCCATGTATTGTAGTCATTACCCACTCTGACATTGAAGTCACCAAGGAGAAATAGCTTATCAACTGCAGGGACGTTTGCTATGGTGTCTTGCAGCTGAGAATATAAAGCCTCCTTTTCCTCATCTGGGTAGGTCATTGTCGGCGCGTAAATGTTGATGATAATGATGTTACGGTTATGGGATGTGATGATTCGCAGTGTAATTATTCTTTCACAGACTCCTCTGGGGCTCTCTGCGAGTCTACTGGCTAGGTCATTTCTGATCGCAAAAGCGACTCCAGCTCTTTTGGGTTGATCTACATGACAACCCTTTCAGAAATAGGTTCTTCTTGCTTCTCTCAGTTGGCCCTCCCCGCCGAGTCTAGTCTACTGCAAGGCAGCTATGTCGATATTTGTATTTTCGAGCTCCAGATCCATGAGTGTTGTTTTATGTTGTCTGTCACTCAAGTCCGTAATCAAGCATGGTTCTGACGTTTCATGTAGCGATGTTCAAGTCTTGAGTGTTGTTATTTCTTCTGTTGTTGTTACCGCTGGATTGGAGATCCACTGACCGCGATTTGACAGTCAGATGGTCTTTGGATGAGCTTTGTTTACTTCACCTTTTATAGAGGCGTCCCCTTCCAGAGGAAACATTCATTTCTAGAATATATTAAGCTTATTAGAAATTAGCTGGCCGCCCGGTATTGCCCGGTCGTATAACACGTTTAAACAAGATATCTTAATTTATGCAGATTGCGTATGCATTATTATAGATTCAATCCTCTATTGAATATTATATATTACGAGGAATAATTAGCCCCGTAGACTAATACGTAAACATTTTTTAAAATAATAATGATAATTCCGTCTTTGTTAGTTTCCAATACCATGTCAGCTAATATTTAGGTTTTACAATTGTAAACATTGCCTTTGCTTCTTTTAGATAAAAAAGAAAAATTATCACAGAGGAATATTTTACGTTACACCAGCCAAGTGAAATAATAAAATTACTTCCCTTGGCTGGTGTAACGTAAAATATTTCCCTGTAAAATTTCTATTTTTTTATCTATAAGAGATGAAAGACTATTTTTAAAATCAGATTTTTTCGATTTTCGACACTTATCTATAAAAAAAACATATCTAAGACCACTGCCAGACAGAACTAATATTTGTTTGAAATTTGCAAAAGATAAGCTCACGCATTTCGGAACTTATGAGTAAGGAACTCACACACACAAACTAACCTTTTATAATAGTAGACATATTGTAAGAAGGAATATTTTGGAAAGCCCGACACATATGATCAAATACTATTCTAGTGGTGTTCTTGCTTCCGAAATCTCATTTCTCACTTCAGTACGGACCGGATGTGATATAAAATCACTGACTAATACATTTCAATAATTTGCAGAAATGAAACGATTTACCTAAGATATCCACATGGCTAAATGCACTGTGTTAAGGGTCTATCTGAAATTGTTAAAATTCAGATTTTATTCCCATGAAAGTCCTAAATATATTCTTGTTTAATAACAAATCATTTCCTTTATTTCCCGTATTTTTCCAGAAAAATATATAATAACAATATTACATTTATCAATTCGGTTATTTATGATGTATCGTTGTTTTAATAAACACTAATCCAGATTATGAAATCATAATGTTTAATTAATATCTAAACTAAAATATTAGTAAATACGTCCTACATTGTTGTATTTCTCACAATTGTTCCCGGCATAAGCGCAAACCTAATGCAATAAATGCAATAATATGGCCTAATCATTGATATATGACCTCTAGTTTAGAAGCACAGGACGAGACGTGAATAATCAAATTATATGTTACAAATTACACACAAAAAGTCCATTTCCTTTAATGACTATGAGACACTTTTCCAACAACTTATAGTTCAAGTTTTCAACTCCCCAGTCTGATATTAGCAAGCAAAATGAAACAGAATAAATACGTAAGATATTGCCAAATCTGCCGCAAAGTATGCAAATGCCTTCCACCTGACTAAGTTTCCCACAAAATGTACTTCGTTTGAAAACTATATATATATATATATATATATATATATATGAGAGAGAGATAGATAGAGAGAGATAGAGAGAGACACACGCACACACAGACAGAGACAGAGTCAGAGACAGAGAGAGACGTGTGTGCGTGTGTGTGAGAGTATAAATAGATTATAGCAACGTAGGAAACCATGTTGAGATCATTTACAAGCTCCGCTCCCATGGGTCGATGGGTAGAACTGCCGACTATCAATGCGCTGATTGGGGACTGGGGAAAATCACACTGGCGAGTTATGATACAACGAAACAATACTGTATGTGGATGACACACACACAAGCACACACACACACATACACACATACACACACACACATATATATGTATGTGTATGTGTGTGTGCATAAAAGTAGAAAGAGGTTATAGCAATGTAGGAAACCATGTGTTGAAATGATGTTTCGTATAAACTAAAATGAACAAATGTCTCGTAGGTTTTTTATCGACATGTATCTATTCAGTTTTTCAAAAACAATCACAAATACAAATATGGACATAATGATTGAAATAACCTGGATGGTAGAATTCTTTAATATTTCAGGAATAAACAAGATAAGATTAAAGACTTCCACCATTCCAGTTATTTTATACGGTAATTCCGTATTTAGTGATTTGTATTTGAGATTATTTTTGAAAAGTAAAGATTAAAATACCCACCAGATTTCTGTTCGTTTGTTTATTTTTGTCCATACGCCTCATCCCGTAAACATATGGTTTCCTACATTGTTTTAGCCTTCTTATACTCATTCCTATACATTTTTTTACCAGCAAGATAAGAAAGATTACGTCTACAGAGAAATCTGTGTTAACAAAAGTAATAAAAATGTATATACATACATAATTTTTTATAACAAAATCTTAACGCTGATTGGATGAAAATAATCGAATTATATAGATACATTCTTGATCTTTTTTCACTGGATAAAACGAATATCATTTTTTTTATTTTTCCGTTTCTATGTCATTAGCCTCGCTTTACTTTCTCCATAATAAGATATGAATATCATCAAATATGGGGAACAAACTAAAAGGCGCATTATTATATCATCATATATTTTTTCTGTACTCATCGTTAGAAAGAGAAATATAATATTTCGTAATGGATAAATCTAATGTTACATGAAATTCGGTTAACCAAAAGGAAAATAAACAGTGCATATATAAGCAAACGAAGGCTTCTAAAATTAAACGTCCAATAATTCCATTTGTATGCAGTGAGTTCAATTCCTTGTGATAACTTAATCCTACATAGTATAGAAAGTGGAATTAATGAAATCTTGATAGCAGTGGATAAACGCATTGGTGATTGTACATACATGATTAAAGATCCACAAAATATACATAAATGGTACCTGAACCAAATAAAAAAACGCCACATTCAAGATGGTGATTATAGTCAGGTTCCTAATGGCACAATTTTAACGTTTGTGGGAACTTTTTGGAGATTTGCAAATCTATACATTTTTGGAAAGGTTATTGTCTAAGGAATCAGAAAACCAATGTTTGCATTTGCCCAGATGCCTATATGGCGGCCATATTGGATTTACAAAATGGCCGCCGTAAAATGTACGTTTTGTAATATCTTGGCTTCTAAATACGTTGGAACACTGATTTTAACTGCTAAACCTACATTTTCAGGGTCCAGGAAGCCACTGGTGGTAGTTATAAAATTTTCCCATATGTATATATGGCAGCCATATTGGAATTTTACAAAATGGCTGCCGTCAAATGTATGTTTTGTAATATCGCGGCCTCTAAATAAGTTGGAACAATGATTTTAACTGCTAAACCTACATTTTCAGTGTCAAGGAAGTCAATGGTCCACGTTATCATTTTATCTTTTGTACCCCACCTCCCTTTCGAAACACATAATCCAACATATCAGTAAAAACCTGAACAACCCTGGCAGTTAGTCAGAAAATTGTTTTTTTTGAAATGCCTTTTAACTGTAAACTTTGAATGTTTGTGCAACCATCTTAAACATAATTAGATGTTTGATCATAGTCTATGTATAATAATCATCATCAACATCATCATCAACATCACTTTCATACATCACAGCTTGGGAATCTTCATCGTTTTCGCACTGGCTGCTGCACCGACACATATCAGTACAAGCTAAGTCTTTAGACCTGCAGGAGCATCTGCCAGAAGAACAGTCAAATATACATTTGCATGTGATGATCTCAAGAATGGCCTTAGGGGCTGGGAGGACCTCTGTGGTCGTTGGTTTTAGGGTGCCATCCAAATCTTTGAAGTACCCATTTTCCAGGGGATCCAGTTGTGAAATCTGCAGAGCAATGGTTGCTTGTGCCCATACCCTTGCTTGGACATGGACTCTTAAAATATGCTGCTTTAGAGCTCCAGGTGTTGGAGGGAGCCTGTCACTTTCTGCCCTATGCTTGCAGAACAGATGCCATCGCAGTTCAGGGATTATTTTTATGTTGATCCCTTTTGGCGAGTAAGCTGCACATACAAAGGATTCCAGTTTTTACAACATTCCATCTGTCACTTCTGCTTCATCCATAAGCATTTGCAGAGCATTGACAACATCTGAGTCTGCTTTGAGGTAGATCTGTAGCCAGGTTGTCTTGCATATACGAGAGAACCTCCCTGTGTTTTCGGTCCCAGTGAACGCATGGAAGGCTGGCAAAGCCTTTGCTCTTTCTTTACCTAGAGCTCGCCACAGTGGTTCAATTTGTATAACACAAGAGGACATAGAAATGGACGTGTTTTTCAGCAATAGGTCATAGTTTGCTGTGACTAGCACTAAAACGTCCGTATCTGGAGAGAAAAATACTAACTGTGCATCAGGTGGGTTTCGCTGTGAAGCCAGCACAGCCTGGTGGATAAGCAGCGTGTCTGCTTCCTCATGGTTATTTACTTCAAAGACCAGGTCTCTGTTGCTCTTAGTGTATCCAAAAGCAGATATGATGATCAGCTTGGATGATCCCTTGTTATACTCTAGAGTTTGGGCAGCAAGATAGTCAGTCAGATCAGCCTTCGTCTTGTCATGGGAGAGGAACCTCCTCATTGGGATGTGTTAGTGTCATCTCTGACTTGATACTGAACAGAAGCTTTTCCTTGTCTTCGTTTTTCTCTGGTTGCACTTTTCAGAGAATCTGCTCGGTATGTGTCAAAAACGAGGATGATTTCATCATAATCTCGTGTTAGTTGCATCAGTCTGTCATTGAAGCAGCTACTCAGATCCTTGAGTGTCACTAGAGTCGCTGGTTTCTTTCTCAGCTTCTGCACAAGCACCATGCCATCCACCAGTGCTATCTTCCGACTTGGCTGATCAGTAGATGTGGGCTCTGTAAATCCTGTATACGTTGCATCTTGGTGGGTAGAATTTCCAGCTTGAGGTGACTGGTCTTCATGGGGAATGTCTTCTCTTGTCAGCTTCTCAAGTAGATGGATTAACTTGGACTTGTTGTAGCATGGCAGCATTGTTCCATCAGGGGCAAACAGTGCTCTTGGTGTCAGAGTAAATTCATGATTTCCTATGGCCTCTTTCTGGTTGATGTCTCGGCTTGACCTGGCAAGTACCATCAGCTTTGCAAACAGGTCCTTGGTCTCCTTCAGATCCACAGTATTGTCTCTGAGTTTCACTGTAATCTTCTTGTTCCCAGAAAGTAACATCTTGTTGTTCTCTTTCTTCACAGGGGCCCAGAGGCTGACATCTCCATTGATCCGTTCTGACACGTAATCCTTATACAACTTCTGTCCAGTGACATCAATATTCAAGATATGTGGTACATACTCATCTGGGATGTAGGCATTAGTGATCACATTGTACAGCTTTTCCACGTTAGTGGTAAAGGGGTTTCCATGGCTGAGCAAGGCTTCCTTGATCTTGTCAACTGTACCATGTGCCCTCTTGACTGCACTTGGTCCAAGCTCATGATGCTCTGTGATTCTGTCAGCTTCCATGCTAAACTGACTCTTGAACTCTTTTGACAGACGTGAAAGTTCTGGTGTGGCCAGAAAAAAATCTCTGTCTGGCATTGGCATTGTTGGAGATGCCTATTATGCCAGAGCTAGTCTTCATCAGTTTGTTCAGGTGTTCACATGCATGGTCTGCCCCAACAGACACGAAGGGAATGACACTTTCCGTGACTGATATATTGCCTGCTCGTAATTCCTCCCATGTATGAGGGTGATTGCTTCTCAAGTCATGCATATCTGCAATGTATCTTGGCCAGAGTCGCTTATACTTGATGCGGTCCATGGCAAAGAACAGTTTGCTAAGTGCTTCTCCAGCTTGCAGATAGAGTTTCAGGTCAGCATTTCGAGTTGCTGCTACAAAGAACAGAATTGCTTCCACCCAATCTAGGTACCTCATCATGGCCTTGAACATTGCATTCTGGGATTTCTGTTCCTTCCATTTTTTAAATGCTGTGATGACCTCAGCAGTGGTCAAGGCTTCCTGAAGGGTGCTGTTTTCTTGCTTCACGGATTCAGCGTTCGTGGCTTTATCCTCAGAGCAGGCAGCTTCTACTCCTTCTGCTGCCGTCAGGCACACATCTTTCAATTGTGGGTTGTCCTTGAAGAACACCTCCAGAGCCATTTCATAGAGTGCTATGTATGAGTAGATATGGGCATGGAGAGCTCGCTTGTAGTGTGTGCATTTCAAGATTTGCCTTGTCGTGGCAGGACTATACACACCTGCTTCCACCCAGGCATCATCTATGCCTGAGTTCTCCATGGAGGCACCAAGCGCTCTGAGGGCAGCCATTATGACATGCAGTTCACCCAGTCTGGGAACAACCATTTGTTTCAAGTCAGGTCTGGCATCTAGGAGCTGCACCACCTTCTCATAAAGAGCCATGTCAAAGGTAATGACTGTGGGGTGATCTTCCCCAACTGCCAACTTTCTCAGCTTATTTGCTTGTACGATCACAGTTAGTAGAGTTGACCACTCGTGTGCCACCTCAGGGAGTAGTGGCAAGGCTCCAACCTGTGTCAAGGGAAGGCTTTCAGACAGCAGTGAGTTGTATACTGCCCAGCCTGGAATCTTGCTGGAGGTTTCTCGAGGTTTCATTCTGGATAAAGCAGATGCAACAACCCATCCAAGCTGTGTCAGCTGATAGGATTCTGAGATCCCCTGGCCAATGGCAAACTGTTCTGACCTCTTCGTAGCCTGTGGTTTGGGCTTATTACAGTGAAGCATGTCTACATGATAGGGTGTGACTGATATACTCTTGGCATCACCTATAATGAAAGGTTCTGCAACAGGTTCTTTAGAAGGGTCAACTTTCTGGTACACTGCTGTGATGGTTCCGTGGGTGGTTCCCTTCCCATCAGGAGTATCCTCTGCAAAATCTGTGTTATCTACGGCGAAAAACACAAAGGTCCCCTTCTTCAGGAATGGTGGTACATAGAGGCCTTGGTATGCTCTGGTGTTTTCTACAACAGCATTTGCCAGAGCAGTTTCCATGAGAAGGACACGGCGATGTGAAATAGCGTAGCCATGAGCATTGAGAAGATTCAACAGCTTCTTGTTGCGTGTGTCATAGTGGACAGTCAGTGCCAGTCCCAGAACCTGAGAATTCCCTCGTGAACGGGGTGACTTAAATGCTGATTCATTGCTTGGCTTGTACCTTACCTGTTTACTGGATTTGAACCCATACATGATATTCTGGCTCACCGTCAGTGTTGCTCGGTCAACATCTTTAGTTCTCTTTACAGTTTCCAGCTTTTCAGCAGGCCCAACCATTATCCAATGGATTAAGGTGTATAATTCAGCTGGAACATCATTATTGTCACTAGATACCTGCATGAAATTTCTTTCCTTGAGCTCTTTGAAGGTTACAATGCTTTTCCTTATCACCTGTGCTGCTTTGTAGATTGTCTTCATGCTGTTCTCCTCCTTACCAGTTGTCATTGAGGTATTAACCATGTCCTCTTCACATGCATCTGGGGAGTAGAGGACAGTTGGCTTCCTTATATTTGGTCGAACAGACTTCAGGTGTGGCAAATAAGTAAGGATCCTTTCTTTCAGCCATTTTCTACTGAATACAGGTACATGACCTTCAAAAACGTCCGAACCAAGTATATTAACATAAGTTGTTTCAATATCATCCATCCCAAGGTATGCTTTGTTTTTTGTTTCTACATCAATAAGATTTATCAGCTCAAGCAGACTCGCCTTTTGTAGAAAGGGTTCTTGAGCAGTTTTTCTAGTGTTAGTATCTCGAAGAGCATGGAACACATTTTGGGTCCAGCAAGCTTTGTGGTATAGGGCATCAATTGCATGTGCATCACCTGGTGATATGCAGGTGTTCAGCCTAGTTTTCAGTGCAGGATTATGGGACCTTTCCACAGCATCTTTGAGAGTTTAACCTGCATTCTCAGTCCTGATCTGGTACAGTTGTTGGCCATTGTCCTGTTGGCAGAAGAAGCACTCTTTCTTATCCAGTGGACTTGTATGTGATCGTGTGAATGGCAATGCAGAACCAGATGTAGAGGTGTCTGGAACAGCCTCTTCTGTAATTCATCTTTTCTGCCCAGGCTTTTTGGCAGTGTAGTGTCCTGTAGCTAAAGTGTGTGCGATGCGATCTCTTGCACGTTGTATTTCAACTTTGTTAGTTGCACTTGAATGACATGAGCGATGCCAGACCGCCCTCTCTTCACACAATGTTTCTGGTGTGCAGTTCTGCAATCGCCTTTGGATTTGGATATAGTCCCCATCATTCAAACTAGCCCTCTCTAGAATTACTTGCAGTACGAGCCCATAGGACTCTAATCGAGGATGTTGCACCAAGACTTTCTTTTTATCATCAGACTGGCAGAGAATGCACTGTTAATGGACTCCTTGGTTTGACATGCTTCCTCTCTACTTTGCGACTCATCGCTCATGCCTCACCTACAAACAAAGAGAGAATTACAGTAATGTTAGAATAGCAATACAAAAACTACAAGTTCTCAAAGTATCAGAGGTAAATTAACAATTTGAATTAGTGATATAAAAGCAAGATTTTTTTAGGAACAGCTGAAATATGAATTTATAAATTATACATATTTTTTATTACAAAGATATTGTAGGTAATCTGTGCGACTTCAAATCTTGGGAGGAGGGTGTTGTGGTGGCACACATTCATTTGCATATGTGGATAGTAATTACATATAAATAGGAAGACTCAGTTAGTCTGAGTGTGTGTTCACCAGAAGCCACCGAAGGCCGCCGAGAGCAGATATGTTTCTCCAGCAAAGACTCTCTTATTTGACACCATTATGTAAATATCCTGTAAATATACCTTTTCCTAATACACTTCTTATTTGATCTACCTTTGTTTGTTGAGTCGTCATTTGTATTGCTTTCTACGTTACTTGTTTCAACCTGCAAACTTAACAGTATAGAAAGTGGGATTAATGAAATCTTAATACCAGTGGATTAAAAAGTGTTTAATTCGTAAATCCTGAAGAGCTATTTTTAAGTAAACCTTTAATCAAGAAGGTCGTAGACTGCATCGATCTTAATGTGAAAAAAACAAAAAACAAAAAAAAAACACAACAACGAAGATGAAGATAACTGTAAAACCACGTAAAAAAAACTTTTAACAAAATAACGTTGGATATAATAATCTATGTATTAATACGATAGAGTGTGTGTGTTCTTTTGTGTGTTACATTACATTGGTTGAGATTTAAGAACACACACACTCTATCGTATTAATATATAGATTATACTAAATGCGAGTTAATGGATTTGGTGAGTGTTTAATGCATAATCTCTTCCTTCTCGAGTAGGGGGATGATACTTCCGATAATGACGTCATTATCTTCTGTTAAAAAAGATGCATATAATATATTTATGATGTACTACATTGACATAAGATGTCATATTCCAAAAATCACATGAATGTACTGCTGATTGCAAAAATCAAGTAAATGGATAAGTACACGCTAGGGGCTTATTTGTAACATTTCAAAAATCACATAAATATATCAAGTAATCGTGAGTTCTAATTTTCATCCTTTATGTGCTCATGGCAGTAATTTCAAAAACCCTTCTTAATGGGGGATAAAAGTCACTGAAATGTTGAGACTAATACTACAATTGATGTTGGAGTAATGGTTGCTTAATCCTTAACCATGTTAATGTTTTTGTTATGTATTAATTTTGAAAAGCTGCTTGATCAGTTTATGATTTAATCATTACTTTATTTCAGGTATATTTTAACAGTGGGGGGAGGATATGAAGTCAGTCCCAAAAATGGCTGAAACCGTTTACTATTTAAACATTACTTTATTTCATGTATATTTTTGACAGTGGGGTGAAGTCAGTCCCAGGATTGGATGCAATAAGTGCAAATATATGCTAGCCGAATACCCAGCGTCGCCCAGGATTGAATGAAATAGGTGGAAAACATAAAGTAGCAGAATACCCAGTGTCGCCCGGGATCAAATGAGATAGATAGAAGATATATACTAGCAGAATACGCAGCATCATCAGGGATTGGATAAGATATATGGAACATATATACTTTGAGAATACCCGTAAATGATTGAGGTGTGTGTAATGAAATAACCAGCCTAGATAATATATCAAAGTTATTATTTTAATAATGGGGGGGGCGATAATGTGGGTTCAACTTATGAAATATAATTATCGAAATTAGTAACATATTCAAGAATTATAAAAAAATGAGTTAATTGATTGGTATGTTTGTAATGAAATAATAAGCCCAGGCAATATATCAAAGTTATTTTTTAAGTAAGGGGCGGGCGACAATCTGGGTTAAAATGATGGAAAATGATTGTCGAAATTAGTAACGTATCCAAGAATTATGAAAAAGTATGAAATATGAGTTAATGGATTAATGTGTTTGTAATGAAAAAATCAGCCCAGATCATATACCCAAGGTATTTTTTTAGTAAGGGGGGGGGCGATAATGTTGGTTTCTATTACAAAAAAAACTATTGCTGAAATTAGTAACCTATCAAAAATTATGAAAAATGATGAAATGTGAGTTAATTGATTGGTGTGTTTGTAATGAAATACTCAGCCCAGGAAATATATCAAAGTTATTATTTCAATAAGGGGGGGGGGGCGATAATGTGCGTCAAAATTATGAAAAATTATTGTCGAAATTAGTAACATTACCAAGAATCATGATAATAATTAAATGTGAGTTAATTGATTGATATGTATTATATATTGCCTGGGCTGATTATTTTATTACAAAGTTATTATTTTAGTAAAGGAGAGGCGATAATGTAGGTCAAAATTATAAAAAACGATTGTCAAAATTAGTAACATATTCAAAAATTATGAAAAATGCTGAAATGTGGTTAATCGATTGGTGTGTTTGATATATTGCCTGGACAGATTATTTTATTACAGATTTACTATTTTAGTAACGGGTGGGGCGATACAGTTTTAACAAACGGGCTAGAATAATATGATGGTGTCTTTATTCATTCTGAACGCCCACAGAATGCTTAGCAGCAATATATTACATACTGGTCACATTCAATGCTGCCAAGACCAAACTGGTTTCCTTCAATAACTATAAGAAAACTTCTCTGTCACCAATAGCAATGGCCAGTGACTCCCTGTCTGAGAGTACATCTTTCAAACTGCTTGGCCTTACGTTCACAGGAAACATGAGCTGGAACAATTATATTGAAAACATTGCCAGGGCCGCTGAAAAAAAGGTAGGCTCTCTCTACCGTGCTAGAAAACTACTGACACTTGAAAGTATCCTGTATCTCTATAAGGCCATCATTCGCCCATGTATGGAGTATTGTTGTCACATCTAGGCTGGCGCGTCTACTACTAGTCTCTCGCTCCTAGACAAGGTTCAAAAAAGAGTCGCCAATCTGATAGGCCCTGAACTGGCATCTAAGCTTCAGCCTCTGTCCCATCGACGAAACGTTGCATCCCTCTGCTTGTTCTACAAGTATTTTACTGGTGAATGCTCTGACGAACTGCAGACACTTGTGCCCCCACGACGCAGACACCCTCGACAAACCCGACAGGCAGCTAAATCCCACCTCCACACAGTAGAGATCCCTAGATGTAAAAGATATTCCTACTCCAGTAGTTTCTTCCCCAGAACCGCTAGACTCTAGAATTCCATTCCAGTATCCTGCTTCCCTAACTGTACTGACATGCAGAAGTTCAAGTGCAACGTGAACCGACATCTTGCTGCCCAAATCCCTACATAGTGCCCCAGTAGTTGCTGACCCTGATAGTAGCCCCCTACACCTGAGTGGCAATGTGCCTTGTTTGGGGTGGAAATGTAATAAAAATACAAACAAAAAAACTATAGATGCCGCTGTGGAATTTCCACAGATCCCGCTAGTATAAATTATTTCCATATTTATCATAGTGCAATATCATATGGCATATTGTGTCTTTTGTTTTAAGATGGATGTATGGTACTTAAGAGAAGTTTTATTATAGTAAAACTCTGCTGTGAACTGTCCGGGCATCTTTGCATCTTTGCTAGCTTGAATCATATATATATATATATATATATATATATATATATATATATATATATATATATATATATATATATAATACAGCTAGATATGCTTACATACACTCCCATATATATATATATATATATATATATATATATATATATATATATAATATATATATATATGGGAGTGTATGTAAGCATATCTAGCTGTATTATATATATATATATATATATATATATATATATATATATATATATATATATATATATATCGCATTTAAAGCTAGATAACTAGATAATTACGATACGATTTTACCGTTAAGAATCGTCGGATTCAATGCCGTAACTAATACATAAATTATAGTACTTTTTATTGTTTAGATTGTAGCTGACGGCTTTTAAAATTTTTGAAATCTCTACTATATACTGGGTACAATATAATAATCAATGCAAATTTTTTTTTAATAAATAAATAATAATAATAATTATGATAATAATAATAATAACATTAATAATAATAATAATAATAATAATAATAATAATAATAATAATAATAATAATAATAATAATAATACGAAATCTGTATAAATTAAAACATTATATTTAAGCGTATTTTATGTCAGCGTAACGCCGGCGTGCTAGTATATATTTATTTTGTTCAAATCTAGCTGCTTCTTTTTGGTGAATTGCATGTTTTCTATTATGCTTTACTTTGTTTTTGTAGGAGTCAAACTAATAGAGACATCAATTTTACATTAATCTGATTTGATTTGTCGATTGCGCGGCACATCAATCGTTTTATTTTTAATAATTCTAATTCTTAATATTAGTTGTAAGAAATTTAGTGAGAAGATTATTTCAGCACAAAACATGAGTGGAATGCATTTGTGAGTTCATAATGCTAAATTCATTTTGGATTTAAAGTACAATATCATTTTTCAGCAAAAACTTAAATTTTTCTATGTTAATGCTTTAACAAATAAGGTTCAAACCAATAAAAAACATTTGCTAATATTTTTCCTCTGAGGAGATGAATAAGCATCGAAAACTCATGGGTTAAGGAAATAGATTTATTCTATTGTATTTTTTGTTTTCAAACAATTCTATATTTGAAGATTAACCTTTTCAAATCATAAAATTTACATACCTAAAATGTGTTATATGTATAAAGAAAATTAAAACTGTAAGTTGAACTTTACAATCAAAATTTATTGTTCGACTGAATAATAAAATTTTAATGTTCTTTCTCTTATAATAAACTCTACTCTCTATTACGCATTGAGCTTTTTAATTTGATTGGGATTAAATTTTCTATATAAAATACTGTTATGCATATTAGTTTGCAGTTTCCCATTGCGTATATCAGGTAAACACCACACCCTTTGTTTTCATTCACACACACACGCACACACACACACACACATATATATATTATTTTTAAAATATAATTATACACTGACACGTGTTTCGTCACTATTCAGCCACTCTGATGAGTCGTGGACGACGAAACACGTGTCAGTGGATAATTATATTTTACATCAATTTGACTTGATTCGCTGATTTCACGGCATATCACTGTTTCTTTTTGTTTTTTATATCTGATATTAGTTGTAAGAAATTTATGTGAAAAGATTATTTCAGCACAAAACATAAGTGGAATACACTTGTGAGTTCATATATTATACAGTCACTAAAGTGCAAAAATATTTTATGATAGAACTGATACGGTCGAACTTCATATAACTCATGATCTGTACCCACTAAGTTGATGATGTTACTTGTTTTTAGTACAAACCGATACGGACTGGAGCAAAAGAGGATGCATAAAAGACGAGATATGTTATACTGAGTGCATGCAACCGAATCACATCAAGCAATAATTTTTGTTATTCAAAGTTCGTATAGGTACGAGACAAAAACACCTAAAAATAAAAATGCACTGAATTAAAGACGAAAGCAATAATATGATTACCTGCTCATTGGGAATACAAATTTAGAAATTAATAAATCGACTCGCATCTAGTATAAATAAGTAAGTGCAAACTAAAACGTTGATAAGGCATCTGTGATTTTCACCGTGATTTTCTAATTCATTACAAAGTTTTTTGGTTTGACTGAAGATTCATTATACAACAAAAAAGTAGTACAAGGTTTGTCAATTAAACTGAGAGTTTGTTTTAATAAAATAAAAAAACTTGATTTTCTTTTGGATGTATCAATTAATTTGTATAGAATTTTTTCCCTATGTACATCAGTCGGATGGTCCTGGTTAAGTAAAAATTTATTATATTAAACTGTACACGCGTTTTATCATTCAAATAAGTTGATGCATATCTCTAAGTAAATAGTCTTGTCAATCTGATTGTTATCCCATGAGAGTGTTTTCTTAACATGCTTTACTTTCGAAATAGAACTTTAATCGCTTAATTTACTTATAGAGATTGCATATTTCAGTTGAAACTGTATTGCTTATACTTAACGGACTCGAACGTATTGTAGCCGCTCCACAGCCGAATTTAAGCAATTCTAACTATTTTTAAAATGACAATAAAATATTAATTCATGCGATAAAGTACTCATTTAAAACTTTTACTTACTCAAATATACGTAATTAAGTTGACATAGTGCTCTAGTTCTTAAACATTTGAACGGATGAAAAAATATTTGTATCGTTAATTGCTCTTTGAATTTTATGATGTTCCTTCCCATCTCGTATGCAGACTCTCTTTTGTCTGATTTATTCATCCTTTTTTTTAACTACTTATTTATTCACTCTTTAATATATTTAGACGGTATTTAAGCCAGATCGCGTAAAAGAGTCGCATTATTTTTCCCTGCGAATGGTTACGAAATACGTGTTCAATTTAGTAGAACGTTATAATTGAAAACTGATCCCCGACGATAAAAGTCATAAAAATAATTTTTTTCCAAATTTTTGTTTTTTGATATGAAATTTAAGTTTGTAATCAATTAGATTAACGTAAAAAAAGAAAAAAATTGTAAATTGTGGAATTTAGAGGGGAGGGGGTCAATTTCCTAAACGTCCGCCCTAAATTCTTATAAGCAATTCTTTTTAGCTTTAAAAGGCTAAAAATGAATTTGCTAACAAATCATTTTAAATTCATTATTTGTTTTATTTAATTTTGTTTTTGTTCATTTTATTGTGTTTTAAACATTTTCAACTACTGTGGTTTTTCCACAGGTTCTGCGAGTAAATATAATTACATATACACATGATTTTTTGGTAGTTAGGCTCACCAGAATCATGACATATACGTCTGTAACATATTTTTGGTTATAAACCGTTTGTTAATTATTCCGTTGTGTTTATCTTGAAAGGTCTTAAATGGTACAAAATTTCGGCTATAATATAAAATACACTTTTTGTGTTTGGGTTTATTGCCTCATAGGTTTCGAAAGGAATGAACCTATCTTTTGCAAATTTCACACAAATCGAATTTATATGTCTGACAGTGTTCTTAGATATGCTTTGTGCAGAAATTCGTCCGATAAGTATCGAAAATCGAAATAAATCTAATTTTCAAAATAGTTTTTCTCTCTTATAGGTAAAAAATTATTATAAGGAAGTATTTTACGTTACACCGGCCAAGGGAGATAATAAAATCCCAGCAAATCATTTCTTCTTTAAAAACAGATTTATTGGCATATGGAGATATAGCTTAGTTGTAGAGGATTTGGCAAAAAATTTAATGATCCCCCTGTTCAAGCACGGGTTTACGTCACCGTTTCATTTTATGTTTTCTTATTAATGAGTTCAAGTTGCTATAAAAGAAGAGGTACTATTTAAAATCGCTGCAAACGATTTCTTTGTTTGCATATTGAAAATCTAAATATGAATGAAAAGTAATTATTCTAGTGCATTTATTGTCAAGCCCAAATACAGTTGACGTTATATTGTAAACAAACACAGACGGATTTCGATGGACGACATTATCGTTACTGTTTATTTTTGCACATTAGTCCACCGAGCAAATCATTTCTTACAACATATACATATCAATAGAGGATTGATTCCATAATAATACACACGCATAAATAAAAATGTCATGTTTAAGTGTATCGTACGACTGCTGGGCGGCCAGTTAGTATAATATATATGGTTATTGGAATTTATATGAGAAACCCTAGAGAGCGTAGATAAAACAGGAACAGCAAAACATTTGAGACAAAATTAACACTTCAAAAAGTAAAAATAAAAAACAAAACCCAAAACGGCATATGTTGGTCAACAATTAATGTGTATTCAAACTTCAATGTATATCTCGTGACGTATATTTTGATACATGCATTTCGTTTTGGTTTGGACCTTCATCACAGCTTCCAGACGCGATGTGAACCATAACGTTAAAGAAGTTATAGAAACAGATTAATAACTGAGAATCAGCTCATTTTCAGTGTTGCAGACTTGTGTTTCTCAAATGCATTCGCATATACTCGTTCATCATTGCAATAAGACGAGAGTGAAGCCAGATGTTGAGACTGACCATGCCGTAGAAGATTTTTGACAGCGACCTCTGGATTTCCCGAGGGTGTGACGAAAATCTGAATTTTGTGAAAGCAATTCTAGTTTTCCATACAAATGTCAGAGTTGGCAGAGCATAAAGTGCCCATTATAATCAATGGGCTATAGCTTTTGGCATTAATTAACGCGATAAAAAGTTCAGTATACACAAACATATACATACAAATACGTAAAAAGCAATGCTATTTGTGTAAACAAATAGAGCTTAGGCGTTTGGACAGCATTTGAACATTGTAATTTAGCATATCCAACAGTGTTAGATAAACAGATTAATAGTGAAAACCGCTGGTTGTCGTCTGGGCATTTGAGTTTCAATCCTGGCTACTCTAGCTGCACTGATAAGCTGTGATACAACAAAACACTAGAGGATGTTCTTATATATATATATATATATATATATATATATATATATATATATATATATATATATATATATATAAAGAGAGAGAGAGAGAGAGAGAGAAGGTTGAACCTTTTTGCAGTATTTATGTTATATTTGTAAAATATTACTTTCGAACATAAAGCATATTCACGCTTAAATAATTTCTTTCCTTGTGGTTTGACACAGACATCTTTCAATTTCACTAATTTTACTTCTCATGTTGTAGGGACCGAATCTCTTGGCCTTTATAATGCAATTACTTTAATAAAAAACATCATAGAATCGCCGAATTCGAATGCCTTACTTAAAAGATTGATTTATGTTTTATTCGTTGGACTGCTCGAATCAATTAATCGAATTAGCTTTTATATATATAAAAAAGAAAAAAATCCAATCACTATAATTGTGTTCTTTTTTATTGCTGGAATTATTCTTATGTTGTGTGACGACATTGCAAGTCAATACACACTTTATTATTACATTTATTTTCTGACTAATTTTATTTTATATTACTTTTCCCTTTGTCTGCATTGGCCTTATATATTTTTGATGTTGATCTGTAGATAATATAACTTCGCTTGTGAAAACTAAAAAGTATTACGACTTGCCCCACAGATCCAATATTACAGCGAGTGTAGCAGGCTGTCCGACGTTGCCTCGTCGTAAAATACACTTCGATACTATGTTTTGATTTATGCATATTTTATATTTGTCAGTATTGGGACAATTCTCTATTGATAATTATATTGTACGCAATATATAGTAGTTATTTGAAAAGTAAGAAATATTATTTGGGTGTCATAAGTTAGAATCTAAAATAAAAAAAATGTAATCTACGTACACGCGTGTTTCGGGGTCCCCCCTCTCCAGTATAGCTTGAGTGTTGTTAGGACGCGAACCGCGGACCTTATGTATTTCAGTCCAGCGTCTTAATCCATCATGCTTTGATGCCATAGACAATTTTCTGCTTAGTTTTTTTTATCGTTTATCTATTTACGTAGTTTTATTGTTGATTTTTTAAACAATATTAAGGTTATCGTTTCCACCTCGGACATCTGGTGTTTTCTTAGAAAGTCGCACTCTTTTTATTTGGACGTATTTATTTATTCATTGATTTATTATTTTTTGAAAACAGTAATCTACATACACGCGTGTTTCGGGGCCCTACCCCTATTCAGCATAGCTTGACTGTAGTTAGGACTCGAATCCCGGACCTTATATATATATATATATATATATATATATATATATATATATATATATATATATTATATATATATTAAGAAGACACTTGTCGATGGCAGAAGTAAGTTTTTAGACTTCCCATGGCTTAATTGATCTACAGGCGTCCACTTCTGCATTCAATAGATCACCCAAGGTATTAATGACGGCCCACAAATTTTCAATTCGGTTGAAGTCGGGGTTGTTGAGAGGCCAAATCATCAATCTGCCTTCTGTAAAACCATCATCATCATCATCATCATCATCATCATCATCATCATCATCATGGCAGTCTCCTTGCCCGGATCAATGTGACTATTCCTCTCCAGAGTTTTCTGTCTTCCATCAGTTACCTCAGATCTTCAGGTTCACAGTTGGCATCGTGTGCTATTTGTTGGATGTATGTGGATCTTGGTCGTCCTCTGCTTGCGGGACCGTGTCGTGGAGTCCATAGCAATACATTCCTCACCAATTCATGCTTGCTCCCCAGACAATAACCGGCAAATCGTAGGCATCTTTCTCTGATGGTATTAGATATGGTAGGTAGGTTGACATAAAGTTGCTGCTTCATGGGATAATTTTTCCAAGTGACAAGCAAGAGATCCTGAATTTCTAAGATGAACTCTCAGCGATCATGCGTTCAATCTCCAAGCATAATTTATTGGTTATCGGGGGTGACATGAATGCACATATAGGACGGGAAGACAACAAGCATAAGTTCTCTTTCCATGATGGAACAAACCGAAATGGAGAGTATCTATTAACCTTTCTCCTTGAAAACAACCTACAATGCATGAATACCCATTTTCAGAAAAGACCCGGTAAGCTCTGGACCCATCAATCCCCAAATGGAGACAACGAACAACTGGACTATCTTTTTATGAATAAGAAGTGGATCAATAGCTGTCATAACTGTGAAGCTTATAGCAGTTTCTATGGTGTGTCTACTGATCATAGGATTGTAACCTCCAAGTTGAAGTTAAGCCTATGAGCAAACAAAGCTAAAAAATCATCTAGATAGCCCTACAACTGGTCAACGTTGTCAAACGACAATCAGATAAAACAGAGATTAATCTTCGAACTGCGAAACAGATTTGATGCTTTACAAGCACAAGAGCAAGAACCAACTGCTAATACCACCTATGAACACTTCGTTAGATCGCACCAAGAAGCAGCAAAGAAGTGTATACCTCTGAAGCCCAAGGTAAAGCGAAAAGTACCGTGGGAAAATGATAAAATAATATTAAAACGAGAAAAGTTTAAAAAAAAACATAATCAAAAAGCAACATAAATACCTCACTTGACAGAATACAAAATTAAAGAAGTAAAACCATGATTTGAGTCAAATCATCCAGGGCTTGACACCCATATACATAAATTTGGCCGTAGTTTGCAGAGAGACAATATAGAAACCCTGAAAATTTGAGTATGTAACTTCAAGCACATCTCTTGGCGAGGGGGGGGGAGACGAGAGATTGGAGCTCAGACGAGCACTTGCCATGGAAGTAATGATAAAACAAAGACAGGCTGGTAACGTCTCTCCTGTGGGAGAGAGCTTGCAGGAAAGAGAAAAGGGCATCCCCCACTAAACCACGAAGTCTATTTTGTACTCTGTCAAGGCAGGATAGGCTGTTTTTAGCAGCTCCTGTCCAGATGTGGCAACAGTACTCCATCCTTGAACGTACTTGGCTTTTATACAGACAGAGAATTGCATTAGTAGTGGGATATCTTCTGGAATGGTAGAAGGATCCTACCATTTTCCCAGTGGCCTTGACAATAGACTTGATGTATGTGTTTCATTGCAGATCAAGAGTAAAGGTCTAACCCAGAATCTTATCAAAACATGAGGCCTCCCCAAGACGAAAGCCATCCATTTCAAGCGATGCCAGATGGGGATCAGAGCGTTGATGATGTAAAGATAAAAGCTACGAGGGGGGAGGTCGCGGGAAGCCATTGATATTTGCGGCACTAAGAAGGTGCTGTTCCTACTCTTACTCTACGAATATTTGTTTGATTCGATAGCTGTGTGTCATTGTATGTGTTAATGCCCGCAAAACATTTTTCCCTCCACAATTTTCTATCCGCAGCATCTTCTTCAAAGGTTTTTGGGTTCAGGCCTGCGTGCTTAAGATTGCCTTTCAGCTTATCCGTGTACCTCAGAAATGGACTACCCACATTTCGATTACCCGCTTTCAGTTGACTGTATGCTAGTTGCTTAGGAAGACGGTTTTCATCCATGCGAACAAGGTGACGAGCCTACCGAAGCTGAGACTTCATCAGGAAGACCCCAATACTTAAAATGTCGCACCTAGCAAATAATCTCGAGTTAGGGGCCTTGTCTTTCCATGTTAATCCACATATACTGCTAAGGCAACGCTTATGGAATGTATCCAGTTGCTCAATCTGCCTACGGTATGTGGTCCAGGCTTCCGATCCATACAGGAGTACCGATCCAATCACTGCACGATAAACTGAGATTTTGGTCTTTAGAGTAAAACCTCTTTCATTCCATACTCTTGACCACAGTTTGCCGAAGGCATCAGTCGCCTTTGAAATTCTTCTCAATATCTCATCATCAAGTGATACTGACAAATTCACCTTACTTCCGAGATATGCAAAGGATTTAACATACTTTAGAGGCTGTCTATTCACTAAAATTTTCTGAGGCGGTTCCACATATTCTGGTCTCGGAATATTCACACCACCTTGCTGCAATGGAGTGGGCTTTGGTTGGTAGATAGCTTCTGTCTTTTTAATACTAATCGTCAAACCAAATGCTTTTGTGGCATTGGAAAACTTGTCAACTAATTCTTTTGCTTCTTCAAATGAAGTGGTCACGAGTGCAGCATCGTCTGTAAAAAGAAAATCACGAACAATTTTGCTTCTTGTTAGTGTTTTAGTTAGATCCAAAATAATTTGAAAACTTACAATAACAGTAGAAAATAAACAAATCAGAAATTAAAAATAAATAAATAAATAAATAAATATACATATACATAAACTGTTATATAAATATATATATATATATATATATATAAACTAACATAAAAAGAAATTTACCTAGATTTAAAACAGGTCAAGACACTAGATATCTACGCCAAATAACACACACAAAGGAACGGGCAACAGCAGGTCAACTGGGCCTTTGTCCTGTAAGCGCCTGCTCATTGGCTGATTAGGAAGGGTGCGGTAGATATTAGCAAGCTGATTGGCTAACTAAAAACTCGCCAGAAGGTGCGTATATAAAAACGCGAGACAACCACACAATTTTCGCATAAACATGAAGAATCCTACAGTGGATGAAGCGCGGAATATTCTGTGTAGCTGAATCGCCATATATATTTTATAATTATATATATATATATATATATATATATATATATATATATATATATATATATATATATATATATATACTAGACTACGCGTGACCAGTTGGGTCAGTATGTTATATTAGTTATAGAATTAATGTATGGGCGTGACACTTGTGACGTAAAGAAAAGTTTTTTGTAACATAACAGAAATATTTCTATGAAAGTATAATATAATGAAAAAAGAATATAGATAGCTTTCTATGAGTCGTTCTGTTTATAATTGTTTATTTTTGAAAAAAAAAAACTTACAGCCATTGAATTGGAACTGAAAAGTTACTCAATAAAACAATACGTTGTCAAAAGGTCAAAGTGTATTTATTTGTAAGAAAATTGCGACAATATACTTGTAATACAGAATAGTTGAAAAACACCTCCACTCTTCACATGTAAAATAATAATTTCTTAATTATAACGTTAATATTTCAGTTGGCAGGTCAAATTCTGCAAAAGTAGCGATTTGTGTTTATTTGTTTACGTCGTTACAGGTGAATGTTTATACGCGCATGAGCAACCGGATGTCTTAAACCGGAAAGTGGATTACATCACTCGTTACAAGATCATTTGAGTTGTATAATTATATATATATATATATATATCATATATATATCATATATATCATATATATATGATACATATATATCATATGTATATATCATATATATCATATATATATATATATATATATATATATATATATATATATAGCATATATATATCATATATGTATGTATATATGCATTTATCTATATCTACTTCTAATTCTCAAAATTTCTATAAGATAATCCCAGTCAAATAAAATTTCTCAATATACTAGACATAGTAAATAAAATTAGAGTTTATATGTTCAAATTTCATTTAAAAAGAATCACTTTTCAAAATAAAAATGTATTGGTTGAACTAAAGAATACAATGTTTAGTTCAAACAGTTATTTTTTATTTGAAAAGTGATCTTTTTTAAATGAAATTTGAATATATAAACTCTAATATATATATATATATATATATATATATATATGTGTGTGTATGTGTGTGTGTGTGTGTATAGCTTCATGCATATAACTTTATATATATATATTTACGATAGCTTCTTTATATATATACGATATTTGGCAATCAAGAATATTAAGTGAATTTGGCTTTTAAATTCAGCTTTCTATTTTTACTTTGACGATTAATTCACGCAGTTGCCACCATGCAATGTTTTCATTGTACTTTAGTTATATATATATATATATATATATATATATATATATATATATATATATATATATTTCCCTATTCGTAAGACAACACCTCCATATTTTTCGCCTGCTTCTTGATATTGGCCGTCGTTTATGATCGTATAATAGCGGGCTGACTGCCAAAGGAATAGACATCAAAATCACTAAATCACACGCTCCATCTGTGAGTGAAAATAATAAAATCAACTCCATTATTTTCGAAAATTAAATAGCTGGCATGTTATTTTGGGATCACAAATTCTGTAGCGTCGATGAAGAAAAACGAGAATTTTATTGATTATTCTGTTTTATAATATCGCACAGCTTGTCTGTTATATCTTGCCTCTCCGCGTTAACTGATGACCTCTGGTTTTCTAGAAACTCTTCTCACTTTTCTATGTAATTCTTTACGCGTTGGCAAATATCTCTATCGTCTAGTTTTCTTGTTCCAAACAATCTCATTTCTGACAGAAAAACTAAAAATTACTTTAAATCAAACTATTTTTGCTACCCACTGCGATATATTACACCTTAACGCAACATAGCTGTAGATATTTCTATATATTTTGCGGTAGAAAATATTTGTCTGGGTCGTCTAACTTTACCCTAAATATCCCATGTTGGTTCTTTCAAAAAATCAGCGACGTTTCTTTGATTTACCGAATTTTATTTTTATTTTTACTTTCCCGAGGGCATGACGACAAATCAAAATTTTGTGAAAACAAGTCTGGTTTTCCTGCAGCAAATGTAAGAGCGTTGCTGTTGTGATGACTCCCACGCCCTTTTTAACAGAGAGTGCTAAGAAGCGTATTTATCCTATATAGAATACATTATTTATAAAAATATATAAGTAATAAACTATTATAGAAAATATAAAAACAGCTTAGTGCATAAAAACATTTATCGATATTAAATAGTAAAAAACGTAATGAGTTATATACAGATTATTAAATGAAACGAAACTATATATTATTGGCACGTCCACATAGTGTAAGTCTATCTGTTTGTCTGTCCGTCTACTTTTCTGTCCGTTACACTTTTTCTCGGAAACAATCTGGATAGGAATTTTTGTACGAACCTTTGTTATGATTTGGTGCAGCGAACTAAGTAATATGATATCTGTTTGATGCAAAATGAGGGATTAGTAGAGGTTTGTATATAAGTGTCGCTTTTCTCGAAAATTACTTGAGATTAGTAGTAAATAAGTATTTTTTTACCCTATACAATGCAAATCTGGACATAAAAGGACTACTATTTGGAAGCATGTTTTGAAGAGATAATCGAGATGTTGTTTTACATTACGTTTCAACTTTCGCATGTCAGTACAATCAGCGAAGCAGGACGAACTTTTAAAATCTTGCAGTTCGGGGTATGAAGCTATTAGAATAGAAGGCTTTCCAGCGTGTATTGATTTAGGATTTTGTTGCTTTGTCGTGGGTATGTACGTCGAGGAATATGAAACGCAAAACATATTTCATTAAAATAGTTATTAGAACAGACATAGAGATTCAACATTGCTAAGATGAAACAGGGGGCGGAGCTTAGTTGACAGAGCAGGACGTATTAGATTAGAGGGTCCAAGAAAGAGAGATGAATGGTAGATGTACCAGCCTAGATGTATCAACAGTACTCTATGCATGAGGAACATAATACATCCAAGTATAAGTAATTTTCGAGCAGGGAAGAGAGGAACCCACGATCTTTGCAGAAGTTTTTGTGTGTCCTCAATGTCTTTGTTACAGTTCATGTTGCCTGTGAATTTTAAGCCGAGGAATTTGAAAGTCGAGCTCTTAGGTAGGGTGTTATATATATATATATATATATATATATATATATATATATATATATATATATATATATATATGTGTGTGTGTTATAGAGGTGGTTAAGAAATTCTTAACAAAAATAAAACATTTAAGGAATTAAAAGGAACCTTTTTTTTAAGCAAACATCTTGTTCATTTTCTATTGCTTAGTTCACCATGGCGTTTGAAAGAGAGAAAAATAATTTTGAATTATAGTAGACTTCTATAATATAACAACTATAACGAATTGAGAAATTTGGGGTTTGGAATCATAAAATTGATTGTCGATTACTAAACATGGAACATCTTGTCAAGGAGTTTCATTGACAATTCGTTTTACTAATTTGAACACTCCAGAATGCACACACACACACACACATACACACACACACATATATATATCTGTGTATGTACATATTTTCTTTTTTATTGTAATTGCTCGAGACAAGATGTAAAACTACTTGATATAAAACGTTTACAAAGACGAAAGATTATTATCGAAAACAGCTTAAGGATAAAATGTTCAAGCTAGCAACATTCAGCAAAGGGTCCTAAAAGCCTGCGGTCGTTCAAATGAATCTACTGGAGTTATGAAGAGGCATCAGAACAGCGAATTGATGGAGACCACTAGATCAACGGATCAAACAAACTGACACAGAAAATTAGGTAATAGATAAAATACTTCTAATGAACACATACCATAATAGTGTTTATAAAAAAGACAAACTTTGAGTTCTAATTACAGAGAAGAAGCAGTGGGGCGAATTATATTACAGGCGCGTTTCTGCACCTTAATATTAACCCGGTTCGTGTGACAAAGATTAACCAGGAAAATATAAAAACAATACTCCAAAATAGTCTGATAGTATATACAGAATATCTACAAGTGAGAAAGTCTCCTTCCAAGGTTTCCGCCATTGCCTTGGATACGTGTTCCCCTCGTGTCTGTTATAGAGTGTGGTGTCGTCAACAAATATATCCATCTCAGAGACAATTTTATAAGGGAGGTCATTTATGAATGTCAGGAATAATAAAGGTCCAAGGATCGATACCTGAAGTACACACGTGTTTATATCATATTGTTTTGATGTACGTCCATCGAGGACAACCTGGATTCTTCCCTTATTTAAGAAGAATGTAATTATGTTAAGTATTTGCCCATATTTATCCATATGATTTTATTTTCATGAGAAGAATATCGTGTCATACCCTGCCTAAGGCCTAAGATATATCTAAGGCTACAGCTCCAGCCTCTCCTGCCTTATGCAGTGCATGGTATATATGTTCAAAGGTTACAGTTAGGATATCTGCAGTAGATTAAGCTTGCCTAAGTCTATACTGTAAGTCGTATATAATGGGTCAGTTCTTTCGCCAATATTTTTTAAAACTACTACCACAGAAGCAGTTTTCTAGTAGAAAAGTTTGGAGGAAACTGGAGCATCCTCAGAGGAGCTTTATTTATTAGTATAGCGGGGTGACATCAGATCCACATGCTTTTGAGGTGTCTAGGGTTTTTATATCATGTACTAAGGAAGGAATGATTTTCAGATGATCTATTGTAGTTTATGTCAGCATAGAAAGATTTGGGAGGGAGTGGTTTGCTGAGTCCAATATAGAGGATACAAACCGATCGACAAGCGTGTTAGCCGTCTCGATTGCCGTGCAAACAACCTCAAGATTGATAGTAAAGGAATTGTTGATTGCCTATTATTTATTGCACTGTCATAAATTTTGCAGAAATCACGATTTCCTAATTTCTACGATTCAATGCGTTTTCTGGCAGTTTCGGTTTATTCTCTCTTAGATGCCATTATTTCTTTCTTACAATTACTTCCAGCTTCTGTAATTTTTTCTATTTGTACTATACTTATGTCGGATAATTTTGCGGTATGCATGCTGCTTTTGAGCAATGGCAACTGTGCAGGTAGACGTAAACCATTGGGGAGAATGGGGTTTGCTTTAGAACTTCTTTGTGAGAACATGCGCTTCAATTACCGCTTTGAACAATTCAGTGGTCTTATTTGCGCACTGTTCCTCGGGAAGAAAATAATATTTCCCCATGGAACATATACGGCGTGATACCTGCTGGCCTCCTAGTCAGCCTTATCGTTTTCGCGATGGCTCTTCAACTTGGGTTCGAGAGTTTAAGGTAATGTATATCATTATCATAGCGTAATCAGCATTCCCGAAGGAGCAATGTGCATTTGTTGCACAATCTTCAGGAACTATCGTTAGAAATAGGTCGAAAAGTGATGGCTTGCTAGTCTTGAGGATCATGGAGACGAACCAAAAGCGTTACTGTCTGTGTCAGGGAATGGGATAAAGTTATGCGTGATGCTACCAGCTGTGACTGTGTAACTAGAGAAGCCAAACCAATTGCTTTGATAGGCATTAAAGTCACCAAATACATGTATTTGGGCGCTAGTGTATAGGGAGAGTGCTACATCTATGTTGTCAGAGACATGATTGATTAGAGTTCAGTCCTAGGTAAAAGGAGAGCGGTAGAGAAAATATAAGTAGCTACCGCTATATTATAAAGTTAGTCTAAAGCATGTCAAGGACTGGTCATGTAATTGTAGCTTAGATTCCTTAGTCATGGGGAGGGTGTTACGAATATAGACTCCGAACGGAAGCAAGAGTAAGAAAGAGCATTAAACTTATTTGATTATTAATATAACTATATATTGTTTTTTTTTTATTTCTAGCTCAGCTGGTAAGGAATTATTTTATTTTAATAAAATTAATTTCGAATAAAATAAATAAGTAATGATTCATAATTAAAGATTAACGATTAAAATTATCAAATAGTAAAATAAGTATCCAGAAACCTAAGTATTTAAATCCTTATGTAATAAAGCCTATAAAATTAATATAGTATACATAACTAGTAATTTTAAATATATACATGTTAAGGATTAAGAATTTAATAAATAATAATAATTAAAGATTACAATTTTGAAAAGTAATTATTAAAAAATATGCTTTATACAATTTAAAAAAGTAATTATTACGAAATATGCTTTATATATTTTCAAAAAATTATTATAAAAATACATTATATAGGGCAAAAAATAATAATTCATATAGATGCATTTTATAGTATTAAAAAAGTAATTATGACGAAAGATGTATTATAAAGTTTCCAAGCGTAATTATTAAAATAGATGTATTATATAGTTTAAAAAGTAATTATTACAAGAGATGCATTATATTGTTCAAATTATAATTATTACAAAAGATTATTATATATTTTCAAAAAGTACTTTTTACAAATCATCTGTTATATAATTTCAAAAAGTAATTATTATGATGAATTCATTATATAAGTTTAAAAATAAGTTTTACAAACATTTCATTATACAATTTAAAAATAATTATTAAAATAAGATGTATTTTCTAGTTTCAACAAAAGTGGTTGGTCGCGTTCAATGCTGCCAAGACGAAACTAGTTTCATTCAATAATTACAAGAAACCCGCTCTACCACCCATAGCAATGGCCAACGACTCTTTATCTGAGAGTCCATCTTTCAAACTCCTTGGCCTAACGTTCACAGGAAACATGAGTTGGAACAATTACATTGAAGGCATTGCCAGGGCCGCTGCAAGAAAGGTGGGCTCTCACTACCGTGCTAGAAAACTACTAACACCCGAAAGTATCCTGTACCTCTATAAGGCCACCATTCGCCCATGTATGGAGTATTGCTGCCACATCTGGACTGGTGCATCTGCTACTAGTCTCTCGCTCCTTGACAAGGTTCAAAAGAGAGTCGCAAACCTAATAGGCCCTGAACTGGCATCTAAGCTTCAGCCTCTGTCCCATCGACGAAATGTTGCATCCCTCTGCCTTTTCTACAAGTATTTTAGTGGTGAATGCTCTGACGAACTGCAATCACTTGTGCCCCCACGACGTGATCACCCTCGACAAACCCGACAGGCTGCTAAATCCCACCCCCACACTGTAGAAATCCCTAGATGTAAAAGATCTTTTTACTCCAATAGTTTCTTCCCCAGAACCGCTAGACTCTGGAATTCCATTCCAGGTCCCTGCTTCCCCAACAGTACTGACGTGCAGAAGTTCAAGTGTAACGTGAACCGACACCTTGCTGCCCAAATCCCTACATAGTACCCCAGTAGTTGTTGCCCCTGATAGTAGCCCCCTACACCAAAGTGGCAATTTGCCTTGTTTGGGGTGAAAATGTAATAAAAAAAAAAAAAATAAAATTATAACAAAAATGCATTATATAGTTTCAAAAATCAATAATAACGACATATTATTATTACAGTTTTATTAAGTAATTATTACGAAAGATGCATTATGTAGTTTGAAAAAAGTAATTATTGAAAAAGATGCATTATATAGTTTAAAAACGTAATTATCACGAGAAATTCATTATATAGTTTCCAGAAGTTGCATTATATAGTTTCAAAAATTAATTATTAATACATGTTTCAAGTTTCGTCACAAGAAATTTAGAAAGGTTTCGCCCGAATAATTATTTTCACTTTTGTTTTTGAATATTTTTCGATTTTTTAAAAAATACAAAATTCATAAGTTTGACAACAAACTATACTGGAGTGGTTTGGTACACGTCGCCTCCAAGGTTTTGATTGAACAATTTTTTTCATTTTTTTTTTATATAAGCTATCTTCAAATATCATTATTTATAATTTCTAAAGCAAAAAAGGTCCACGTGTACGAGAGGGAAACAATAAATATTTATATAAAATAATCAGAAAAGCGCAAATTTCAAGCCACATTTAAAACGGCTAAATAAGCTAAATTGCTTTAAAAAGGCTGACTTTGCGAAACTTGGCCTAAAAACGTCGAATAGTTCCAAAATGGATGATCGATTTACTGGAACGTTTTATTAGAAACTGACTACAGATCTTTAAATATCGTTTTCATGCTTTCCAGGGTTATTTTTAATAATCTGGTAGATTAGCGTCCATTCTATGATAATACGTGTAAAATGATAAAAATATAAACCGAAAATAAAGAAGTACATAAGGGAAGTGTATCTAAAAATACATAGGAAAAGTCTATAGAGGAAGTATACGCTGACCGTAAATACAATATTTGGGATAAAAATTGTTTACGTTTTACCGAAATTTCTTGAAATAACCTTATAATAGATGGTACGCATTAATTTTGATTTCAGTTCTTTTAAAGTTTTGCCGATTTATAAATATTACTTAGTATATAAACCACTAATTAAAGATTACTCTTCTCAAATATCTACGACTCATTCTTGAGAAGAAAAATTCCGCTTTATGACGATTATGTACTTGTGTTGTCACGTGTGTTGATTAGCAGGTTATGATGCAATAATTACTAAAGGCATTTTAATGGCTGGTTTTCTTTTTGTAAAGAACTTTTTACGTTTCTATGCACAGAGTTATTGATCACACATCTTGTATTAGCCGGGCTTAAAATTGTTTAACATTAATTTTACGAGAACCAGTGTATTAGCATTATTATGCGTTTTATCACATTGACCAAATATTAGTTAAATTTAATAATTTCTGGAATGACTTTTAATGCAATATAACAATACTTGACGCATTGCTTCATCTTTACACAAGTCGAGATTTTGGAGCTGTAAAGGTAAACACCACCCAGATCAGCCGAAAATTATTCATTTTGATTCAATAATCGATCACATTCTTTATTCTGATTTCAAATCAATATCTTTCTAATTTTGTTGTTTAATAAAAGAGGTTGACCTGAATTGCAATTTCCCATTGTTAAGCAATATTACTTTACAAAAATAGATATTTGCTTTTATTTATTTTTTTATTCAATGTCCTTGGCTAAATCTATATTGGATATCACGTAATCATTCAAGAATTCAAATGCTTTACTTTAACATCCACGAAAAAACGTTCGTGCAAGAACAGAAACTTGAAATACATGAGTCAGGTGACGTGATCGAAAACATTAACGATTTCCGGTAAAATAAACGGAAAATACTTGTTTTAAACAAGTATTAGTATAAATTAGCTCTTCGTGTCTCACCTTCTCTTACAATGTTTAAATGTTTAATAAAAGAAATAATGTCTCTATGCGCTAAGCACGGTGACGTTCATACGAACGTCAACACAATTCACACACATTAGAAAATATCATTCGATCAGTAAATATAGTGATTAATCTGATGTCGATAATAATAATAATAATAATAATAATAATAATAATTATTATTATTATTATTATTATTATTGATCTTTTAGAAATTAACTGTTCTGAAATCAAATTATGTCGATGTAAAATATTACAATTTTAAATAAATACATTGCAAAATTTGACATGAGCTTTAATCGATTTGAGAATTATTGTCATAAAAAAGAGAACATAAATCGTTTCAAAATTAAGTACATTGTTATATGTTAAACTAAGTATAGTAGAACCCCGGGATACGGTGGCCCTAGGATACAGTTTTATTTTAGGTTACGATGTGGAGTACGATTTTTCCGTCCCCTGGTTACGATATTTTCCCCGCCTTACGGCGTTATTTATAATGTTATTTGATTATATACATGTGTTTTATATACTTTACTGTATTTTGTTACTAATTCTTAATGCCATATCCTGGGGTTCTACTGTATTCGTTTTTTCATTTAAAGAATATTTAACTGAACGATGACTTATATCTTATCGAAGGAGCAAGAACGATATTTATCTTTATACTATTACTAGCATGACCCGTGGAAATTCCACAGAGGACTCATTCATATATAATATATTAATGTTGGCATTCTGTAAATGTTTAGTGTAAATCGGGACACTCTGATATTATTGTAGCTTTTTTGTTAAAACTGCAAAAGTATTTATCTAAGCTAGCACGAACGCCCGGTAAAGCCCGACCGTAAAGTACACTTACATATAATATTTTAGATCTTGCAGATTTCGTATATATTATAATAGAGTTAATGTTCTATCGATTTTTTTAGGTTCAAAAAATATATATATATCGATATGATTTGGGTGCCTTAGCTTGAATCGAAACCGAAGTAAAAACTTATGAAAAAAATATGGATATATATATATATATATAATTTGAGTTCCTTCAGCAATAATCGAAACCGAAACCAAAACTAATGAAAAATTTTTTGATAAAATTATTTATAAAAAAATAGATGACTTAAGTGCCATCAGCTATAGTCAGAACCGAAACAAAAACTTATGAAGAATTGTTAGTAAATTATTTATGGCAAGAGATGGAAGAACATAAAAATTAAACGACCCGATGTAAGCGTGACACAGAAAAGCACACACACACGGTATCGTATTAATATATAGATTCCTAATATGCACTTATTATTTTGAGAGTATTAGTAATAAGTTATATGGATTTATGTAGAAAGCAGTGTGGACTTTCAACGGGTTTTCGCTAGTAATTTATAATCAGCCATTTTGTTTATTATAATTAATTCCGATCAAGCCAGACAAGCTACCTTTGGAGAGTACCCGAAAATTGAAATGTATATTTACTTAATAAGTAGTTTTGCTTTAAGTATTCGTAATCTTTTAGATTAAAATAAAACAGTTTATTTTTAATAAGCGTTCTAGATTGTGACGTTATTTTGGTTGCAGCACAATATCAAATCTCCATTATTGTGTGATAATTATAACAGTCAATCACATTTTCATAATTTTCTTATTTCTCCTGAGGGCTGCTTCCGTGATAGACTGCGTAATTATCAGCGTTGATTCAAGTTAATCTAATATATATCCGATTTACTGAAGATTTGCAAATACTTTCGAACATGTCACAACTACTTAAATGTTTCATCTTCAGATTTTAAACATTATTTTGTTTCTGAGATATTTAATATTTATGCATTTCCTATCGTAATTTTTACCTTAAAACATCCAGTGCTGAGTCCTCAATTTGGTAGTTTTATGGCATATGGGGTTACATATTTGTTATGCTTAGTTATAGGTATATTCCGATCCGACTGTCAGGGTCAAATGTCTGGTTACAAAATTTAAATAATAATGATGATCATCGTTTCATATGAATCCGAAGATTCTTTTGTTGACATTGCTTTCCCCGATACTATTCAGAATTATTTCTAAAAAATCATCCGAAATTATGCGAGGGATCGCGTAAAGTTTGTCAACATCTCAAGTAAAAGTGATTTTAGTGGAACGAACCGGATTCGAGCTTCAAACATCCAGCTCGTGGTCTGTGTTGTTAACCACTAGAATAACGCCCCCCCCAATTAAATGATGAATTTAAATGTATTGTTTTATGAGATTTTAATTACATATTTTTATTTAAGTAATAAAAGATTTTAAGTTTTTAAAGAAGTTTAAAAATAGAATTATATATTTCTTTCAACAAAACATTTTGCATATGAGTATATTTATACTGTTCGGTTATTGTAATGTAAAATCGATAATTAATAACGTTTACCGAATTATTTTACAAAGAATCTATTCTTGTCATATTTGTTTGTTTTTATTTTGTTTGTAAAGTATTTCTTTTTAGGACATTGGTTTTTATTTGTATTGTTGGTATTCATTTACGAAAAAATATTTCTAAATAAGATACGGCGCTTAAGTTTCTGACTACTAATAAAATCTACATTTAAACAGCTGGAAGCAACTATAAAGACTGTTTTTACTCTTTTTACCATGATTTTAAAATAATATAAAACAAGCCAAAAACCATATTGTTGTGGAGACGCCCACTAATTAACATAGGC
>NC_136494.1:133259404-133289404 GCF_053919585.1 Euprymna scolopes | reverse complement strand
AAAACAATAATCATGCGAGTCTTTATTTTATCATTGTGGTGCGAGTAGTAATGAATATAATCGTTTTTGTGTATCAACAAGCGTACATAGGTGAAATTTTATTTTACTTTGTTTATCAACATGAAAATAAGTAACTGTTTTTCTTATATTTTAAATATTTTCCAAATATATCTACCTTACTTAAAAAAATGCTAGTTTTATTTTTGGTATCTTTAAACCCCCAACCCACTATTTTTGCTAATGAGGGGACTTCGTTTTATAAAATCACATGATAAAGTTATTGTCCAAGACGAATTGTCTATCTCAATAAAACTATCGTTTTCGAAACGATCGTACAATTTATTGATTTTGTTTGTTCTTCCTTTTGAAACCGATTTTTAATTATAAATTATTAATCATTTTACTAACACACACACACACACACACACACACATATATATATATATATTACAATAGAAAAATGCGAGCATGAAAAGTAATATGGTTAAGCTAAAACATGGAAAAGTGAAGGACTAGTTGTTAAACTGGAAAAGAAAAAGAACAAGATATTCTAATAAAAATATGATAAATTTATAACTTAAAATATTGCAGCATTAAGAATTGATTTCACAAGGGAACACTCAATATGTTGCATTTAAAGAAAGACTTGTTTTTAGTCAATTTAAGTGTGTTGAGTTCAAATCTGAAGTTAGTTTTATTGTGCAAGCTACATATTTTATGCAATCTTTGATTTTTATTAAAAAAGAAAAAAACGAGCATTATTATAGGAAATTACAATGTCAGCCACAAAACAGTATATTTAACAAGGCAAAAGAAACAGAACAATAAAATGTGATTTTAGATTAAAGTACACCATTGTTAGAAGTGCCATACGTTTTTCTGGAAAAGTTTCTCAGAAAACAGTCTTTATCGCAACGTGAGCGCGTCATTCACAATGTTCTTCAGATAAGAGTCAATCACATCTAATAACGCTTATCACTTTCTGCCTGAACAGTATTTTAGTCAGGCAGGAATTTGCGTTTGTAACATTTGCGTTTGTACACTTCATCTGGGCAATCTCGTTTAATACTCCAGCAGTAGTCGGCCATCATACTTTTGTCCCAGCGACCTTGGTAGCGTTCTTCCATGATCTTTAGGTCTTGGTGGAGCCGCTCTCCTTGTTCGTCACTCACAGCCCCCAGATTTTCAGGGAACTGGTCAAGATGGCTATTCAAAAAATGAAGCTTGATGCTCATGTTGCACCTGAGAGCACGTGTAGCGAGGAGCATTTTGTTCACAAGTTCATTGTAGTTCTCTGCCTTGTTGTTTCCAAGGAAGTTCTGAACGACTGCCACAAAGGATAACCATGCTGCTTTCTCCAAGGCGGTCATCTTGCCAACAAACTGATCATCACGAATGAGGTTTCGAATCTGTGGGCCATCAAACACACCTGCTTTGATCTTCTCGAACGACAACCCTGGTATAGCTGTGATGATGTGTTGGAAACATTCACCTTCGGTATCCAGTGCCTTGACAAATTGTTTCATCAAACCTAATTTGATGTGCAGAGGAGGAAAGATGATCCTATCTCTGTTAACAATTGGATCATGTGTGATATTTGGCATGCCTGCTTGAAGGGTTTTACGAAGAGGCCAGTCCTTCTGGACCCAGTGTCTGTCTCGTGCTCGACTGTCCCACATGCAGAGGTAACATGGAAACTTGGTGAAACCTTTCTGTTGACCAGGAAGGAAGTTTACCATTTTCAAGTCTACACGAATGATTCCGTTGTGCTCACGATGTTTTAAGAAGTCCATGACCATTCTGATGTCATCATAGTCTTCCCGCAGATGAACTTATTTGACCGACAGGCACTGCCCCGTAAACATTGCCATCATGCAAAAGAACACACTTGAGACTGCGCTTAGAACTGTCTAAAAAGAGCCGACATTCAGTTGGATCGTAGTGAGGAACACCCAGTTCTTTGAGAAGACCTGGGATATCATAGCAGTAAACAAACTGTCTGTCTTCTGAAAAGAAGGTCACAAAACGCTGGTCACGCTTTCTGCAATATGATACTTTAACAGTGTGATCAACAAGCTTTTGCCTTGTAATCTTGATGCCAAAAGCTCAGCTGCTTTCTTTGAAAGACCTAAATCCCGAACTAAGTTATTCAATTCAGTCTGATGAAGAGGCTTGGGGACTGGGGGAGATTCAGTCTCTGAAGAACATTCCTCGGGTTGTTCCCACTCAGTTTCTGGTGATTCATTGTCATAACTGTCTTCCTCGTCCGTGTCATGCCCAATGTCTTTATCGTTTAATGAAGGCAAAACTTTGAAAATTGGAACAGGCCGAATAGGTGAGGAAATGTTCGGATATACGATCTTATGTCTGTTTTTCTTGCCCACACCCGTTGTGTTTACCATGCAGAAGTAGCAATCAGTTACATGGTTGGTGGGTTCTCGTCAAATCATTGGAACTCCAAAAGGCAGACCATTGCGTTTTCCTTTGGTCCAGCTTCGGAGCATTTCCTCACAATTGTAGCACACAACATGAGGAGCCCATTGAACTTCAAAATGAGCATTGTAGGCTCGCTTCACAGACAAGGATATGTTACGTCTCTGATGATGGAATGTGTAGCAACCACAGATTGAACAGAAGGCATCAGGCTTGTTTCTACAGTGATGTCTCGATGAGGAAGCCATGTTTGATCTGGTAAAAAGAAGGCAGATAAAAATATTAGAATCTATCTATGTATATAATCTAAAAATGCTTAGATTTGGGTTACGTAAGTTCATATTTATACTATTTCATCTATCTCAAATTGCATGAAAACTAGAGCTTATGGGGAAAAACTAATTTCAGATTTGAAATCAGCGCCTAAAAATCCTGCAGAATCAGTTAAAAAACCAAATGCAACAGAAAGTTAAAAAATAGTGTTCGCCAGTGTTATATAATGATATAAATTGAATTTACAAAAATTATTTTCCATATTTAAGTTTAACAATATTATTTTAAATATGTAAGCTTAACAATATTACTGTAATTTTTCTATTGTAATCCATGATATTTTCAGGTTACCGATATATTCACATGTTCTTTGTTTAATTTCAGTCTTACTTTTTGCGTCCAGAAACAAATACGTAATAACAATGTACGACAGTCGTCTGCTTTCCATCGTCTTATTATTATTTCAGTCTTTCATTAGTGATTCAATGAAAAATGAGTGAGCGGTGAAAACTGCTACTTAACGATATATTCAAACACTACCGTGTTTGAATAATACAAACACACACACACACACACACACACACATATATATATATATATATATATATATATATATATATATATATATATATATATATATATATATACTAGTCTGGGAGCCCGGCATTGCCCGGGTGTTTGGAGGTTTATGTGGAGCAAAAAAAAAGAAAAAAGAAAAAAGCGGCCAATTTTTAATATTTTTACCCCCATTATGACCCCTTAAAATTTATTGTTTTGGACTCAAATAAAATTAAAATGTTTGATCCATGCCCAAGGAACCTATATGTAAAATTTCAATTGTTTGGACCCAACATTGTCGGAGAAGTTTGGTAGAGTTCTTAAAGGTCAAATCGTTGAACTTTGACCCCTTAACAGCCAAATGTCTGGCCGAAAATGGATTACAAAGATTTTCCCAAATTTCAGTACCCTGTATATCAAATTTCGAGTCTGTAAACTAAACATTCACAGAGTTATTGCGGAGAGAAATGTACACAGACACACAAACAGACATACAGACACGTTCACTTTTATAGATATACTAACATTTCAGCCAGTCGTTGCCCGAGTGTTTGAAGGTGTATGCTAAGCAAAAAAAAAGGGTTATATTTTTTTTACTTTGACCCCTATTATTACCCCTTAAAATTTATTGTTTTGAGCTCAAATAAAGTAATTAAGTTAGATCCATGTCCAAGGAAATGATATCTAAAATTTCAATTTTATAGACTCAAAATTGGCGGAGGAGTTTGGTAGAGTTCTCAAATGTCAAATCGTTGAACTTTGACCCCTTAACAGCCAAATTTCTGGCCGAAAACCGATCCAATAGATTTTCCCAACTCTCAGTACCCTGTATATCAAATTTCGAACCTGTAAACTAAAAGTTGACAGTTATTGCGTAGGGAAATGTACACAGACAGACACACACACAGACACGTTCGCTTATATATATATATATATATATATATATATATATATATATATATATATATATATATATATGTATATATATATATATAGCTGTTGTTTGATGTAATACATTTTCGATAGAATTGAGGTCTGGATAAAGTGCAGGTAAATCCAAAAAACGGAGGAATATAATGCTTGTCAAGAAACCTCTTAACATTGCTAGCTGTGTGAATGGGAGCTTTATTCTGCATGAAGATAGAATTATCATCCAAATTCCGGCTAAAGTATGGTAAGAAATGCTCAGTTAATATATTAAGCGAACTATGGGCCCAGCGACCTATGGGCCCTGAATCATTGGCAATAACAAGGCCCACAGTAAAACAAAACCTCCCATACTTTTCAGCGTTGAAACTAAGCACCTAGTATTAAATTCTTCCGCCTTCCTGTGACGAACCTACTGCCAACCATCACTGCCTAGCCTATTGAACTTGTTTTCATTGCTAAAGTAACTTTCGACCGATATGAAGAGTCATGGTCTCCATTGCATCTGACGAAATCAAGACAACGCTTTCCGTCCTTTACAGTAATCATTGGCTTGCGCCTTGCAACACGGCCTCGCAAATTAAATTCCTTCAATCTGTTCTTGCCAGCAGAAATAGAGCACTTGTAACTGAGGCTGCAGATTTTGATCGCATTGTCTTCCGTGTAGAATTAAGAATAGAACAACCAGATTTATGGGCATCACGAATACTGCCGGTGTTTTTGTGCTATTCGTACCGTTTTCTCATCACATTTCTATCTGCGGCTGATTTTTTTCTGATTAGATAAACCAGATATGTGGAGAATAATGAGCTCCTGACGACAACTAAGAGAAAGTCGAGGCATATGGACTAAATTTACGTTGTATAACCTGGAACAGCAACAATTACGATTAGAGATGCTTTGTTGCATGAAAGGTGGGTATTTAAAGTATGATTTAACTCATTTGTTGCTGCGGAGTTTCTTTTTGCCTTCGTGATTAGAAGTCAATTTTTCAATTAACGTGAACACTAAGATACTTCGATTAAAAGTCAAATATAAACAGGTAAAATTATTAAAAAAATAAAAAGACAAATTAAATGAGGTATAGGTTGTTTGAACAGTTACATTCAATTGTGTTTAAATTTGAGGTTTTTGAAAAATGACAAGTGCGGACGTTCTTTTTAGTTTCAATACATACATACATATATATATATATATATATATATATGTATGTATATATATATGAAGAGTAGTTTAGCGCCAACGAATAAAAAGCGTACATTTACAGACATCAATCTACTCAGTTATTATTTTCAAGACTTCGTTTTTTGTTTAATATTTTATATTTTTTTTGTCGTATTTATTTTAATTTCGAAAACCATGCAATCTTGGAAAGGTCATTTTCACACTATAAGAATATTGACCAGACATTCAGTCCTTAAAATATAAAAATATAATAATAACCGTTACTAGCTCTACTTATATGTGCATATGTAATCTGGGTTAAAAATATCCAAAAGTAAAAGAAATACAAAAGAAAAACATTAACTTTCAACGGGGTTGCTAATAGTTCTCAATGAAAAGGTTTGTGCATATTTCAATGATCAGTTTTCTCCACGGATTTCGATCCGCAGTTCGAAATTTTCAGTCAGTGACATCGATGTCCATCAGCTTAAGGCTATTCCCTAATGCATCTGTAAACCTTTTTGTAGGTTGTTGTTCATTTCTATAGTTGTTGAATTATTCAGTGGTACACACACACACACACACACACACACTATATATATATATATATATATATATATATATATATATATATATATATATATATATATATATTTGTGAATCATTCCATGGATTTCGGCCTTTTGGATTATTTTGGACCATCTTCCAATAACGTGATTTCCTTAGATTTTACTTGTGCAAATAGAAAAAATTCAATTAACTTTCTTGGAGTTATATTTTTGGATTTTACCGTCATTGGATTATTTACCTTTCACCAGACTATCCATTCACGTGTAATCACCTTTTTCTTCGCCATATTTCCTCTGCTTCACTTTTTGTTATCAAGTAAGATCTTTGACTTACTTGCAGTTTCATAAAATACTTTTGTATGCAAAATCCGATCCCGCATTTTGCTAATTCCTACCCTCTGATGAGAAGGAAAGTATTTCTTAGAAACTCCGCGGATTAAGGACTATCCACTTATTAAGCGTTTCCTTTTCAGATTAAATATGTTAACTCTTTTTCAAAGTGTCTTAACATGTTTTATTAACTTTTTGCTTTATATATATATATATATATATATATATATATATATATATAATCAAATTTTAGTCATTCAATGAATTTAAAAATTTATGACATGAAATGTTTGAATTTCAAACCAAAAGATTTTTATCATTCTATGTAAGACAAAGAATACATTTGAAATATTATAACCCCTTATCCTATAGGATTTCGATGTCTACCATCTCTTCAGAGGAGAAAATATTAGCAAATAGTTATAATGGTTTACACCTTATTTGCTAATGTCAGTGAGACATGGAAAATCATAATTAAAAGTTGTTTAAGTATTTAAATGCTATAGAGTAAGGGAAGTTAATGAAAAGGATATAAAAATCCCCATCCAAATAGCTAATAAATTCTGAAGTATATATATATATATATATATATATATATATATATATATATATATGTGTGTGTGTGTGTGTGTGTGTGTGTGTGTGGATTTAGCTGGAGTGATGCATTTTTATACACTGGTAAACCTTCTTGGTTATTACCTAAATATTGTATATAATTAAAATATATTTTCTTGCAATAAGCAGATTCAATTGTTGGTTAATTAAAGTGTTTTCCAGGAAATACAAGGTATATTTATGTGCGTATTATCTATTTCTGTGTGTATTAGCTATTATTAGTTCAGTATTTAACTATTAATTGTTTACTTTAATATTATTGTGAATGCAACTAACTCTTTGAACCATATTATTACTGAAACTATTTAAAACTTAATAAATTTTGATCTTATTCGTTTGTACAGTGTTAATTAATTACATTAAATAATTCTATGTACTTAAAACTTTCTCGCTTGATACTTGTCCAAAGTAGAAATAGAATGTCTGAAGTTTAGCTCTACAACTTCTAATTCTTTATTGTAATGGAATTTATATTGTGAAAATTTTAATAAAATCAATAGAGTGATTAGTTTTGAGCGACGCCATTCATCAAATCGGTGGAATTTTGATTTCTGTCTTAAAATCGCGGTTTCAGGTTGAACAATTCAGAAACACATGGATATTAAAGAAACGTTAGCTTTTGAGGTGGTTTTCTAGTATCAATCCTGCAGTTTACAATGTATTAGCCAAAACATTGGGGCTAGTTGTTATGCTAATGTCTAATTTTGAAGCGAACAAAATGAAATATGAACAAGGCAATGTTAAAATAGGAAAGAAAAGGCGGAACAAATGAAAATAGGCATCGATTAAAGGAACAGTTATATATATATATATATATATATATGTGTGTGTGTGTGTGTGTGTGTGTGTGTGTGTGTGTGTGTGTGTGTGTGTGTGTGTGTGCGTGTTGGTATACTCTATATTTCTCTTTATCCATCTGTTCGTTAAATTTTTCTCGGAAACTACTGGCTCAATCTATGAAAATTTGTTGTGATAAGCTGCAGCGAACTAAGTATTATGGTATTGTTTCATCGCAGAGTGAAAAATTAATAGGTATTATTTACCACAATAAAAAAAAATAGACTAGAATTTTGTTCGTTTTTAATGGACTACAAAGCTATGTATTTATAGAACGTTTATATAACGGAATTCTTTAGATCTGGTGATTGAAAGCCAAGTGTCAAACTGAATGCGTAAAAAATATTTGTAGACATCTCTTGAGAGTGGACATGCTTGAGAATACACTGAGTGTATTGAGAACAGAAAAGAAAATAAACAAAAATATATGATTGTCTAAATAATATTCATAGTCAAGTTCTCGTTTACCAGTATATAAGATTTCATTGCTGTCGGGATTTCACTGTCTTTTAAACGAGATTTTAACAGTGTTAAAGGGTGTCGTTTTACGTCGAAAACCGATCGCCTGTCCGAAAAACATAAAAAACACTTGGAAGCATTTAAAGTTGAAATTATTATAAAAGAGCAAACAAACTTAAAAAAAGAAATAGAAATAAAATCATGTTTCATGTTTAGTCGATGGAAATTTATAAACTTGTCCATTTTGTTAAAGTACATTTATTTTCTAACAAATGTTTGTTTTGGCATTTCATATTTTATGGCTCACTCGACAAAGGAGGGATTTGACCTAGTAATTCACTCTCATTTGTTCGTTCGTCTGTCTGTTTGTCGCATTTTTCTCAATAACCACTGCCTGGATTTAAAAAAAAATTGCACAAACATTAGTTAGGGTGAAAGTAAATTTTTGCCGGAACATATTTTCCATGATAACTCTGGTTGACCACCTAGGAGGCATTATAGGGTCAAGTTGCCACTAAATTGTTCAAACATTTTTCATTTTGAAAATTTGCGCAAACATTAGTCATAGTGAAAGTTTATTTTTCCCTCACGGAGGAAGACCTTGCGTGTTCGAATTTTTTTCAAAAACACATGTGCATATTTGTGTAATTCTGTTGTGATGAGAAGGTTCTATTCATAAAGACTGGCGACATGAGCTGACGAATCAAATTGAGACACTTTCTGCTAGCAACCAATCAGAAACCAGAATTGCTCCACAAAAATATTGAATCTTTAATATTCCAGCACATAATCTTTTATGTCAACACAAGAAAGTTTTTTTTTACTCTTTGTCTGCAAAATTATAAAGTCAAGAACCTACACAAAACAGCTACTCACTGAAAATTCTTTATTTCCAGGACTTGTACAGAGCAGCTACCCATCGGAAACTCTTCTGAAATTAAACATGGCTTCCAACTCCAGAAGTTATGGGCCCAGTACTCTTCCACTGCGGTTTTTATTCGAGGTAAAAGTATAATTTAATTTGGGTGTTTTTGAGTAGTCTTTTTAAAATTCCATGATATCTGTAGATTCGTTTTTTTTTTCTGTGTATAGTTTTGTAATTATTTTGGTAAAAGTTTTACATACTGATTGATCATTTAGAAATTATGCTCCAGTGAAAGACAGAATTTAACAGAATAAAATAAAGGTTCTATAAAGATACCAGGAATAACGATACAAAACACGTGGGAAACAAGTGTGTTAATGCAAATGTATCCCAAATAATTAAAGTTGTTATGTATATTTTTAGTTGGCCGAAACGTGATGAAACAACGACAACTATAAGCATAAGTAAAACAGTTCGCAAAAAAATGAATTAAAGTTTACATGCGAAATTTTGCTTTCAAATGTGAAAACGTCGTAAATATTACTATTTGCAGTCATCACTCATTTTTCTAGTTCAGTTTTCCAGGTTGACAGGATGAAAGGCGATATTTTGTTGTAAGTACAGTAAAAATTATAGCTTTCTTAGTCGTCTGAATTAAAGAAGAATTATGAATTTAGACAACAGTGCCAATCAGCAAGTGTGTTTCATAACGATTTGTTAGTAAGAAACGGCTTATCTATCGTCTGTTTTTCAAATAATCGCACATTTTTTTTCTTTTACGTCTTATGAAAAAAGAAACACTCACAGAATTATAAATAATACATAATCTAGAGATATCATCTTTGATCTAGAAATGTAAGTTAATTCTAAAAAATTGTCTTTTGTATACAGTTTATTGCCAAGAGTTATTCATCATAAGCTGTTATTACTACATATAACGTGAAAAATTACAGAATAACCTTCTCTAAATAAAATAGATCTTACAAACATAAGAGATTTAATACTGTTATGTTTGCAGGTTGAACCAAATAATGTATAAGGCAATACAAATGAAGACTCAACAAACAAAGGTAGATCAATAAGAAGTGTATTAGGAAAAGTATATTCACAGTATATTTACATAATGGTTGTCAAGTAAGAGAGTCTTGGCTGGAGAACATATCTGCTCTCGGCTCGGCCTCTGGTGGCTTCTGGTTAACAAACACTCAGACTAACCGAGTCTTGCTATTTATTTGTAATATTATCCACATATGTAAATGAGTAGGTGCCACCACAAATACGATTAACATTCATTAATCTACGAATACCAGGTGACGCGACAATATATCTCAGATCGATTACTCACTTTTAATAGAATAAACAGAGAAGTATGTCTATTTGGTACAAGCAAAAAATTCTGGATGGACAATAATCATACACTCCTTAATAAAAATCAATTCCGATCACAATGTATGCGGCGAATGCTGATTAATGATGACGTGGTTGTCTTGTATTTACATTATACAATGCAGAGAACTTGTAATATAAATTAACTAGCGGGGCTACCCGGCTTGCTCGGGATCGTATAAACAATGAGAAAATCTAATTGGATTTTGAATATATTTGTTAATATTAGTAGAGAGGAATTTTTAATGGCTATGTAGTATTTGGTATTTCGAGCATAAAGTAGTTGCTATTTTGAGCATTAAATAGTTACCATCTGATAATGACCTTTGATTTAAAAAAGATCCCCTGGAAATATTAAGAGTAGCATTGTAAATGACAATGTTTTCAAATGTTTTTATTTTAACACAGCCTCCTTATATTAACAGAAGAAAGTCAGCAAATCCATTCACATTTCGTATGCATTGTTTACATTTTGAAATGGAGTAATTATGATCTTCGTCGGTAAATATATGAAATCAGCCATAGTTTGATTTGCTTCAAATCGATGTTCGTGAAAATTTGATATTTGACATTTCTTAATTGCGATAATCACGATGATATAATTATCTTGACCGGGAAAAAATGTTTAACTGTGTACCTCCCCCAAATAAAACAACAAAAATACCAATGTTAAACTTGGAAACTGTGCCCCCCCCCCAAATAAAAGAAAATAAGGATGTCGAACTTTCCATAACGCTCGGAAAAATGTAAACAGTAAAATGAAAAATCGAACGTAACGAAAGGAAATAAAACGGAAATGAATTAGTAAATGGTACAAAAAAAAAGAAAATGAAAAAAAAACTTACGACGTCAAACTTTCCAGAAAGATTGAAAAACTGTAAACAGAAAAAAGAAAAATCTGAGGGAACGAAACGAAATAAAACGGAATTATTTAATCTATGGTTAAAAAGAAAATGGAAAGAATCTGTGCGTATATGTGTATAGTTCTTAGTGTAAAACTGCGAACAACGTAAAAGTAAGCAATAGATTACGAAATGCGATAATTATTTTGACCGGAAAAGTAATTTCTAACTGTGGGAGCAGAAATAAAAAAAAAATAAAATAAAATAACGATGTCAAACTTACCAGAAAGTTCGTAAAAACGTAAACAGAAAAAATAAACGTCGAACTGAACGAAATCAAATGAAACGGAAATAAATGTATAAAAATAACGATGTCAAACATTCCAGTAAGATAGGAAAAATGTGAACAGAAAAATATAATGGAACGAAACGAAATATAACAGAAATGATGTAATATATGATTAAAAAAAATAAACAAAAATAAAATTGAAAGAATATGTTTGTAATTTGTTTGTATTAGTGTAAAAATGTGTAAAACGTGTAAGTAATGTATTTATCTTTCCGAGTGTATAAATTTGAACAACGTATAAGTAAGGGTGGTGCGTTTTCCTCAATAGGAAGCAGTTCAGTTTTTGTAAGCAACTAATAAACCCGTAAACTGTGGGCGTCCGTAAAAGTTCATCGTGAGCGGTGTAAATGGGGAGCAGGAAAAGGAAGAATTTAATAAAGAGAAAAGATTTTACAACTTTCATTAAATCTAACCGATTTTTGGCAGTGGACTCTCACTAGAACAAATATAGTAATGGATGATTATCGAGCAAGTGTATAGGTAATAGGCTTAAAGCACACCTCAGATAATGTGCCGCAGTTTGTGCATATCACATCTGCATAATATCTCCTGATTTTTTATCATATTAAGGTCAAACTCACATGGGGAAAAATGAGTTCATTATATATATATATATATATATATATATATATATATATATAAATAAATAATAATAATAATAATAATAATAATAATATATATATATATATATAGAGAGAGAGAGAGAGAGAGAGAGATAATAAAAGATATAATTACATATATTTTTCTATTTTTCAGTTGCAGACAACATGTCAAATATGTCAGGCTTATGAGGCAGTTTCATGTCGAAATGCAAATTATTCATATCGCGTAACTAATAAATTTGTGACAAAAGTCGCGAATTAATTGTGGCCATATGTTGGCATACTAATGCTTGAGAATGTGTTAATTTTCAGCAAATATTGACGAAAACGAAAGAAATATCTTGTTTAAATATTAATACGTGATGTTTCTTCTCATACGTGTGGAGTGCCGTTAGAATAACATTATATTTTTCAATCAATATATTAATGGCGTTAAACAGATATTTTCAACAGAAATGGAATTTCTGAACATTTTTTTACGCTGTAAGGCTAACTAAGAAAATGATTGGCTTGATAACAAAAATTTGGCACAATAAATAAATGAACACGTAAATTAATGATACAAAAATTATAAAATATAGCAAGTATAATAAATTGTGACATTTGATTAATTAAAATTATTAAACTGTTTCCAGGTAATTTTTTAAAGGAGAGAGTTGATTAATTTTATTTAACATTAACGTCAGAATAAAGTGTGGTGTAATAACAACATGCATACCAGAAAGGAAGATGTAATGACTGCATTACACGAACAAAACCTTCTCTTCAGATATTGCATACTTTAAGCCAGTCTGTAATATATATTATCGTTGTAATTTAAAAACGGACGATGGCAAAGAGGTATTGCCTGATTTCCACATTGTGTAGATTTTTAACATTAACGACATTTGTCAAAACCGAAATTAAAAAAAATAGTAATATCCCATATAAAGTATTACATAAAGCTTGATGTGATTAATTTCCATAAATATAAGAGAGGGTATATCATACTAGAATGCAGAGGCGACGAAAACAGAAAATAGCATGTGTACACCCTGTTCAGTCATAGCTATAATGTTTTCATTTTTATTAATTTTGTAAAATTTTTAATATTCAGAAAATCTAGTAAAACGTATTTATGTAGCCAAGCCGAAAGTTTCACTTAATTCATACCACTTTGGCATTCCACTAAAGATTTTTATCATTGTTTAATTTTAATTTTTGTGGAATAAACTAGCATACACATACAGCAAATTTAATGTCATTATCAGTAAACTACGAAAAGATTTTTTCTATTTCACTTACACGAATAAATTTAATAACATAATTTTGCTCCAGATACAATTTCATCACTTTAACAATATATTAGTCCATATTTTCTAAAGTAAAACATATCATTTAAATCAATTTGTCTTATTTTGTATTTCGCCTTGTTAGATATATTTCTCTGCATGGTAATTCTTAAAAAAATGGTGGACTTTTAATTCCTAATCTGTAATTTACTGTGACGTTCTTAGTCAACACCGCCACAAAGATTCAAAGGATTAAAATTTCTGCCCACAGATATTTATATCTATAAATTCATTCGCTAAAAAAAAAAAAATCAAATTCATAAGGTAAAATATTTCGTGCCTTTAAGAAGTAAGTTCTTAAGGGGAAGTGCTTCCCAACACACTGGAAAACCTCATCAGTTTGTCCTGCATTTAAGAACTCAAGTGATAAGTCGTCTCCCTCTCAGTACAGACCCATAAGTCTTCTGTGTGCCATGAGTAAATTGACGGAATCCATATTAAATAGAGAAGTAGTTAACCACCAAAGCAGAAATAACCTTAGTGACATGCAATATGATTTCCGTTCTGCAAGATCTACAGCAGATGTGCTAATGGTTATATCTCATAGGATTAGTGAATCTCTCAACAAAGGCTTCCTCTCTAGGGCAATTGCTCTTGACATATCAAAAGTCTTCGATAAGGTATGGCATAAGGGCCTATTCACAAGATTTCCAGCTACGGTATAACGAAATGTTTTCTCAATCATTAAATCATTTCTCTCCAATAGGCTCATGAGAGTAGTGGTTGATGGGCAGAAATCAGAGGCCCTCAGTATTAATGCTGGAGTCCCTCAGGAGTCAATCCTGGGCCCAACTCTCTTCCTGATCTACATTAATGATCTCCCAAAACACATACTTAAATCATTCGTTGACATCTATGCTGATGACACGACCATCTATGGCAACACATCAAAGGCCGTAAATCACAAAGTTCTTTCTGATTCCCTCTCCTCTGATATCGATCGCGTGGTACAGTGGGGGAAGTGGTGGCTGGTTACTTTTACTGTATATAAAACGAAGCTCCTATCTTTACATCATCAATGCTCTGATCCACATCTGGCATCAATTGAAATGGATGGCTCTCGTATAGGGGAAGCCCCGTGTTTTGATAAGCTTCTGGGCTTGACCTTTACTCCTGACCTGAAATGGAACACGTACATCAAGTCTGTTGCCAAGGTCGCTGGAAAAATGGAAGGATCTTTCTACCGTTCCAGAAGATATCTCGCTGCTGATACAATTCTCTATTTATATAAAACCCAAGTACGTCCAAGGATGGAGTACTGTTGCCACATCTGGGCAAGAGCTGCTAAAAACAGCCTATCATGCCTTGACAGAGTACAAAATAGACTTCATGGCTTAGTGGGGATGCTCTTTTCTCTTCCCTGCAACCTCTCTCCCACAGAAGAGACGTTGCGAGCCTGTCTTTGTTTTATCGTTACTTCCATGGCAACTGCTCGTCTGAGCTCCAATCTCTGGTCCTACCTCGCCAATCTTTCACGAAAAACACCCGTCTAGCTTAAACCACTGTCAGTAATTTCTCCCACTCTTTATATGTGCCAAAACAAAAACGTAGATTCCATGAACAAAGCTTCTTTTTCAGAAGTGCACGCCTGTGAAAGTCATTTCCGGTTGCCTGTTTCCCACCTGACTACAACATGGATGTCTTCAAGTCAAATTCCTGATGAACCGCCCCCTTACGTAAGACACTTTATCAAATCTCAACACTAACGTACTGTACACGAAATAACCCTTATCCTCGAGTGGCTTCCGGGCCTTGATAAGTGGTGAACACCTTGTAAGAAAAAGTTCTTAAATGTTGAACACTGCTTAAGAAATAAATTATAAAAAAAGCGATCGGCTAGCCTTGCTTTCGAGATCGCGTTATTCGTGGTCGCTTGACGACTTTAGATTATCGTTATGTCTGTATCTGGCTTTATAACTGTTATTATTTGATTATCGTGGCGGTTGATGGTGGCTTAGAGGTAACGTACCTTATTATTGCAGTCAAAAGTTGGCGGTGTTTGGAGCCTTCGACTAGTGGCAATCTTCACTTCTTGCACTAGTGATAGCGAAAGAATGAAACACCAGTGTCTGTAGGTGTAAAAATAGTTATTTATATGTTATAATATATATATATATATATATATATATATATATATATATATATATATATATATATATATATATATATTATACAACATAATCGCGTTGACACACCAGTTCTCGTCAGATCACTGAAATTAAGCAATGTTGAGCCAGGTTAGTGCCAGAAGTGTGACCATTTGGGAATTCTAGGCGCCGTATATGCTCTGCGCTTTTCTCGACATTTGATTCAAGTCGTTCTGTACATATACTTGCAACTAGTATTTAACAATATCGACTCAGGAGTGGTTAGAGATTGCGCACTTTCTGTCAAAAAACAAAAAAAAATCACGCTCAAATAACCCTTCGCGGGTATCCATAGTCTGTCAAAGACAAAAAGAGCCGTTTTATATATATATATATATATATATATATATATATATATATATATATATATATATATATATATATATATATAGTAAAAGTTGTGTTCTCCGTGATATAAGCGTTTTCAACTTTTAAAATGAAATATGTATATTATACGTTTAAACCAATTTATAATGCAACTGTTTTTCAAGGTTTTCTAAAAATAAACAAACTTTTATTTGTTTCATAATTTTGACATAACACGTCTTCTTTGAATAAGGAAAAATACTTCGAAGATGACGCCAGATCCTAAAAAGTAGAATCTAATTTATTTGGGTCGTACTTTTAAATGAATTTCCTTTTTCATTTGACAAGCTGTTAAATGTTTGCCTTCATGCATTTTATCCTATATTTTTTGTACACTAATTTTGAGTCTTTTAACCTTAGTCTCTTTTCAACTAATGGTTTTTATATAGTATACATTAATATTAAGATTGAAAGGAACATTTTCAAGACATATAAGTACGAAACTAATCTTATATATATCAAGGACATTGCTTTCGTATTCTGTGGACAACGATTTTGCTTTTTGGGAGAAACTCATATTATTAGCGCATCAGCTTAAATTGTTTTAATTTCCTTCTCGGTTATCAGGTGTATTGCCTTTGTATTTTTACACCCGATTCAAAGGACACCATCTTGCTTTAAACTATTTCTTTAATTATTCCAATTAAATTAAGGAGATTATTGACGTTAAGTTAAATTGTTTCAAATATATTGTTGTCAATATAAGAGATTCATTTTTATAGCATACTTAGACTCTCTTTGTGGTTTTATTAAAAATCACTTTTTCCTAAGTACTCCCTCTCACATATTTAATAATATCGATTATATACTGTTCCCTCTTAACCCTCAATATAAGTATATCTTAGGCAATACCACAGTAAATAATGGAAGAAATTGATGGAAACATGTTAAATAACATAGGGGATAGGAATTCTAATGTCTAATTTGAATAGGCTTCTTCAATCTAGAGTTAAATATAAAAGAAACACGTTTGTTTAATATTCATATCTACACTTGTTATTATCGCTGCGGTTTTATGAGTTTTATTGGTTGTTATGGTTGGAAATGGTGGGGTACCTTAGGATAACTTGGAGTTTTATAGTGTTTATTTTAGTTCCTTTAATATTTTAGAAATATTTTAAGATTTAAACATTAGGTGTATGTTTTAGAATTAAGAAAATATATGTAGGAATATTAAGGTTATGATATATATATATATATATATATATATATATATATATATATATATATATATATAGAGAGAGAGAGAGAGAGAGAGAGAGAGAGAGAGAGATAGACAGATAGATAGATGGCTTATTTTTTTAAGTAAGGATTAATACTGTAGAATTTTAGGATGTAATAATTATCCTTTCACCTGATTTCGTGATCCTGGATATGACCTTAAACTATATCCAGTGGCGAGGTTCCAGCTTGCGGGCGTTGGGGAGTGCGGAGCCACCCTTTAATTGCCATTGCTCCCAGGTTATCTCTGACCCGGAGTGGTAGTACCTGTTACGGTCCCAACTATGGGTTAAATAGAAACAGACTTGAAAACAACAAATATATTCTGTTAAAAAAAAATTCTTCAATCTTTGGATACGGCATTAAAGAGTTGATATGCCGTAAAACAAAAACAACCAACCAATCACCTGATTTCGAATTTTGACTAATTTCTAATATTTAATTAGTTATGTAATTTGACATTTAACGCAAATGTTTTAATAAAAGACATATAAAAATAATCCAATTTAGAAATCAGTTAGTTGTATAAGAATGTAGGATTAGAATTTCAAATGTAAGGGCGATAACTCCAGGGCAAAGGAAATGCCTTACTTTTTTTTGCTGTTAAAATGGGACCAATTATTTGCTATGAATAAATTATCAATATTAAAGCAATAATGATTTTCTTGGTTGCTAGATAATTTAAAAATAACTATTAAAAATATTATAAGAATAGGAATATATAGGACTTCGTAAATTTAATGAAAAATAAAAGCATATTGTTTACAATTAGGTATGCTAATTAGGTTGCTATGTATTATTCTAGTTTAATGGATTGTTATTACTTTTGATGATTTAATGCATCAGATTAAATTTAAGGTGTTTTTATTATTAATAATAATTTGCGAATAGCATATCTTAGAGTTTGTGAATAATTTATTACTTTTAATTTGAACCTTAATACGTAATCTTAATGGAATAAGTGAAATCTGAAAATAAAATATGGCGACATAAGATAACGTCTTCTCGTAGTCTTTGAATTCTATTGTGTTTTTGTTTTACGGAAGGGTGCCTGTATACACTATAATAGAATTTTTTTTCTATAAGTTTGTGAACTTTAACGATCTCTATTTTCCTTTTATCAACATTATTCTTTTTATTCTAAATAAAAAATCTCTCCAACTGTTTCATCCGGGGAACACAGATCTATATCTATTGTTGCATGAGTGTTTGTTACGTTGTCGTATCATAAAGGATATGAGTGTTTGTTGTATTGTCTCTATAATAAAGGGTTGCGTGTTTGTTGCGTCATCTCTAATAATGGATTAGAAGAGATGACGTGTTATATTATATATTTATGTTGTATCATAAAGGGAATCGTGTGTGAGTGACATGTATTTTCAGAACCTACCTCTGCTTCTTCGATGTTGGACCATCTGGAATTTCTCGTCCTGGAGGAAGACTTGATACCTGTTTTTGGATGAAGATTCAATCACTCCAAGACAAGGAATTAGTTCTATAGTTTATTTCACTTTTCCCAGATGTCTTGCAGAAGGTGGAAAGTGGAATCGGCCTGTGTGGGTTCTTCTTCTACACACGTCAGCCCCCCCCCTCCAGTGAAGAGGAGGAGACGACGGGAAGCCGTCTGTTGTCTTCTGAGTCCAAATCAAATCTCAACGATTCAGCTAACCTGATCACATGACTCGCATGCAATCCAATCAGCTGATCTTGATTTCCGGTCAACGTGTCTACACTATAATTCACCTCTTCCCTCCTCTCTCTCTCTCTCTCTCTCTCTCTATCTCTCTCTCTATTCCTTAACATTAGGTATGCTATATGCATTATTCTAGTTTAATGGAGTGTTATTACTTTTGATGATTTAATGCATCAAATTAAATTTAAGGTGGGTTTATTATTAATAATAATTTGCGAATAGCATATCTTAGAGTTTGTGAATAATTTATTACTTTTAATTTGCACCTAAATACGTAATCTTAATGGGATAAGTGAAATCTGAAAAATAAAATATGGCGACATAAGATCAATTGTGAACTTTAAACGATCTCTATTTTACTTTTATCAACATTATACTTCGTTCTATTCTTTTTATTCTAAATAAAAAATCTCTCCAACTGTTTCATCCGGGGAACACAGATCTGTATCTAATTGTTGCATAGGAGTTATCTTTTAGAAGGGGTGTTGTTGTTCATATTGTTAGTAAGAGAGAGTCTTAGAGTGTTCATGTTGTGTGTAGATATATCGCGTATATATAAAGAGAGAGACAGTTCTGTATATATAACGAGACAGGGTACATGTTAATACAGGAGAGCCGAGAACATGTAATTCAATGAGAGGAGATTTATGATATATAGATAGATAGACCGATAGTGCGTTTGACATTTATACTTTTGACAGTTCTGACAATGGGAGTGTTTCTATAACATTGACACATATTTATTTACCTATTTTTGAGATAACGATTTCCACAAAGTTCTTATAATATAAAAGGACAATACCTTTCTGTTGAAAAACATAACCTGAATACGCAGATCAAAAAGGTGAAGATGTTCGCTTATTATTCCATATGACCGGTCAATGGCTTTGCATCAAGGAATTCAAGTCTTACATGATTATTCCTCTAACCCCGCTTCCAAGGTTCTATGTCAGCTCTGTCTCTAACTCCTCTTCTCTCTTCTCCCCGACTCTGACTGACTGCCTGACTCTCGTACTGCCTGCTGACTGACTGGCTGACTTATCTAACTAAATTCAAAACTCCTGATGTCATTGCAGGACCAACACGTGCCTATCAGACACATGGTCTGACATGCTTTCTCCAACCTAATTTTCGTAACCCACTTTACAAATAACATTTTCCATTGTTTTTTTTTTTAATTCCTTATCTTAATAAACAGATATAAAATTCATCATTACATTCCTTTCTACTTCAATTTCTCTAACCTACTTTACAATTATGGTTTCCATTGTTCTGATCTAGATTCCTTATTTTAATTTCATTTCAATAACAGAACATTATTACATTCATTTCTCTATAAACATATCTAACTATTTGGTGTGAGCTAAACAATGGCAATTCCACATTCCTTATTTTCACTAACATTCTGTATTTCAATAATATTATGTATTTTTAATTTATTTTAACTTATGATTGGAATTCTCAATTCCAAATCTAGCTTCGCAAGTTCGAATCCTTGACTATCCTATTTCATATTTACTCACTTACAAGAACAGGCAGCTGTTCTTTAACATAATGTGTTTTTTGGCGGACTTCCGCTATTCAAGGAAACATGCGTAAGACGCAGTACATTAACATGAAAATTACATAGAATGGGTGTGAAAAAGAAATCCATCTTCTGGTTTGGGAAAAATAACAAACTATATATATATATATATATATATATATATATATATATATATATATATACATGTATGTGTGTTTGTGTGTGTGAGCGTGTGTGTGTGTGTGATTAAACAGAAAAACACCAAGGTTTTTGTTTTCTATTGTATTTTAAAACGAGTATACACTTTTAAGCAAGTATTAGCAATTACCATTCAAAAGTGTTCCACCAGGGACTTTTCGAATTAAAATTTCCGATGTGCTGGAAACAAAATGAAACCTGTAAAATGTGGAAGGGAGAAACTAGAAATTTTACAACGAATTGTAACGGATCTTATTGGATTGTTGTTTCTGCTTGGCATCTCTTGTCGATAATCCTTTTCAGTGGGACGAAAGATTTCCTAAAACTGCGAGTCAATTTCCAGGTGCCATTTTATTCACTCCACTGAGTTCCCAATCCTTTGGCGGTCATCCAAACACAACTGCCAGAATTATTTATTCGATGCGAGCGTATAGCTTTACTCATTGACAAATCCATTTCTTCTCATTTTTGTCGCTTTCAAAGTAACCGACTTCCTCTAATAGATTTCAACCAAAAGTGCATCCGATTTTCCAAATCCTTTCTTCGGTCGCACTTGTCAAAAGCGATGCTAAATCGAAGCAACCTATTTGCAATTCTAACTTGGATATATTAATAATCCCTTTGGAACATCAAATAATAAAGGGTTGCTCCCTTAACACGTTTGACAATATTCTACTGTCCTATCGCGGATGGATATGAGAAAATTATTATATAACTGCATGCGATTTCTAATCACAAATGAATATCTTTTATGACAGATTACAGTTTGATCATACTGGTTATACTGCCTCGTCCTCGTAAATGCAATAGTAACAGGAACGAAAGGAAATATCAAACAAAAAATTGAGTAGAAGAATCCTTTTTAGTTCAAACAATGAAAGAGAATGGATGAAAAACAACAAAAACTTAAATGGGAACTTATGCCAAATAAATGAATATAAAACCGAAGAAAAATTGTCAAAGATTCAGTGGATCGATTGAAAATAGTGAACCCTTACGTATCATAATAATAGTGATGATGCTGCTGCTGATACGGATGATCTGGGCATTCTTTAATGTAAATACTAATTAATAAGAATTGAACCTCTTCTCCGACTGCAACACTACATATGCTTGTCCTCTTGATAATAACTGAATGCACAGCGAAGACATCGTTTTCATTTAATAATAATAATTGTTAGAAAAACAGCGATAACTGGTTTAGACTTTATTAGAAATCAAAAGATAATTGTATATTACATATTGCGCTGAGAACGCACCCTTACTGCTTGGAATAATGAACTATTCTAAGATTTCACTTCCTTCCATGACGTCATTTCCGGATAACGAATACAGGTTTTCCAAGTATGCAAGAGACGGTCACGCGGAGAGTATGGTCACCACCACTAGTCCAGCAAAGATATTGCCCAATTTACCTTTTCCATGTATTTTGTTAAAACATATTTATTTAAATGTTTGTTTCTTCCTCGTCAATTATTCAAATACTTACGTCACAACATATTGGTTCGTTTACTTTCAGACCAAAATAATGTAGACACAAATAATAAACCGGTAGACTTATTTTTTAATTAAATACATGACCTATATGTTAGATATAATTTTTTTATACTTTTAAATAGGTAGTTTAACTTAACCCATAATTTTTAAACAGTCTTTTCGAAAATGTTTCAACATTTTATCACCTAAAAATTGCATGAAATGTTCTTGAAATGCATTATTACTGGAAATATATTTTATTAATTCTACTTTATTCTGTTCATTTAGAGGTTTGTATTAATGTTATGTTTACTATGCTTCCATTATGAAAAAGACAGTACATTTTGATTTTATTTTTATATTAAATATCTTCCCTGCTGCGGACCGATTTCATACATTTCCCTCAAAACATTCTTTGTTGAAACCTTTTAATTTGAAACCTGACTTGAATACTATTTAATTCTTTGAACCCTTATACTTAAAGCTCTATTATTCCGTTTAACGAAAATCAGGCTTCTCTCATTGCTATGTTCTAAGTGAGATTAATACTCGTTTGTTTTATATTATTTGTTATATCTAATATATAAAAGGTAAAAATGGCGCGAGCGTTTGTGTATGTCAACGAAAGACTTTTTGCATCGGGCTGCTCGTATCGGTTAAATTCGATGAGAAGTTTTCATATACTTCCCAGATAGTAGTATCTCAGATTCGCAAACGGACATCATCTCTATCTTTTTTTTTTTGATCGAGTTAAAATTCTTACCGTGCCGTATTCTTCAATGTCTTTTTCGTATAAATAAAGCGAAACTATTCAGACGCAAACGCCTGCATGGCTTTCGGGGTCGAGTAGTATCTCTTCTGTAATTGTTCCTCGGTCAATGTAGGGGAAACCCTTCATACTGAGACAATTACTATTTATTTGGATACTGCCAGAGTTCCCCCTTATTTGGGAAGCTGGTTTTCCCAACATTAAAAACAACCTTGTATCCAATTTGCTTTCGTGGGGAGTAAATAAAATGACAAAAAGCGGGAAGCTGAAGTGGCCCCCGGCCAAGTTTTAAAAGCAACGTTCATGTCTACTACTGCCTGGCGACTCCTATGATTCTTAATTTAATTACCAACTGATTGAATTCACTATCCTCTCTGGCGTAACGGTTAGCGAGGAAGACTAATTACCTTACCTTTTCGAGTTCGATCCAACCCCTCTCTCTACCTTTTTTTAAATTTCGTCCATGTGCCAATATCCTCAACCCGTGCAAAAGTTAATTACCAACTTATTTCATTAACTATCCTCTTTTGTTTACGTTCTTTTCCTTCTTCGCGATACGGGTTCGAGTCTGTCTGCCTACTACAATTTTTTTTTGCTTAACATACACTCCTAAACACCCGGGCAACGCCAGGCACCCAAACTAGTATATATATAAACCCTTTGTATCGCTTTCTTGCAGATTTTTTTTAATTTTTAAATTGTTATGAAACGCAAAGGAGTTAAACACTGAAAAAGCATAACAAGGTGGTCTATTTCCTTGAGTTTTGTCAAAATGGAACAAATATTTTGAAAATTATGCTAATATTTCTATTTTCTGTATATCCCTTTATTGCAAAATGCCTAGAAAGAATCGATTGACAGCTAGTGAAAAGGAACGTGTTGTTGCAGTTTTTGCAGAAGGTTTATCTCGTAAATCTAAGCAAAGAGCTTGGAAGAGGTCGAAGAACATTGCTTTATTCGTTGAAAATCAAAACATCAAACCAAGGGAGGAAAAAACACAAAAAAAGTTAGTTTCTGCTCGTAGTGTTAGAAAAATTTGTTGTCAACTAATCAAACAGCCGGGCAGCAACCGTGCTGCTATCTTTGACAAGGCTGGAATACCTTCCTTGTCCAAAAAGACACGTTGCAATGTCTTAAACGAAATTGCGAGAAGCATTAAGCCCATAACAAGACCAGTTTTAAACCAAAGTCATGAGAAAAAACGTTCAGCCTTGGCTCAGAAATACATGAAAACCAACTTTGAAAATGTTCTTCCATCGATGAAACTAGAAAAATCCTTGATGAACTAGATGGGTGGGCCAAAGTTTGGAGTCTCTTGTATTCCTTACCACTCATCGATTCCGTCGTCAACAGAAATGTGGGGGGGTCATATTTTAGGCTGAAATAATCTGCGATGAACTAATTGGACTATTATAGTGTCAGAAGGTGTCAAACTGACAAGCTTATATTTTATTTTTAATGAGCACTTGTAACCATACCTTCCATTGGTGCGTCATTGCAAATTTTTTTATGCACAACAATGCGTCAAGACTATGACATCCTACCTGAATTCATTAGGCATTACTGGAGAAAATTGGATAAAAAGGCTACCTTGTTCTCCAGATATAAACCTATATAAGCAGCTCTTGCCAATAATGAAGATGAAACTTTATGAAGGAGGTGTTCAATTTTCGTCGAAGGATGAAATTTGGATGAAGATTTTCGAAGTTTCCTATAGCACCACATCGTCTCTAATACGCCGATTGACATCATTAGTTGACAAGAGACAATTCAAAGAGATTTTGAAGCGCGGGGGTTATGTTGATAAATAAATATTTCCGTAAACAAAATAATGTGAAATTCGTTCTCGTTTTTGGTTAATATTGTTACTGGGCATGTTTCTTATTTGATATAAAAAGAAATATGGTTAGAGCATTGTTTTAGTACTGAAAATATACATTTTTAGACACTTACAATAGAGTGATACACACTTAAAATTATCAGAAAATAAAAGAATAACTTTCAAAAGAAATAATCAGGGAAATTAGGCACCTTGTTATTCCTTTCTCTGCGTTTCATATACATTACAAAATTACAAAAAAATATTGACCTGCAATAAAGAAAACTCAGTATATTTTTGCTATACATCTTGTGAAATAACAAATCAATTTTTATGATTTCAGGTTCAAATGAACAGCTACATAAGGAATTAGAATATTTATGCCTGATTGTCACAGATGGTGATCTGGACATAAGGACACTTTAGAAGAAAGATATACAATACAATTCTGTTTCAACCTTGAAAAATGCCACAGAAATGCTAAAGACTGCTTTTTGATCATCTTGCTTTAATTGAGCATCAGTTTTTGAGTGGCATAAGGGATTCAGGCAGGGAGTCTGTAACAGACGATGAAAGGTGTGGTAGTAGTAAAGAAGTAAAAAAAAACAGAGTTGATTGGTCAAATAAAGATGCACAATTATTCGCTAGTAACTGAAGATGCAAAAGATTTGCACAATGTTCGTCCCTAGGGTGCTCAGAGAAGATCAGACAATTTGACCAAAGTGGGCATCAAACCCTTGCGCCGAGCATGCGTGGAAGCGCACAAGCGTATGAGTCGGACCACATGCAGTGAAAAGCGAGCCCGGGAGCTTTCAATTACAAATCAACTTCACTCATGAACTACACCCATCTTACCCCAAAGTGACATTTTAGTTTCGCCCAGCGGCTATGAAAAGAACAAGCCGATAAGTGATTCGCCTTTTTTTTTTTTTTATTTAAAGTTAAATTTAAATTTAATACAATACACTGCTTTGATAACATATCTCGTGTTATTACATTTTCGTATTGTGGCGTGTCAATTCGGCGGGATTATTTGGTCTTGCTTAGGAACGTGTGTGTCGATTCAATGGTATTTGTTCGTGGTGTGACGTGCGCGGACGAATTTGTTAAGGACCGTACCGTCGCTTGTGAAAGTATATATGTATATATATATATATATATATGTGTGTGTGTGTGTGTGTGTGTGTGTGTGTGTGTGTGTGTGTGTGTGTGTGTGTGTGTTTTCTGGCACTCTCTCTCCCTCGTGTAGCGACAAGCTATCTCGGCCATCATGGCGTTCGTCCGAAGCTCATACCCGTATTTAATGGCAGTGAATCCAGACAGTCAGTAGTGGAGTGGTTGGAGAAAACTGAACTAATATGCCAGCTGAGTGGGGTGAAGCGCATCGAGTGCGTCATACTGATGCGCTTGTAAGGATTCGCATATGCTGTGTACCAGCAAGTAACGAAAAGCGGGCCGATTTTGAGTGTACTTTGGATCCTTTCGCTGCATGGAAGCAATTTGCAGCACATCGTCTCCAACCACTGACTGGTCATTTCCCGGTGTGTGGCTGGTTACCCGTCGCCACAGCGTTTTTTAAAACGAAGACAAAATATGATGACTGGATGGAATGATAAAGTGCGAGGCCCTACTCTAGCACGGATGATCGAAGACATTTGTTTGAGAGCAGCCCAGGTATATCTAGTGAAAGGTGACTGGTTTGTCTGTGGATAAGATGCTACAGTGTAGGTGGACGCTAGTTCCATTGCTACAGGCGTGGTTGTGGAAAGCAATGGTTCTGTGGCAGAGGACGCAAGCTGGCTCCGAGCAGTGCATGAAGAAAAACACATACATTTAGCTGAGCTTGATGCTGTGCTGCGAGGCGTCAACCTTGCATTACAGTGGAAAGCTAAAACCATACATCTACAAACGGACTCTTACTATATATACAAGAAGTGAGATGCGGTTTTGATGAAGAATCAACGGGGAAGATGCACGACGCAGTTCGGCACAGGAACAGTGATAAAAATAAATAGCTAACACTCGACCACAGTTGATGGAACACCAAGCTACATAAAGGGTGTGCGCCCAGCGTGCCTACGTAATTGCGTAATTAGTGACAATCTCACCTCATCAGATGACGAAGCTGTAAGAACAATCAGATGCTGTACGAACAACCAGATGAAGAAAGCTTCTCAGACGATTACGCACCCAATAATCCAGAGCAAGAAGAGTTTAATGATGCGGTAGACGCAAGCACAGCTGAGGAAGCTCCTGAGATTTACCCTTTAGGCGAAGTACCAGGAGAAAACAGCCTGGCCAGCATTGTCATTTGTGGAATCTCGAGATCAGGGAGGAGTGTGCCGAGCGTGCGCGGAAGCGCACAAACGTATGAGTCGGACCTGCCTGCGGTGAAAAGCTAACCCAGGACCTTTCGATTACAAATCAAGTCCATTAATGAATTACACCCATATTACCCCAAAGTGACGATTTAGTTTTGCCCAACGGCTAAGAAAAGAACAAGCCGATAAGTGATTCTCAGGTTTTTGGAAATACACTGCTTTGATAACGTGTCTCGCGTCATTGCATTTTCGTATTGGGGCGTGTCGATTCGGCGAGATTGTTTGGTCCTGGTTGGGAACGTATATGTTGATTCGACGGTATTTGTTCGTGGTGGCGTGTCGATTCGGCGGCAGTGTGCGGAATTGCGTGGACGAATTTGTTAAGGACCGTGCAACCACTTGTGAAAACACACACACACACACACATACATATAAACATTTTTTCTGGCGCTCTCCCTCCCTCGTGTAACGACATTCCTCACCCTCCCTATAGTCCAGACCTTGCTCACTGTGACTTTTCATAATTCCCGCATCTCAAGGAAAACCTTAGAGGCTGTCTTTATGAGACAATTGAGGATATGAAAGAGGCTCTGATAGGGACCATAGACTCTCTCACACACAGGGGCCTTCTACAAGTTGTTAGAACAGAACAACAAGTGCATTGCCGTCGGAGGAGATTGCTTCGGAGACTAGAGTTTCATGTGTGTACTATCAATAGAAGTGCCTCAACGAAAAGTCTGGGAACTTATTTAAGTTTCCTCCTATACACCCCTCGATGTATGTATATATATACACACACACACACACACGCACACACACACACACACACACACACACACACACATATATATATATATATATATATATATATATATATACATACATATATATATATATATATATATATACTCGTGCTGGTCAAAATAATAGAACATATATAAAATAATTCCGTTTGGGATAATTTTCTAGTTTGTAAATTGTACAGGCTAGATATTATATATTTAAATAACAATTGCAACTATTTTTAATCATTTGAGGAGGTGAATATGGCAGACAATGAGTACTTTATTGTCACATTAGAAAAGTCAACGTTTCAATTTAATAGAACATCTTAAACTCAAAACATTTTGCAAACATTGTTTAAAATAACTTTGAAAACGATTGAATAATACAGTATAAGTATGGGTCACTCTAAAGACATATCTTTGCCTGATAAGCAGCATATTTTTGATTTGCGGGCAGAAGGAAATACGCACATGAAAATCGCAATCAAAGTCAGATGTTCAAGATCGGTGGTGTCCAAAGTGCCCCAGAAAGGTGCCAAGGGTGTTTCCAACAACAATCACAAAATGTGTGGACGAAAGAAAAGCACCACCGAAAGACAAGACCGGGTACTGGACAAGGTGCCAAAGAAAAGTCGATTCCAATCAACAAGTCACATGGAAACAGGCTTCTGGTACCGACGTTTCGAGAAGCACTACCTACCGAAGGCTCCTCAAACTGGGATACCGAAATCTTATAGCTGCCACCAAATCGCTCCTAAACAAGAAGCAGATGTGGAAGAGGCTGCGATGGGCAACTGCTCATCAAACCTGGACTGCAGACGAATGGCGGCGTGTGATCTTTTCAGATGAGTCCCGATTTTGTATCTTCTTCGGCGACCAATGGCCACGTGTTTGGTGAAGAACCACGGAATGGTATAAACAAGATTGCGTTAAGAAGTCTGTAAAATTCCCGCAGTCTTGTATGGGTTGGGACTGTATGAGTGCAACGGGTGTTAGTAATTTATGCTTCATCAAAAGAACTGTAAACGCAAAAGTGTACCAAGATATCTTGGCAGCTCATTTACTGCCAGTGCTGGATAATCAGTTTGACAGGGAGGCTACAGACATCATTTTTAAACATGACTTAGCACCGGCACACTATGCCAGGACCTCGTCTTCCTTGCTCCAAGAACGATCGATTTCTGTTCTTGAATGGCCGGTAAAATCGCCAGATGTGAACGTTATTGAAGCCTTGTGGGACCAGATAAAGAGGACACTCTGCAAAAAAATAAAACTACTACCCTCGTAGCCATGAAGATTGCAATCCAGAACACATGGGATTTAGTGTCTACACATGATTGCGAGAAGCTTGTTGATTTCATTCCCCGGCGAATTGATGCTGTTACCCAGGCAAAGGGAGCTCCTACTAAATATTAATTAATTTTATCTGTATTCATGTTGATAAAAAAATATTTTGTTTACTTACCTGCGTTTTTCTATTATTTTGAAACACGGAATATTCAAAAACTGACATTGCAATTGATATGAAAAACATTCTGTCGTCAAACAACTATTTTATGATAGGGATATTTTAGCACTAATTACATCTCATAGATCGTCCTCAATAAGAATTTAGCATCTTCATTGATTTACATGCACCTTTTTTTCCTTTTTCACACGTTTTACACAGTGACGTGTAAGCATGCATTTATCTCTCTCGTTGATCTTCAGCAACAAATCCGCTGAAAATGTTTAACTTCATACACTGGATTTCTTATCATTTGTGTCCTGACCATCGGCTCTATATCCTCTGTTTTCTGGCGGACTTTACTTTTGACGAAAGTTTTAGACTATTTTCATATTTCTTTTTCTGCTAGTTATATTAAACTAGCCTGGATACCCGGCGTTGCCCGGTTGTTTTGTAAAAGAGTGATAAAAAATGCAAGAGAGCTATATGCCCAGTCTGTTAAATCCAAAGTAGCTGATCAGCGGCTTGGTTCCCACTAGTTTTGGCAAATAACAAATAGGATCCTGAACAGAAGTGTGCGTTCTATCCCAACCATTATCAACGGACCAGAGTTCATCGCCTCAGCTTCTGACAAGGCCAGACTATTTGCCAAAAACTTTGCAACTAAGTCTACCCTATGCGACGAAGGCCATC